>NC_092049.1:21424786-21735216 GCF_003086295.3 Arachis hypogaea
TTTATCTATAACTGGAATGCGCCACAAACTCTATCCATCAACAATTAACTTAAATAGCACCAATTTTCAACAATCAATGAACAACAGTCAATAATCAAGAAGCAACATCCATAAATACACTAAACTCACTAAACTAGAATCAAGAATTAATCAATAATTAGGATATATCAAACACTTTGAGCAATTCAAACCTACAACCCTAAATCTACTAAAACCAGAATCAACTATCAAGAGTCACTAATCACGATATATGAAACACTTTCAACAGTTTAAACTTACAACCCTAAATTCACTAAAACTAGAATCAATAATCAAGAATCACTAAGCACGAGTTATCAAACACTTTCAGCATATAAAAGACTTAAAACAGTACTTACGTTGTTCTGCTATCAGGCCAAATCATCATCCGTACAATGGAAGGTGGTGGAGAGGCATCGGCTGGCTGGCTTCCGTGAAAGGATTTCGACGTCACGGTATCCGTTGCTGGAGGCGGCGTCGCTGAGATAGTGGGCTACTGAGCAGATGAAGGCGGCGTCGTCACCATAGATGCAGGGACGTAGTTGGGGTTAGGGACCATGATAAACAGCTGTGACGTCACCGAGGTAGTCAGAGTAGAAGGAGAGGATCCAGAATTCCCAAGGGTATCGGCAGAAACTCTTCCTCTACCACGACCACGACCACTAGGCTAATCCGCAACACCTCTACCCGTCGTCATGTCTGCAAAGAGCATACTAATTAAAAATATGCTAAACATATTCACAATATCATTCAAAATAATTAATCAAAATAAACTACATTAAACTTAGTTAAAAAAATACATTATCCATTGAAATCAAATAAAATAAAAAAAGGTAAGTGCACATTCCAACAACACAAACATTTAGCAATATATAGTACTACATGTATAATTTGTCCGTATGCAAATAAAAAGTATCCATAAGTCATTTAAAATGATCTCATATTTGATCTTTTTAATTTACTGTCATTTTCACGCTTAAAACATATTGAAAATTAATGTGACTTATTATTAGAGTCTTTAATCAAAACCAAACAAAGAGAACAAATCAACAATAATTAACACAAATCAACAATAATCAGAAATTCAAAATAAGAAATCAACCTTATAAATTATAATAACTAGTTCAGAACAAATCAACAATAATCAAAACATGTTTTAATTAGAATCGGAACAAATCAGAACTAAATAAGGAACACAAATCAGAACATGTTCTAATTAAAATTGAAACTAAATAAGTTCAGTATCCTAAATTCAGAATTTTTCACTACAAGAAAAACGCTGAGAACATTCAAATTTACCATCAAATTTAGCGGCGATGACTACAGTTGGATTTAGCGTCAGATTAGCGACGGGTTTGATGAGAAATTTGTCATATTAAATAATTACCGGTGGATAGTCGCTTCTGACGGTAAAATTGCCTGTAATTTTTTGTGGAAAACCACAACAAATAGGCGCTAAACTTTAGTGTCGGAGTTATCGTCGGAAGAATCCAATGGTAGACACGTTTAATAGAACGCTGTGTTTTGGAGATCCGAACCAAATTACCGTTGGAAATATCCGCCAGTAAATACGACGGTAACCGTGCCCTAAATTGAAACCGTGAACCTCCTCCCCCCTTCATTTTGAATTTAGTCTCTCTCTCTCTCTCTCTCTCTCTCTCTCTCTCTCTCTCTCTCTCTCTCTCTCTCTCTCTAACTTCTCACCTTTGTCTCTCTCTCTCTCTCTCTCTCTCTCTTTCCTCTCACCCTCTCACTCTCTCTCTAACCTTCTTATCTCTCCTCTTTGTCAACTTCCTCTGCCACTGTCGCTTTCGCAAATGCCTCCGACGCTACCACTGCTGCTAAACGTACATGCTGCCTCTGCTGCAACGCCCCTGCCAAATCTATTTTTGCCGCCACTGCTCCTCCACCCTTCTTCAAGGTTTTTTGTTTGAACTCTAGTTATTTCAAATTTTGTTATATCAAGTTAATTAATTAGTTAGTTTAATTTTCTATTTTAGTAGATATAGGTGGTTAGGATAGGTTGGAGTGGTTAGATTAGATTCTGAGATTATCGAAAAATATTAGATTATTAAGTTGTTTGCTGATTTTTGCTACTGAAATTGTTAAAAAAAATGCTTGACTGTATTAATAATGATTGAGTTGTTTGTATATTACCTTAATAATGATTGAAAAAATCAACCAGTTAAGAAGGGTTGATGAATATTTGGTTTGGATGAAACCTTGAAGGGTGGAGAAATCTGAATTTTAGGGGAGACTCTGTCAAAATTTTTATAAGATTTTAAGTGAAATCGAAAAAATTTAAAATTATATTTTCAAAATTATTATAATTAGTTGTTGGGTTGTAGTATTTTTGTGTAATTGTTAATTTTTTGAATAATTATTTTTATCTTAGTTTATATTTTTTATTTTGTTAAGTTGGTGTTATGATAAATATTTATAGCATTTACAAGGGAACTATATATATATAGATATTCATTTTGGTTCTTATGAAAGAAAATTTTCTCTTTGCAATGTGTTTTATTGCTCTATAGGCACTTGTTAGTTTGCTAAACTAACCAAAACACTTATTCATTCTAATTTAATTATTTTGAAACTAAAACACTATGTAATTTTCCTTTTTTTAAATTTACTAAACTAAAACACTTTTAGAATTATTTGTTATTTCTTGAGTTTATTCTTATGTTATTATTTATTAGTATTTGTTATATTATTAATATGTTACTAATATATTCGCTGTACAGATATGAAGATAGGTAGTAGAGGTAGATCGAGTGGGCACGTGGTCGTGGTAGAGGACAGGCTTTCACCGAATCCCCCAGGGCTGCCCAGTCATCGCCCTCTATCCTGGTTGCCCCAACTACCCCGTCAACCCCTATGACGTCACAGGTGGGTCCATCGGACCAACAATTCATCATAGTCCCAAACCTAAATAGGGTGCCTCCTTCTGCTACGCCCCCTGCAGATGCAGGGATGACATTGACAGAGCTCGTAGTGGGTGATTCCTCTAATTTCCCCGAGCAGAATGCTCTCCACCACTGCCCGTCATCCAACTGAGGATTTGGCCCGTTGGCATACAGTCGTGAGTTCAATTTTTTAATATCAAGTTTGTTTATCTTATGTGTTTGTTAATGGGAGGTTTTTCCTCTGACAGGTTTGCACCAAACCCCAATGCTTGTACACAGGCAGGGACGGACCCAGTAGCAAAGAAGAGGGGGCACTTGCCCCCACAGTGTTTTAATTTTTTTTTTTTTAAAATATAGTTATATATAATATGCCCCACTTCAAATTTTAAATGACCGCACTATAAATAAATTAAACTCAATTAGCTAAAGTTTTAAATTCACTTTTTTTATTTCTCTATCATTTTGATTATTATTTAACCTAATCAAATTTAATTCTTGTGTCGTCACTCCTTTATTCCCTTAAGCCCTCTTTTTATTTTTATATTTTCAACTTTTTTTTATTCCTTATCTAGTGGTCATCTTTTCTTCATCAAAAAATAAATTTTAAATTTTTTATGTTTTTTATATAGTTTTCCATGACCTTATGTATCTTTCAATTTAATTGTTTCTCTTTTTGATATTTTCAATTGCAAATTTTAATTCAAACAACTGTAGTTTAGGTATTAATCTAATATTTTATTTTCTTCGTGACTTTATATATTTTATTTTATTTTCGATTTATTCATTTTTATTACTTATTTTTTATCTTTTGTTCTATTATATGTACCTATGTTGCGTATAAAATTTTAAAATAAATTGATTAATTTACTAATTTAGAATATATTTTTTATTTTTAGAAATAGTAATAAAAAAATATTTTAATTACAATACATAATTAAACAGATGTATAAAATCTTTCATCTAACATTATATCAAAATTAAATTAAAAAATATATAACAAATTTAATTATTTTAAAAAGAAAGAAAGAAAAAATTGTGAATTATGTTTCTGTTATTTTATATAAACATACTTTTCGTATACAGATTTAATTTTTTTAGTATTTATATATAATTCTAGTTTCAAATTATAAATATTAGTGTATCATTAGGCGCTAATATACTAATTAATTCAGTCTTTTATTATTAAATGTGTATAAAAAATTAGTTAGGATAATAAGGTATTTATAATTTAATTAAAATATTTTAAGTTCAAGTTTTAGAAATAAAAAATATTTTTTTATAAATTATATATAATGAATAGTATTTTAAGAATGAAAGTGTTCACTAACTCTTTAATTTTTATATCTCTATATAATTAATAATATTTAATAAAATTTATTTTAGTATATATATATTTTTGCCCCCACTCCTAAAATTTTCTGGGTCCGTCACTGTACACAGGAGATATTAAAGGTCATTAAGTCCATGTACGACCACTCGTGACCGACCTAACGCAGATCCCGACTAAAACCAGAGAGCGTTAGTTTTTAGAAGTGGGTAGTAAGAACCCAATTTCGTTTGAATTAATTAACTGTATATGAACTGTATTTTATTCTGACTAACAAATCTTGGTGAATACTTTGTGCAGTTGAAATTCATATGGGATGTAGAACACAATGTCATGATCAAGAAGATTTATGACCACCGGATAGCCAAACGACTTCAGCAAATGATGAGCAACGTTCATCAAGGAAAAGACTACCTGACATCGTGAATCCGTCCAAACATCAATGGTGAATTGGAGGCCTATATTAGAGATAATGACGGGTTCAAGCATCACCGTCTGACGAACGTTGCTAATAGGGCTTTGCCCAAGTCATTGGATCGTGAGGAGACACTAGCGGAGACCTTCAATTATACCCATACTTTGAAGATAAACATTGAGAGATTTGCTGACGAGCGGTTTGTGGCCCATTATATGAGTTTAAATTAATCCTAAGTTTCAACTTTATTTGGTTTAAAGTCAATTATTTAACTATTATCCTAATCACAACTAATGTGTGTGAAGCAGGAGGAGTACACGCAGAGCTTGAAGGCTGTGACTTAGCAATCTCAGCCACCTAGTGGGACTGACAAAGCCAGCTCTGAGACCTCAGTGGTAGATCTTGATAGGATTTGGCGCGAAACTGCCTCTGAACCCCACAAGAATCGCCGCTTCGAATTAGAGTCGTTCTTTGCCAGTGACCTCTGCTCCTCCACGTTGGCGGCTTTCTCTGCCTTTACGTTTGCCACCAACCCTGCTGATCCCCAGGAAGTTTTCAACATGAGGGAGGAGGTGCAGAAGCTAACATAGGAGCTTTACCAGTAGGTGGAGCAGTTTGAGCAGAGGTATCGAGAGATTCTTGCACGTGTTGCTGTCAACTCAGACCTGACGGAGAAGCTCGTTTGGTTGCGACAGCAGATGGAGGAGTATAGTCAGCAGATGTGCGCTAGAGGCAGTAGCGCTGCTGGTTCCAACGGCGACGCTACTGGTTCCAACAGCGACGCTGCTAGTAGGGCACCGACGGCAGCACCTCCTCCGCTGCCTCAGCAGGGGAACCACGACGCCGATGACAATGATAACAATGAAGATTACCGGGATGTATAGGGTTTAGGGTTTTACTCATTTTCGTTTGTCTACTTTATTGTACTCTAAATTTGTGACATTTTATTTCATTCAAACTATTTATTTTTAAATAAAATAATTTCTTGATTTCTGGCAACGCTAAATTTTTGCTAACAATTTTGTTAACAAGAGTCTACGAATTATGTCTTAATTGTGCTAAAAAAAATTTAAAATAAAATTAACATTACCATACGATTTACCATCGGATAAATTCGACGGTAAATTGACACCTAAACACGTGAAACGGCACCAAAGTTACCGCCGGATATATCCGACGGTAACCATCAACACAATCTCACCAAATCTATTGAAAATACTGACAGAAAATCCACTGGTAATTAGCATCGGACAAAATAAATCCACCGGTAAGTAGTTTCTAGAAACATTTATACTAACAATGCAAGGATAGATGGCGGTAAATCCGATAGTAATCTATTTAGCGGTGGATTTATTTTATTAATCCGACGCTAATCAGCATTTTTCTTGTAGTGTTAGAAAATCCTAAGTTCGTAACTAAATAAGGAACAGAAATCAGAATATGTTTTAATTAAAATTGAAACTAAACAAGTTTAGTACCCTAAGTTCAAAATTTTAGAAAACTCTAAGTTCAAAATAAGTTCAATGCCCTAAATTCAGAACTAAATAAGGAATACAAATCAGAACATGTTCTAGTTAAAATTGAAACTAAACAAGTTCAGTATCTTAAGTTCAGAATTTTAGAAAATCCTAAGTTCAAAATAAGTTCAGTACCCTAAATTCATAACTAAATAATCAACAATAATCAGAAGTCTTAAAATAGCAAATAAATCTTATAAATTATATCAACAAATTAGAATTTCAGAAAACCCTATGTTCAAAAATATTACCTGATGATGAGCACCAAAGCTGAGAAGAAGAAGCGGCGTAGACGGTAGCAGTGTAGGCAGCGACAGCAGCAGTGGCGAAGATGGCGGCAGAAGCAACGGCGTAGACGGCGGCAAAAGCAACAGTGTTGGCAGCGGCGACAGCAATGGTAGCAGCTTGTTCAGAATTCGGCAACTACAATGGTGACGGCGAAAACAACGAGGAGTGGCTCCTGGAAAGAGGGGCTGCCAAGGAGATGAGAGGGGTAGAGAGAGAGTGGGAGGCGAGAAGGTTAGAGAGAGACAAATTCGAATGAGTAAAAAGAAGGTTCGCGCTTCAAATTTATGGCACAATTACCATCGGAAAATCCAACAGTAACGCATTGTGGGTCACCAAAATGAAGCGTTTCACTAAGTGGGTTTACCGTCGAATTTTTCCGCCAGTAAATTTGACCCTAGAGGATGCGCCAATTTTTTTTGTTTTTCCTCCGATTATTACCGGCGGCTTTACTATCGAAATCGTAAATCCGCCGGAAATAATTTGACCTGACATATTTGACGCTTAACCCATCAGTAAATCTGTCGGTAAAGTGCAATTTCTCTGTGATGCTAAATTCGATGATACTCAGCATTTTTTTTGTAGTGTAAGCTGGGCCATGCAAATTGGATATCCAATTATCAAATCATTAATAGAAGTATTGTCTCTTAAATTTGTTGATGACAAAAATAACATTAAAATGTTTTAAAATGTGATAAAAAAAAATAATCAAAACCTACCATTCTTTTTATAAGTAGTAAATAATTTTTGTATTTGACAAATAATTTGTATATTTATCTAAACTTTTGTAGAATTATTTGAATAACTATTGAGCAAATTTATATAAAAAATAAGACTAAAATCCGATCTTTGTATATTTTTATTTTAAAAAATAATTTTGGTCATTCATAAATAGTTACAAAAAAATTTCATTTGGCCTAAAATTTTTAAATTTTAAAGATAAAATATCTCATTCTTTTAATAATACGTACAAAATTTTACATTAAAATATGATTTCTAAAGCCTTTTAAGAATATATATATATATATAACAGTTAGATACTTTTGTTGTGTTTAAAAAATTGAGTAAATTTCTGTCGTTAACAAATTTAAAAGATACTTTTCTTATTAATTTAATAATTCACAGTCATTTTTGATAATTCGAGTTCAAAATGGAAATATTGTGTAAATTATTATAGTGGTAATTGAAAGTTCATACTGCTGATAAAATATTATCTTAAAACTTAAGCTCTTAAATTATTTAAAATATGACAAAAATATCATATTGTTATCATTAGCAAATAATTTTTGTATTTAGCAAGCAATTTGTGTATCTAATTCGAATTTTTGTGGAACATTTAGATAACTAGTTAAAACGTGCAGACAAAAAATTAGAACAAAATTCAATTTGCAAATTTTTTTATTTTTTCAAAAAAGATTCATTCATTAAAAAAATTCACTTATCATAAAATCATTAATATTTAATAATAAAAAACCTCATTTTTTAAAAAGTATTTGAAAGAAATCGCATCCAAATCGAATTTTTTTAAATAAATATATGAATTAGGAAAATAAATATTTATGAGTATTTTTATCGAAAAGTATCACATCACTTATTTTTTCTATACTGTAAACGAGATACGTGATGCAGAAGTCTATATATGTATCTTGTCTAAAGAGAGGATCTTAACCCTTTGACTTCTCTTTTTTGGCCTTATCTCCCACTTTTAACCCTTTCTAATCATATTTCTGAGTTACTGAAAGAATATGGCATACACTGATAACTACAATGGAGACATTAACATACTCAACATGACTTGACACATTGTAGGGGTAGAGAATTTTGAGGTTGGTGTTGTTTTTTATTTTATGTCTATGTTAAAGCATAGATGTAATTCTCTAATTAGGGTAGTTTTACGTAGGTAGTATGCAGTATATGTTAGGATCAGTTTAAATGTTAGGATATGATATTTAGGTACAAGTTAAATTGGATGTTATTGATTTAGTTATTAATTATAGTTTTTAACTAAGGTTAGGATTTGTTTAAATGCTAGGATATGATGTTAGGTTTAAATGCTAGTATGCTAAGTTATTGTTAAGTATATATTTGTGAATTTAGTTATTAGTTCACTACAAGAAAAAGCAATATTTGTAACAAAAAAAATTATTACAAAAAATAAAATTTTGAAACAAATGGATTTTGTAACAAAAAAAGGGGCTGTTGCAGTATGTCCCGTTATAAAAAGTTTTTGTAACGAAAAATAGAACTGTTACAATTCAAAGTAATATTTTATAACAAATTTTTCTGATGCAGAAAACCAAAAGTTGTTATAAAAGTGATAACAAATTTTGATCTTCAAAATATTTTTGGTGACAATATATTTTTTCCTATCATAAAATTTTATTACAAAATATAAGTTGATTTTGTAACATTTTTTCTTTAGTTACAAAACACTATTTATTTTGTAATAATTTTTTAATACAAATTACACACATAATTTGTCAAATTATTTTTTTAATTAATTAATATATTAACTAATTTACTCACCAAATCAACATATATATATATATATATATATATATATAAAATAACATAAATAGTTCAAATATCTTTCATTTAACTAAGATTGTTTTATAAATCTTCAACATATAAACTTGTACAAACTAACAAGACACATTAAAGAACCCTAATGTAGATACATTCATACATAGGACAAGAAAAACAAAGAATTATAAATCTCCAAAATATAATAAGTACCACACACCATCATGTTCATACAAGTTCCATCATGTATGAACAAGGAATTACAAACTCCATCATGTTCATCCAACTCCTTTCTCATGGAAAAACTTCTAATAAGTACCACACAAGTGTCACACACCTGAAAAGATCACCAACCAAAAAACACTAGCTTAAATTCAAATCAAATCAATAATGTTTCAAAGTACAACCCTACTTCTCAAAATTTTTAAAAATTCACATGGTTCTTCTTATGTTCCAAACTCTAGTGAGGATGCTCTATGGGTCACATTCTTACACTAGATTTGGTTCCAACTCAATCAGGTTAATATAAAACCTTATAGGAACTTCACAAGTTGCTACTACAATAGGGTGCCACAATAAAAAGACTAGAAAGTGCAATCACTTAGTAAATTCATATAAAAATGATCATATAACTAAGGTAGTGTTTGGTAGAGAGATAGAGACGAAAAGACTGAGACTGAGACTGAGAGACAGATACTAAGAGACAGATATTGAAATAAATCTTAGTATTTCGTTTGGTGCAAAGTGAGATACAGAAATTGAAACAAGAATAAAATTCTAATTTAATTTGTACAAAGAGTAAAATTGGAATTAATTAATTGAAATGAAGGTATTTTAGGTATAAAATGTTATTAAAGTTTCAATGTCTATCTCTAAAAATTTTAGTCCCCTGTGTCCCTACTTTTTAGAGGTACTGAAATACTGAAATTTTGGAGACAAAGACAAAAATTTTAGTACTAGTCTCTAAACTAACAAACATGATACTGACTCTCAGTCTCCCAGTCTCTGTCTCAGTACCTCACAACAAACGCTACCTAAAAGTTTATGGTGAACTACTAGGGTTTTTAACTTCATACTACAATTAAAACAAGAATGTACAAATTTATTAATTTTTACATAATTTTTGCCCAAAAAACTTATTTCAAAAATCATACAATTTTATCTATTGAACAAAATGACTTGAAACTTCACAAGGGACAACTAGGCTCATAAACCAAACTACTCAAATTGGTTCCAAGTGAAAAGCAATTGCGGTTTGGGAGTTATATACACTTAGAAAGTTGACTACCCTTTTATTAACAATTTATAATAAACCTAATCTTAAAGCAAAATATTTATGTTTGTATTTACCACATATCTAAGTAAATTATTTTTTGTTAAGTTTTCTTAAGTAAACGTTTTCATTTAATCTACCATCCATATATAGGAGTTGCGAAATGAATTTTGTTATTCACTATTTCACTAAATAATTTTATTTAAATTAATTAAAATAGAAAGTGTAGTCATTAATTATCTTATGAGACATTTTCATTTGCATTAAAATAAACGTTAAAGTTAATTATTTATCTAAGCATTTCCATTATTCAATTAAATTTTTTTATGTAAATAAATTTATAATTTAAGTGTTTGTACTTATTTGCTTGAATAATTTACTTATAAGTCAAATTAATTCCTGATTCGGTATTTTTATTGTTTATCAGAGACCTCGCCTGTTTCTTCCGAGAAGAGTGAGTCACACACTCCCACCACTAGACGTCATTGCCCCGTATCTGAGGGAGGCTGGGTTTGGTGATGCGTTGCCGCTAAGGAATTTTGTCTTCGACAGCTCTTTGATCACGACATTCGTTGAGCGTTGGCACCCAGAGACCCAAGCCTTCCACATGCCTCAGATTATTAAGAAAGAAAGACCATGATTTCATCGTCTCAAACTCAACAACTGTAAAGGCTATAGGAAGGATATTGCTGTTACCGTCTTGTGCAACTACAATAAGGAGAACACCACCATATTTTTCATATAGATGCATACCATCTAGGAGTGTTCGGTTTGTGATTTGGTTTGATTTTTTGACAAAAACCCATCCAATCTAATGTTATCTTAATTATGCGGTTTGATTTGGTTCGATTTTTTTATTGAGATCATCCGAACCAAACCAAATCAATTAATATTGGTTTAGTTTGGTTCGATTTTTTCGGTTTTCCAATTAATTTCATAAAAAAAAGTCTAAAAATTGCAAGAACGACATGTATACAATATAAAATATACGTTATAAATTTGAAGATAAATTTTCTCCAAAGTACACCATGAGATATATGTAAATTTTTGTTAATCAAAGTACATCATTTGTTGACTAAAAGTTATAAAGTGAAAAATATCAAGTTTCAAAATGCAAATTCCCATCTCCGTTCCACAAAGATGAA
Source organism: Arachis hypogaea (assembly GCF_003086295.3). NCBI lineage: Eukaryota > Viridiplantae > Streptophyta > Magnoliopsida > Fabales > Fabaceae > Arachis > Arachis hypogaea. Next base: position 21,436,196 of record NC_092049.1, read on the forward strand.
AAGTTACTTTATGCCTGTTGTAGAATCTAAATTGCATTAGCAACAACTTCCTCACACAATAAAATGTACTTTGCCTTTAAGACAGTTAAATTCTTTGTACCTCTTGCTTCCATTGTCCCTTCTCCGCTTCCTCTACTGCGTCTTTGGTTCCTCCTTTTGGATTAACAACCTCCAGCCCCTCATAGCCCATTATACTGAGAATTAAAATTACAAATTTTCAACAAACATAAAATCTCCCAGCTCATGTGAAACTGAATTAGCCTAAAACAAACACAAGCTTCATGAAATAAATCAAACAGTTAATAACACATTTCATGTTCTAGTGAAACAGAAAGAAATGAAACCCAATAACTGAAAATAATCACAACAAAATCAAAACTCAAACGGCTTTTACATTAAACTATACGTTTAGATAACTCAAACAACATATATATCTAATAAAACTGCTACATCATTATTTCAATCCAACAAACAAAGAAAACCAAGTAAGATCGATGATCATCCAAACCAAGTTAAATCAGTGATCTTGATTCTTGAACTTCTCTCATACAAAACAATTCACAAAGAAAAGAAAAAGCAATATAAAATTAACAAGTGTGAATCCAAAGGTTCTAAAAGATCTGATACCCATTCACGGATTTTGACATGGCAGTTCTAAAATTGGACAAATTATGCAAACAGAAATTTCAAAAATAATCAAAAATTTCAAAAATACAACAATGAACAATAAACTACATAAACCACATACAACAATCAACAACAATCAGCAATTTCAAATATACACTGAACACAGAGCAGAAATTATTCAACAGAAGCAAAAATTCAAACAAAATAAAATTAGTAACAACTACCAGAAACTCAAAAAAAAATACACTGAACAAAGAACAGAAATTATTCAAACAAAAGTAGAAATTCAAACAAAATAAAATTATTAACAATTACCAGAAATTCAAACAAAAATAAAATGAACATAGAACATAAATCATTCAAATTAACACCTGACTTGGAACCTCCATATCTGGTGTTCGGAGGGGCTGGGTTCGCCAGTTCGACGCTGCTGGGAGGGGATGGTCTAGCGCTGCTGGGTGGCTGGTCCAGCACTGTTGGAAGGGGCTAGGAGGCATTGTTGGGAGGGGCTGGGTGGTGCTGGTTCGGCGGGACTGGGAGGCGCTGGTTTGGCAGGACTAGGAGGGGCTGGGAGGCGCTGGTTCGGCGGGGCTGGGAGGGGTTGGGGAATGGGGTTTCTTTGAGACTGGCCGCGCTAGGTTAGGAGAGTAGGACGTTAGGTTATCTAATGGGGTGGGGTGGGGTAATGGTCTAATGGTTTTTTAGGGTTTTTAAGTTGAATTGTTTGGTTCGGTTAGGTTAGGTTTTTTAGTGTCAGAACCAAAAACCGAACTGAACCGTAAAAAAAAAAAAACAAAACATGATTTTTTTTTGTTTTTTCAGTTTTCGATTTATTTTGTTTTCAATTTTTTCGGTTCAATTGGTCGGTTTTGTTTGGTCCGGATCGGTTTTGAACACTCCTAGTACCATCGACAAAGACAAATGACTTGCAATGCTTGAAAGCATCAACATAGGGAGGAAAGGCCCAAAATACCTTATCAAACATGCTGTAGTCACGCACCATGAGGTGCCCATCATAGTACGATGCAACGATGATCTCACATATAGTTCCAGGACAATAACTCTATAGCGCTTGCAGCAACCTCGGCACCTTGTTGTAAGACTCCTTCCAATCACCGTATATCTATGCAATCGCCTTTTGCTTTGCCATCCAAACCTTCCTGTACGAGGGTTCGAAATGATAGCTCTGCCTAACTGCACCTTGTAGAACTGAGATGCTGACGGTCGGATTTGATTGTATTAACGGGAGGATGACACGGCAGATGAGACTACTATCAAACTGTTGGTGGTCCTGCAACATTGTGGGTGCTAAACACGTATGCACTCCACCCACCCTACGCACCTCCCTAGCGAAATAGAACAACAGTGGTAAACATGTTCAACAAGCATAACAACGACAAATGACAACATTGAATACAATGAATCCTTAACGTACTAGTATCCGAGATTCTATCGGAGAGTAACACGGAGACTCCAAGGGCATCTTGCAGCATGTTGTCGACAACGCACATGGTACTTCAATCGATCGGACTCCACCACTCGATATTCAACACTTCTGCGAATGCTGTAATTCTTAACACCCTGCACTACTGCATCTCTGCTTTTGATTCTATGGCCAACCCTAAAGTCCACCCCACTATCCAAGTTGTAATCTTCCTCACTCGTGTTGCCTAATGGATTCTTCTCGTGCATCGCATTCAGATCTAACGTACTATAGTGACTGGGTATAGATGACAAGGCCGGAATTGAACAGGGAGAGGCAGAAGATACCTACGTGATGCCTTAACCGGGATCTCCGGTACAAACTCATCCTCATCATCATCTTCGGAGGAACCTCTCTCGCTGCTATCCGCAACATACTCCTCGTCGAACTCCTCACCATCGACCTCCATGTCTTCCACTGGACTGGCAACATGAATTGGTGGTGGTGCGAGAGGTGGGTCATCCTGGATGAAGTCTGACGACCCAGATCCTCCACCACCACCGACATCTCCAACCTCCGTAGAAAGCTCCATCACTTGCTCTGCCACGATTCTCCCATAGATGTCAAACATCAGGCGCACATGCTCATCGCCATGGAGCCAAAACAGACGAAACCGAAATACTCTGTTTTCCATCAGTGCTAGCAACCTATACCCCACTCTTCCGATCTCTTTTCTCCCACTCCCACCGACGCTACCCAATATCAGACTCTTCAATTCTGCCAATGAACTTACTGGCCAGGTACGTAACAAAATGGGATTCTCATACTCAAATGTTACATCATTATCATTATTTCTTATACGGCAATTTGGATACACATTTACAACCAAGAAACTATTACTACTAGACATTTTGGCTTATTTTCAGAAGCAATAGATAGCAAAGAAGTAGTAAAATATTTGTGGAAGATACAAAGAGTTGCATATCCTTTTATAGCCATTGAAAATTTGTCTTAACGTATCTCATTTACACTGTAAACGTTATAATGACCCACTTATCTTGTTTACACTGTAAACGAAATATACGCCTGCATTTATTCTCAGTCTTATCTCGTTTACAGTATAAACGAGATGCGTGTTTACTTATTTCGTTTATACTGTAAACGAGATAAGTGATATGATGCTTTTCGGTAAAAACGTTCGTAAATACTTATTTACGTAATGAGTAAAGTATCGTTTTTGTCCCCAACGTTTGGGGTAAGTCCTATCTGTGTCCCTAACGTTTAAATCGTCCTATTTGTATCCTTAACGTTTATAAAAGTGATTCAATGTTATCCTACTATCAATTATACTAACAAATCAGATTATATTTTTCAATTATTCTCACTTGAATGTATTCATTCTCAATTAGGTCCCACTTGGATGTCTTTGATTTTAATATTATACCCATTATTTGTGTTTAGATTCAATTATGTCCCTAAAAAAGTGAATTATGTAAATGTTGTAGAAATTAGTTTCAACATTTGATGAGTTATTTTTCGGAATAGATCATCGATTCTATCACAGACATTTGTATTCTAACTTCAAGAATAGATTTTTAAAACTCAAACTAAAGCGCTCATGATGTGTAATTGACGGCAGGATAACATTGAATCACTTTTACAAACGTTAGGGATACAAATAGGACGATTTAAACGTTAGGGACATAAATAAGATTTACCCCAAACGTTGGGGATAAAAACGATACTTTACTCTTACGTAATTAATATATTAATGATATTTATTTTATTCATTTAAAAAAAATTCCATCCAAATCCAATTATTAAAACTATTTTAAAAAATATATATTTAAAATATAATTATTTTTGTCATATTTTAAAAATTTATTTATAATTATTTTAACCATAACTATTTTAATCGATGGATAAACATTTTACGGTCATATTTGATTTGATCTGTGAACTGCCGGCAACTTCCATTGTTGACTCTCTCCATTGTATACCAAATACAAACTCACCGGCCTAGCAAACTTCTAGACTCGCCAAACCATTGCATCACACACGACTCAATCCAAAATACAAAACAACAAACACCACACAGTTCCAAAGTTACAATACATCAAACTACCTCCCATCTCAAATAAATATTCAATTACGTATTGTTGTTAGAAAATAAATTAAAGTTGTCACCGAAAACTTGTTTTTTATTTAAGTTAAATATATGAAACAAAATTATTCTTATTAGGTTTTCTTCTTTTCATATTTGTTTGTCCACTTATTATTCTCATTTTTTCCAATTTGTAGAATTACCGGAAAAATATAGTTCTAAAATTTAATACAAATGGAATTTGTATCTACCTAAATTAATTATTGAGTTACTATAATATTTTTAAAAAGTAATAATTTCAGAAAAAAATATTTATAAAGAAATAGTAGTAGGATTTAAAATAAGCTGAGTAGAAATAGTTTATGATCTCTTAATTGTTTTCTTAATTTCAAATAAATTATTCTTTTTTAAAAAAATCTCTTCTACACATAAATGTTTATATAGAAAATTAATATAATATTAATTAATTTATTTTTCAGTTAAACCCCTAAATTAATGGACGAGGGTCATAAAATTACTTATCCTATTTTTTTTATTTATAGACATTTTGATATTATAGCTATGTCATGAAATGACTTATAAAAAGTTTAAACTATTGGATATAAGTATATAAAAAGTTATATATCTTAGCATGACAATAATATAAACACAATAAAAATTAAACGATAGTTATTGCTATCAAAGATAATTTTGTAACCATTTTTTAAAATTTTTAAGACTCTAATACATTAAATCATTTCTCTAATATACCACATGGAAGATCAAAATTTTTCAAACACAGTTTGATGCTAAGATATCAACTCTTTTCTAACCTACAACAACCAGTCAAAAATTAACAAAGATTAATGGTTAGGTTATTATAGTAGAAAGGGAAAGAAAACTCTTTTTGCAAACACTTATTTAAAAATGAAAGAAATAATTGTAGAAAACTCCAATATTTTGTCTTTAAATTTTTTAAAAATTGTGTATATCAAAATTAATCATTATGTATTTGTATATAATATATATTATTTAATTTATTTTTAATATATTTTTTATATTTTAATATATATTTTATATTATTATTTAATTTTAATAGTTATTTTTAGTATACATCTAACATAATTAATTTTATATTTATATTTATTTTTTAGTGATTGATTTTAATGATGGATTTTAACTTCAGCCTAATATGATTCTAATATTACATTTTTTTTCTCTCAATTTTTGCATCCATCCATTATTACTCTGATGGATTGTTAGTTAAAAAAAAAAAAAAATTGTTTGTTCAGCCAAAACCAACTATGCAAGTGCTAACAAACAATAATCACCATATCAATTTAAAGGGAAAAAAATGGGATTAATAAAGATGCTACTCCCACAAAACAAACTATAAATGCTTGTCCTAAACTCACAATACAACACACACAGTCACACACAAACAAAAAGCAGAGTTTCAGTATCACTAAAAATGGCAACCTCCATTTACTACTACTTACTTCTTACACTTTCCTTCATCATCACTCTCAAACTCTTTTTCCGGTTCCAATCTAGAAGGTTCAAGAACCTTCCGCCAGGGCCGCCAACTCTTCCCTTCCTCGGAAACCTTCACTACCTGAAGCCACCGGTCCACCGCATCTTCGCTGGCCTCGCCGCCTCCTATGGCGACATCATGTCACTTTGGTTTGGCAACCGCCTCGTGGTGGTTGTGTCCTCGCCGTCCTTGGCGCATGAATGTTTCACCAAGAACGATGTCGTCTTGGCCAACCGTCCCCGCTTTCTTACCGGAAAGTACATATTTTATAACTACACTACATTGGGTTCTGCCTCGTATGGTGATCACTGGCGCAACCTCCGCCGCATTACCACCGTCGATGTCCTCTCCAGCCACCGCCTCAACTCCTTCCTCGATGTCCGAAAGGACGAGACTAAGAGACTGGTAAGTTACTCCTAATTTTTTTTATCAACTATACTAAATGTGAACTAAAATAAAATATATATTAAAATATAAAATATAAATTAAAAATAAATTAATCCATACATAATCCATATATTTAGTGTTTTTTTTAGATTATATAATTTTTTGGATTCCAAATAATATAATAGGTAAACTTTTGTTTAATTTAACAGATCGAGAAACTATGGAAGGACACACGTAATGGTGAATTCGTGAAGGTTGAACTAAGGTCAAGACTAACAGAAATGACATTCAACGGAATGATGAGGATGATCTCCGGTAAGAGGTACTACGGCGACGATGTGGAAATGAATGACGTGGAGGAGGCGAAGCAATTCCGGGAAATCATAACGGAAATTCTGTCGTTGCTGGGAGCAAGCAACAAAGGCGACTTCATGCCGTTGGCCAAGTTCTTCGATTTCGACCACTTGGAGAAGAGGCTCAAGAATATCGCCAAGAGAGCCGATTCCTTCTTGCAAGGCCTCATCCAAGAGCACCGCGTTGCCGCCGGCAGCAACGCCGACAGCGACACCATGATTTTTCATCTCTTGAAGCTTCAAGAGACACAGCCCGAGTATTACTCTGATCTCATGATTAAGGGCCTTATTCAGGTATTTACAACTCTATCTTTAGGTAATTTACTCACTAAAGTTGTGTCGGTACAAAGATCGTCAAATAACAATTTAACCCAATTTATTCATGGTAGTTATTTGTATATAATTGTTTTTATACGAAACTACGAAAGTTAATATTTAAAAATTATTAAAAATAATTTAATATTTAATATATTTGATTAAATTATTATTAAATATTTTTTAAAAAATATTAAAAATCATTAAAATTTATAATTTTTGGTTATTATTTAATTATTAATTTTATTTTATATTTTTAAATATTAATAATTAATTGATAAATAAAAATAATAATTTTTAATAATTTTTTATTTTTTAATTTTTAACAATTAATTTTACATAAAAATAAGTGTGGATAAATTATGTTAAATTATATAAATTTTTATTTATCGTGATAATTTAAACGTGAATAGTCACCGTCAAGTATTTTGACTAAGTAATGAGAATATGACATGTAATAAAGTTTTATTATTGGTCAATTTTTGTTGTTGTATGAAAATGACTAAACCAATTGATTTTTAAACATAAAACATGAAATAGTTAATGACGAAAGCACTCTTAATCAATATTACTTATTTTATTTGATTTTTTTTAAAGTTAATTCTATTGGTTTAGTTGTTCATATAGTTTTAATTAATTTTTAAAAAAAATATAGTTTGACACAAAAAATTGAATCACATATCATAATTTAGTATTTGAATGAAGATATAAAAAATATGGTATAATTTTTTATTTTATTATACGTTAAATAAATTAAAAACAATATTTTTATAATATATAAAAATTAAATCTTAAAATTTATTATTCAATAATTAAAATAAAATATTTTTATATATGGATAATTATAAAATTTTTGTTGAAACATCATCTCATATATTTTTGCTCTTGTATGCACGTTGGATACGCATCTCTTGAGTTTGTCTTGATTTATGATGATTGTCACATCACTAGCTATTAGAGATAGCACTCTCTTACGTCCAAAAAAAAAAAAAAGAGATAGCACTCTCTTGTTACCAAACATTTGACCTTTTTTTAAAGAAAAAGTATATTTTTTATTTTTACTATATTTTTTAAATTTTAAAAATATTTTTAAATTTTTTATTTTATTTTTAAATTTTTTATTTGTATTAAATATAATCTTAATAATTAAATTTTTAGAAAATTTTTTAGACTAATTTAATAATGATATATAATAATTATGTTTAGTTTATTTGTGTTAAAATTATTGTTGAATTAATCTTAAATTTTTTTAAAATTAATCGTCAAATATATATTTAATGTAAATAAAAAATTTTAAAAATAAAATTCAAACAAAATAAAAATTAAAAATATTTTTAAATTTTTTAACAAATTTTAAAAATAAAAAATATACTTCGCCTCTTTTCTAAATTGAAAGGAAATTCAAAACCACGATTTACATTTAAAAGGGGGTTCCGTGTAGATGTTTTTAACTATCTAAATATAAAATTATCCATTAAGAATAATAATAAGTGTAAAATAAATAAAAACTACACCAAAATCTAAGAATTATAGGTTTAAGAAAAAAGTTTGGAAAATAATATCTTTAATTAATATTTAGTCACTTTTTATTGTCTAAGAAAATATTATATTTGAATTTTTTTATTAATTACTTATTAGATAAAAATAGATTCATTCCAAAATTAGACCGTACATTAAATATATAAAATATTTTTTATTATTGTAATATATTATTTTATTATATTTAATTTAATCTTAATTGAATTTTTAAATATTTTAAATATTTTATTTTATTAATTTAATAACCAAAATGTAATTTTACAAAACATTGAAATTTTGTAATTATAACTTTGTAAGTTTAGAATTGACTGCCAACAATATGATGTGATTCTTGAAGGTTGAAGCAATGGAAAAATGGTTAAGAATCAGGATTTCAATGATTTTTATCCGTTAATTTTAATTATATATTATATATAATTTTTATAATTAAAATTAATAATTAAAAATTTAAAATAGTAATGTATCAATACATTTAAAATTTTTTTAAAAATAAAAAATAATTTTAAAAAATTGACGAATTTAAATTTGCTTAAACTTATCTGGATATATCTTTTTAATTTCATGACACCTCACCTAAATTTAGTTAGTACAATCATTTGACTTTTGTACATAAACTCTTTTTTTAAAAATATTTATCTGAAATTTGAAATAAATTTTTGTTGAAGTTACTTGTTAAGATTACTTGTATTAAAAAATTTAATATTTTTCTTTATAATATATAAAATAGATTTATTGAAAATTGAAAATTTTATATTTTTAAAAATACAAATTATCTATATTAAAAGGTGGTTTATTAAAATAATGGTCAATTTTTAATATCAAGATAATATTAATTATTCTTTCAACATCTTTAATTTAATTATGATTATTGAGTAAGTATTGAATATGTTTTGTAATTTTATCTATTTATATAAAAATTTAATTTTAATACACTTTCAGTATAAAACTGTTTTACATGTATATTTAATTACGTATTATAATGTCAACAAAAAAATTAATTTTTATATTAACTATGTGAATGATTATCTAAAACAATAGATGTGACTAAATGATTGTACAAAATATTTTATACTATTAATATATCAAAATTAAACACTTTGTATAGTTTCAAAACATTACTAAAATTCATTTTTACCTTTTTCTTAATATGTTTATTTTTTAACTATTATTTTAAAACATAAAGAGTATTATTTAAATTAGGTTTAATTAGTCTGTTAGTTCCTATAGTTTCATAAAATTTTTAATTAGGTCCTTATATTTTTTTTTTTAAATTGGGTTCCTGCACCAAAATTTTTTTTCAATTAAGTCCCTCTTAGTAGTAATTGACTTAATTTTATAGGGACCCAACTAAAAAAAAAAAAAGAATTGATAGAGGGACCTAAATAAAAAAAAATGTAGGGACTCAATTAAAAAAAAATTTGGTGCAAACACTCAATTAAAAGAAAAAAAAAAGTATAGGAACCTAATTGAAAATTTTGCAAAACTGTAAGTACGAGTAAAGTAATTAAATTTGAAATTCACAATAAAGTATTTAATTTGCATTTGGTTTCCACTTTCAATGAATAAAATTTCAGGCTATGCTTCTTGCTGGAACAGACACATCAGCTGTAGCAATGGAATGGGCTATGGCTGAATTACTAAACCACCCAGAAATAATGAAGAAGGTAAAAGATGAATTAGACACACAAATAGGAAAAGACCGTTTAGTAGAAGAACAAGATTTGTCAAAGCTACCATACCTTCAAAACGTTATTTCTGAAACACTTAGATTGCACCCTCCAGCACCGTTACTATTGCCTCATTCTGCCTCAGAAGATTGCACCATTGGAGGTTACAACATTCCAAAAGATACCATAGTTTTGACAAATGTATGGCTAATTCATAGAGATCCTAATATTTGGGCCGATGCAGAGAGTTTTAGGCCCGAGAGGTTCGAAAAAGAAGGGGAAGAGAACAAGCTCATTCCATTTGGGCTTGGAAGAAGGGCTTGTCCTGGATTGGTCCTGGCCCAACGAACTTTGGGCCTTACTTTGGGTTTGTTGATCCAATGCTTTGAATGGAAAAGAGCGAGTGAGGAAAAGCTTGACATGGCTGAAGATAAAGGGATTGCAATGCCAATGAAAATTCCATTCAAATCTTTGTGCAAAGCACTACCAACTGTCAAGAATATTATGAATTACTAATAGGTTCTGTTTACGGAAACAACAAAAATTAATCTTTAATTAGTAAACAAAAATTTTATATATCTCTAAAATTTATGTTGGCTGATTATGGGATAATTTTTATTGTTTCTCTAAATTTATGCGTACTCATAATTAGTTATGTTGTATATTATAAAGTATATGTGCTATGATGAAATAAACATGTGTATTTATTAAGCGTAGTAAAGTAAGAGATTCATAAGGGCATAATGTACAGTTGTTGTCAGTTTAGGAGAAATAATTTTGGTGATTAGCTTATATGCCAAAGCTGATTAGTCTATTCGAGTATAGTTTGTTGCAGAATGCAAATACTCACGAAGTTACTCACGATTAAAATGAAGGAAGGAGTAAATGGATAGATGACAATTAAGATTTATCATTTATCTTGAAAAAGTATATGACAAGTTAAATTAGCAATTTATTCAAAATGCATCACTTTTTGTGTTTTTTTTTTTTCGTATTTCTTCAAGTTTCTATGCAGATTTTATTGGTATTTTTTTAAAGATAATTTCTATTTAACTTTCTACTCGTTAGTCATTATATCCCATTAATTATAAAAAAAAGTATTGACAAAAAATGTTAACCCTCTAAAATTTGTAGTTATGTTATTGGTATAATACAATCATGTTAGATATTAATTATGTATGAGCCAACATTAGTCAACAAATTTTTTTTTTTGGTTTTTCCACGGTATTTCCCAACCCGACAGGTCAAGGACTAATCCATCGCGGTACTGAACTCTATTTAAGAGTTTGTCGCTGGCCAATGGTATTCCCACTTGTAATTTGTTTAAGTTCAGAGGAATTACAAATTTTATTAATATATCTCTGAAATTAAACACTTGTAATTTATTTCTTTTCCGTTTTTATTAATAAAATTTTTCTACTTTTACTTGTTCTACGTTTATGTTTCTTTCTTCATCTTCTCTTTAATTTTTCATTTGTTTTAATTTCTGCAATTTACTTTGCCTTTGGCACTTTGCATTTCTTTGTTTATTTGTTACTTTCAATCCTTTTTAATTCTTATTGACGATACAATTGCGATATTGAGATACCCACATTTTCTTTTAAACATTAAAAAAAATTTGAGTAAAACAAATTGGCACGCCCAGTGGGACTTTGTCAATAGATTGTAGTTTGTCAAAAGAAAAAAATCAGGAGTTTTGAATTTGCATGTGATTACGTAGTGGGAAGATTGTGTTTCCAGGGACCAAGAAATTAGCATCAGTTGACATGTCAAATATATCTGCAACATCTTCTTCTACTTCCAGCGATGAGACTAGAGAAAATGAGTCCGAAAATTCTCCCATGATTTCAAACGCAGAGCCTCCCTTGCTGTCAGTGAGGCATGATGGCGTTGGCCGTGCCCATCTAGGGTTAAATGCAACTCACATAAATACCGTGGGGTGGCTGCCTTATGGCTTGCCACCAGAGTATGTCCCCTCCATGGTGACACAAGGATTGTCTGTACCTCTCAACTCAACTTTTCAAAATCCTCTGTACCAGAATGCATATGGCATGTCAAATGTACCTATTTCTGGGGTGTCAGGTTCACATATATAACAACAAAATTTTTCACACGCTATTAACACAGAAAATAACAGCGCATCTAATTCTACTACACCCACTGTTACTAGGGTAGAAAACTCCAGACTTGTGCTTCCTGACATGTCAAGAGCAATGTCTGTTAATCAACCTAGTCAAATCGTTGGATCTTTAGCAAATATTAGGAAATAGATGGATGAAAGCCACCATGATCTAGTAAACATGTTAACTCATCAAATGGTGACTGTTTTGAATCCTCTTTTAGAAAACACAAATACTAGAATTGAACAATTAAATAGGCAAGTTAATAGAATTGCTACTGTGGTAAATTTAGAAGAAAATGATAACCATGGTTTAGGGTTTGATAATGTCAACCAAAATGGTGGAGCAATTTCTAATTATGATATTCATATGTCTAGACAATGCTGATGATATGTTGAAAAGACTTAGGCAAAACAACTTAGGGGGCATTATAATCTAGCTAGGAATGTCGAACAAGTTTTAAACTGTTTGAAATTTAATGTTAGTTGCTTAAATAGGCCATATTTCGTGTCCGCTTTTCCTGAATGTATCCAACAAGCAGAGCTTCCAAGGGGTTAGAAAATTCCAAAATCCCTTACAAAATTTTCTGGAGAAGAAAATGAGTCCACAATAAAGTATATTGTTCGATGTACTGTTGAAATTGGGGAAGTAGCTTCTAATGAATATCTCAAGATGAGATATTTTCCTTCTTCTTTAACAAAAAAATGCATTTACATGGTTTTCCAACTTGAGACCAAATTTTATTCATTCTTGGGCGCAGTTAGAAAGAAATTTTCATGATCAATTTTTTTTCGAGGTGAATTGAAAGTTAGCCTTATGGACTTATTCTCTATCAAACGTGCAGAGGGAGAATCCATTGACACTTATTTGGCACGGTTTAGAAACATGAGAAATAAGTGTTTTACTCCGATTTCAGAAACTGAAGTTGTCAAAATGGCTACTAATGGGTTATAATTTGGAGTTAGGAAGAAACTTGTCAATCAACATACTTTAGATTTTTTCCAGTTAGCTGAGAGAGTAAGACAAATAGAGCAAATTAAGAAAGAAAAAGAAAATTTCAAAAAGGGTTCTAAAAAGGTTGCATATGTTGATTGTTTTTCCGATAGCAGTGATTCAGATGAGAAAGAAGTTTATATTGCTGAATTATGTGGGGGTCCTTCTTATGTATGCAAATCTTTGAAGCCTGTTAAAGAAAAAAAAGTTTCTTTATATTCCAAAATTAAAAATAAGACCTATTCTTTTGATATTTCTAAGAAAGATCAAATATTTGAAGTTTTATTAAAAGATAAGCAGCTTATTTTACTAGAAGGAAAAAAGATGCCTTCAGCTGATGAAATAAAAAATAAAAATTTTGTAAGTTTTATTAGATATTCTCACACACTATTAATAATTGCGTATGTTTTATGGATTTGATACAAAAATCCATTGAGGAGGGAAGGTTGAAGTTTGAGGATAAAACTACTATGAAGGTGGACACTGAACCGTTTGCTGCTGATTCAAATTATGTTGAGCCATTCAATTTGTCGGTCAACATGGTAGGAATTGAAGCTACAGTGACTAGTGCTCAAGATGAAAATAAAGACCTGAGAATTTTTTAGCAAGACAAAAAGCCAATTTTTTCTCATCCTAGTGAGAATTTGTTAGATTTTTTGTTGAGAATTAAAGAATCTGACAGCACTATCGCTATGTGCCCAAAGTGTAGTGCTATTTTTGACAAGGAAGCTGCAAAGGAGTTTGAAAAGTACAAAATTGAAGAGAAAGAAAATGCTGAGTTGAAAAAGAAGATTGCTGAAAAAGAGAATAAAACCAATGAGCTAAAACAAAAGATAGCTGAGGGAAAACAAAAGTTGGGCAGTCAGACTTCTTTGAACAAGTGTGTCAACAGCGCTTGGATACAATCCGTCCACCAGAAGATGAAGACTATAGTTATGATTGATAAAAAACTCGATGGATTTTTTCAAAAGACAAGGGTTCCTCCCACCAAAATTTCAAATAATAAATGGGTCCAGAATGTGAAAAATGTACAGAATCAACCTATCGCTTTCTCAAGAGGGCAAAACAAGTGGGTGAGACCTAGACCTTTTAAACTCAGGTACTACGAGTCCCAGTTATGGGTCCAGAATGTGAAAAATGTGCCGAATCAACCGACCGCTTTCTCAAGAAAGCAAAACAAGTGGGTGAGGCCTAGACCTTTTAAGCTCAGGTACAACGAGTCCCAGTTATGGAACATGAATCATGCACAAGATGGAGGTGGTGTATATATTCCAAAAAATATATCTATTCCTTCAAAGCCAATTTATTCTTGTTATAATCCTAACATGCAGCAGGTTTCCTAATTATTCTCCTTGGCCAAGTTGTCAAAATATTCCAAAGTATTCTTCTTTTACAACCTTTGAGCAAAAAGAGAATATACTTGAGTATGTTCCTTTAGATTCATACAAGGAGCACGGTGTAAATTTTTCTCCTTTGTCAACCATGGCTAAGTCTGCAAAAACAGGAAATTCTTCCAATCACCCTAAATACAATAAAAATGTAAAGAAGAATCTTACTGGAAAGAAGGTAATGGTTGAAAACAAGGGAGAAAAAGATGAAGATTTAATTACTGACAATTTTGACACTGATTTTGATGACAACTTAGAAGCGATATTTGGTGTTAAGCAACCTATAGCTGTGGTGTCAATACTGCCTGAGGAGTATAGTCATGTCCGGGAAGTAGAATCATTAGAAGATAATTGTTATGATGTCTTTCTTGGATGCGAATGCTTATTGCTAGATGACAATATGTGTGGTGGAGGATTGTTTGAGAAACCTACTAAAAATGATAAGAAACATTTGCGTCCACTGCATATCAAGGCTCGTGTTGATGGAAGGATAGTCAATAAGATTTTGGTTGACGGAGGAGCTGCTGTCAATATCATGCCTGAAAGAATGATGGGAAGGCTTGGAAAGACTGAAAAAGATTTGATCAAAAGTAGCATTGGGGTGACAGATTTTAATGGAAGAACTTCTTCTGTTAGAGGTGTGGTTCTACTGTCAATTGAGGTTGGTTCTGTCAATACGCCAACTCTGTTTGTTGTTGTTCTATCTAAAGCTAGTTTTAAATTACTTTTGGAACGTGATTGTATTCATGGAATGGGTGCTATTCTATCCACTTTACATCAAAAATTAATTTTTTGGAATAAAGATGGAGGAGTGAAAGAAGTTCTTGCTGACAATAGTACCTGTTACTATGATGAGATGCATGTGGAGTTCAGGATGTATAATCCTGGAGTCAAGCTGCTGACAGTTGACACCAAGGCATTTAATCATAAAAATATTGAAATGTACAAAATAGATATGAATGGTTTTATTTTGGTCCCTAAGGCCAGGGCGGATACGGCCTCAGGAGAGACTTAGATGATGAGTTTAACGAGCCAACTGGCTCGGCTGTCAGCCTATATGGCGGACAGAGAAGGGTGCATTGATAGTGTACCTTATGATTGTATATATGATGATGGTCTTTTAGGTTTTGAAAAAAAAAATAATACTAACAATGTGAAAAAAGTTGAGGTGCAGGATCCTTTGGAGGAGGTAGATATTGGTAACAGTGATCATCCTAGACCAACATATATGAGCAAGATGTTGCCTGATGATTTCAAAAAAGAAATAGTGGAGATATTATAGGAATATTGTGACTGTTTTGCATGGGATTATAAAGAAATACCAGGTTTGAGTCGTGAATTAGTAGAGCATCAATTACCACTGAAAGCCAATGTCAAACCTATCAAGCAGCCACCAAGGAGATTTGCTCCTGAAGTCGTGCAGAAGATTAAAGAAGAGATTGAAAGACTTCTTAAGGCTAAGTTCATAAGAACAGCAAGGTATATCAATTGGATTTCTAATGTGGTTCCTGTCATGAAAAAGAATGAAAAATTAAGGGTTTGCATTGATTTTAGAGATTTAAATTCTGCAACACCAAAAGATGAATATCCAATGCCTATAGCTGATATGTTGATAGATTCTACTGTCGGTCATGAAATTTTAAATTTTATGGATGGATATTCAGGTTATAATCAAATATATATCGTTGAAGAAGATGTGTCAAAAACTGCATTTAGGTGTCTAGGTGCTTTAGGAACTTTTGAATGGGTTGTGATGCCATTTGGGCTCAAAAATGTTGGTGCAACTTATCAAAGGGCGTTGAATAAAATTTTTCATGACTTTATTGGAAATTTTATGGAGATTTATGTTGACGATGTGGTTGTCAAATCAAATGCTAAAAAAGAGCATCTAGACAATTTAAAAAAAGCATTTGAAAGAATGAGAAAGCATAAATTAAAAATAAATCCCTTAAAATGTACTTTTGGTGTTAGTGTGGAAATTTTCTTAGATTCTTGGTGCAGAAAAAAGGGATTGAAATTGACAAGAACAAGACAAATGCTATCTTAAAGGCTCTTCCTCCAGCCAACAAAAAATAACTACAAGCATTTTAGGGGAAGGTCAATTACCTTAGAAGGTTCATTTCCAATCTGTTAGGAAAAACTAAGGTTTTTACGCCTCTGATCAAGTTGAAAAAGAGGAAGAATTTCAGTGGAAGGTAGAGCACCAGGAAGCTTTTGACAGCATCAAGCAGTACTTGACTAGTCCTCCTGTTATAGCACCTCCAAAGCACGGAGCACCTTTAAAACTTTATGTGTCAGCTTCTGAAGTAACAATTGGCAGAATGTTGGCTCAAGAAGATGAGGACGGCAACGAAAGAGTAATTTATTACCTAAGTCGTGTGCTAAATGATGTTGAGAGCCGTTATTCTCCAATTGAGAAACTTTATTTAGCTTTATATTTTTCTTGTTTGAAACTTAAGTACTATTTAATTCCTAGGAATATTTATGTAATTTCTAAGTTTGATGTTCTTAAATATATGTTGTCTTCTCCAATATTGCATGGTAGACTAGGAAAATGGATGTTGGTCTTAACGAAATTTTCTTTACATTTTGTTTCTGCGAGAGCTATTAAGTGTCAAGTTCTAGCTGATTTTCTGGTTGACCATCCTTGTATTGACATTGATGAGAGTTTACTGGGTTTTGTTGGTTTGGTGCTTTAGAAATTATATTTTGACGGTTCATGTCATAAGGGTGGTATTGGTATAGGTATGTTAATTATTTCTCCGAGTGGCGAGCCAAGTAAATTCTTCTTTAAATTGAATTATTCATGTTCCAACAATGAGGCAGAATATGAAGCGTTAATAATGGGACTGGAATTATTATTAGAAAGAGGAGTAAAAAATTTAGAAATTTTTGGAGATTCACAGCTTGTAGTCCGTCAAGTATCACTTGAGTATATGTGTGTTAGTGAAAATCTAAGAAAGTATTTGAATATGGTTACAAAGTTGTTGAGCGAGTTTGACAATGCCATTGTAAGGCATGTTCCAAGGGAGTTAAATCAAGAAGCAAATGAATTAGCTCATATTGCTTCAAGATATAAGATCAAGTCCTCAACACTAGAAAAATTGGTAAGGATAAAGGAAATATTTATGCCTTTGAGAGAAAGAGAAGTGTTGTTATTAGAAAAACTAGACCCAAAAGATTGGAGAGTACAATTTGTGGAATATTTAGAAAATCCAAGTCTTAATGTTGATAGAAAACTTAAATATAAGGCTCAAAGTTATGTTCTAATGAATAATGTCTTGTTTAAGAAATATGTTGATGGAAATTTCTTAACATGTTTGGGAGAAAAAGAAGCGTATTTGGCTCTTGTCGAACTGCACGAGGGAATCTGTGGTGCCCATCAGTCAGGAGAAAAAATGAAATGGGTGATAAATAGGAGAAGATTGTATTAGCCAACTATTCAAAGAGATTGTATAAATTATGCTAGGTCCTGTGAGGAATGCCAAAAATATGGAAGCCTTCAACATATTATAGTGTCAGAATTGCATGTTATAATTAAGTCATGGCCATTTAGAGGTTGAGCTTTAGATCTGATCGGGAAGATTCACCCACCTTCTTCTAAAGGTCATAAGTTCATTTTGGTTGGTGTTGATTATTTTTCTAAATGTGTAGAGGCTGTCCCTTTAAGGAAAGTGACTCACAATGAAATAATTAATTTCATTGTGGAGCATATTGTGCATAGGTTTGGAATTCCTCAGTCTATTACCACTAATCAAGGAACCATGTTTATTGGAAAAAAGGTCATAGAATATGCCAAATCTAGGGATATAAAAATGCTTTCTTCTACACCGTATTATGCTCAAGCAAATGGACAAGTGGAGGCAGCGAATAAAATTTTGATTGCATTAATTAAAAAATATATTGGGAGGCAGCCATGAAATTGGCACCAAACTCTCAGTCAAGTTCTTTGGGCTTATTGAAATTCTCCAAGAGGTTCTACTAGAACCACCCCATATAAATTAGTTTACGGTCATGATGCGGTATTGCCAATTGACATCAATTTGCAAAGTATAAGGGTGGCTAGACAAGATGAGATACTAGTGGTAGATTATTGGAATTCTTATATGATGAGCTCAATGAACTAGATGATGAAAGGTTGAGAGTTTTAGAGCGGGTAATTCGACAAAAAGAGATTGTGTCAAAATTATACAACTGCCGTGTTAAAGCAAAGATATTTGTAGTTGGAGATTTAGTGTGGAAAACAATTTTGTCTATAGAAAAAAAGTCAAAAACTTATGGTAAGTGGTCTCCAACTTGGGAAGGACCTTATGTGGTTGACACGATTTATTTTGGAAATGCTTATAAAATTATTAAAGTTAGATCAGGAAGAAGAATGCCTTCAATAAATGGCAAGTATTTGAAAGTATATAAGTCAGGCATTCATGAGATAAAAATTCCACATGTTTAAGGATACAAAACTATCCAGTTGAAGTGTCAAGGGCTAAAATAAAAAGCTAACTAATATTTGCAATTTAGTTTGTAAAAACTAACATGCCCATGTGACTTCTATGAATTGCAAGTTTCATTGACAGTGTAAAACATTAAGATTATAAGGCAAATATATGTCCATGGCATTAATTTAAAATAAGGGTCAATACAGAAAATAACTTATCATTCCTTGAGTGAAGTACAGTACATGCTAATATATTGAAATAAAAAGTTTAGTGAATAACCTATGTAGAGCTAGAAGCATGTCAAAAAATGCACATTTGATTTACTTTGACAGTAGTTGAGGCAAATGCACACGAGATGACATGCACCAGTGCAACCTGATATAAATAGATATGGAGGTCATCTCAAATGAAATATAAAAGAGGTTACTGTGATATTAATAATTGGTTCAGCGTAAAGTAGTGTAATAACTTCCCAAAGATAATAAGTGTCAACCAGTCTACAAGATGAAGATAGGGTGTGATGAGCGGATAATTTATACGCTTTTCGGCATTGTTTTTAGTATATTTTAATTAGTTTTTATTATATTTTTATTAGTTTTTAAATAAAAATCACTCTTCTAGACTTTACTATGAGTTTGTATGTTTTTCTGTGATTTCAGATATTTTCTGGCTGAAATTGAGGGACCTGAGCAAAAATCTGATTCAGAGGCTGAAAAAGGACTGCAGATGCTGTTGGATTCTGACCTTCCTGCACTTGAAGTGGATTTTCTGGAGCTACAGAAGCCCAATTAGCGCGCTCTAAATTACGTTGGAAAATAGACATCCTGGGCTTTCTAGCAATATTTAATATTCCATACTTTTCCCAAGATTTGATGGCCCAAACAGGCGTTCCAAATCAGCTTAAGAATTCTGACGTTTAACTCCAAAACTGGCACAAAAGCTGGAGTTAAACGCCCAAACTGGCACAAAAGCAGGCGTTTAACTCCAAGAAAAGTCTCTACACATGGAAGCTTCAATGCTCAGCCCAAGCACACACCAAGTGGGTCCGGAAGAAGATTTCTGCATTAATTACTGATTTCTGTAAACCCTAGGCTACTAGTTCTCTATAAATAGGACCTTATACTATTGTATTTTCATCTTTGGACGTTTAGTCCCTAGACCTTGGAGGCTAGCCATTCGGCCATGCTTACACCATTATCACTTTTGTATTTTCAATGGTGGAGTTTCTACACACCATAGATTAAGGTGTGGAGCTCTGCTGTTCTTCATGAATTAATACAAAGTACTATTGTTTTTCTATTCAACTCAAGTCTATTTCTTCTCCAAGATATTCATTCACACCCAAGAACATGATGAATGTGATGATTATGTGACACTCATTACCATTCTCACCTATGAACGCGTGACTGACAACCACTTCCGTTCTACATGCAACCAAGCTTGAATGTGTATCTCTTGGGTTTCTAATCTAAGATTGGAACCTTCGTGGTATAGGCTAGAATTATTGGTGGCCATTCCTGAGATCCGGAACGTCTAAACCTTGTCTATGGTATTCTGATTAGGATCTGGGAAGGGATGGCTGTGACGAGCTTCAAACTCGCGATTGTTGGGCGTGTGACAGACGCAAAAGGATCAATAGATGCTATTCCAACATGATCGAGAACCGACAGATGATTAGCCGTGCGGTAACAGTTTGGAACATTTTCACTGAGAGGACGGGAAGTAGCCATTGACAATGGTGATGCCCAACATAAAGCTTGCCATGGAAATGAGTATGAATGATTGGAAGAAGGCAATAGGAAAGCAGAGGTTCAGGAAGAACAAAGCATCTTCATACGCTTATCTGAAATTCCAACCAAAGAATTACATAAGTATCTCTATCTTTATTTTATGTTTTATTTATCTTTTAATTATCAATTCTCCATCACCATCTGAATTAGCCTGACTGAGATTTACAAGGTGACCATAGCTTGCTTCAAGCCGACAGTCTCTGTGGGATCGACCCTTACTCACGTAAGGTTTATTACTTGGACGACCCAGTGCACTTGCTGGTTAGTTGTGCGGAATTGTGACAAAATGTGATTCACGTTTAAGAGCTCCAAGTCCTTTGGCGCCATTGTTGATGATCACAATTTCGTGCACCAAGTTTTTGGCGCCGTTGCCGGGGATTGTTCGAGTTTGGACAACTGACGGTTCATCTTGTTGCTTAGATTAGGTACTTTTCTTTTTATTTTTCAGAATTTTTTAGAATGAATTCTAGAGTTTCAAGGTGATGCTTTTATCATCACAAAGCTGATTGATTCTCATCAATTTAGCTGTTGAATGTAATGTCCTGCTGAAGCGTGGCCAACCATGTCTAATCTTTTTAGACTGAAGCTTTAGACTAACATTGCATGATTCCTAGAATTCTTATTAAAAGTTTTGAATCCCTTTATTTTCTTCTCCATATAAGTTTCAAAAATCACAAAAAAATTTATAAAATCAAAAAAATAAAAAATATTTTATGTTTCTTGTTTGAATCTAGTATCAATTTTTAAGTTTGGTGTCAATTGCATTCTTCTTGCATTTTTCGAAAACATGCAATATGTTCTTCATTAATCTTCAAGTTGTTCTTGATGATTTCATTGCTCTGATCTTTAAATTCTCTTGTTTTGTGTGTTTTGTTGTTTCTCATATGCATTCTCAATTTGTTAGTGTCTCCTATATGAAAATTTTTAAGTTTGGTGTCCTGCATGCATTGTTTATTTGATCTTAGTTGCAATTTTTATTGTTTCTCATAATTAAAAATTCAAAAATATTTTCAAAATTGTGTCTTTTCAAGTCAATAATACAGAGAATTGAAGATTCAGAACATTCAGCAGAGGAATCAAACAGAAAAAGTTGGGCGTTCAAAACGCCCAGTGAAGAAGGAAAACTGGCGTTTAAACGCCAGCCATGGTACCTGGCTGGGCGTTTAACACCCAAAAAGGTAGCATTTTGGGCGTTAAACGCCAGAATGGATGCCATTCTGGGCGTTTAATGCCAGGATGACACTAGAGGAAAGATTTTGTTTTTAATTCAAATTTTTTTCAAATTTTCATAATTTTTCAAAATCAAATCTTTTTCAAATCATATCTCTTCAAAATCAATTTCTTTCCATTTTTTTTATTTTCAAAAATCCTTGCTACAATTAGTGATTTAATTCAAAATTTTCAAGTTGTTACTTGCCTATTAAGAAATGATCAAATTTTAAATTTTAAGAATCATATCTTCTAAATTCTTGTTAGTCAAGTAATCAACTTTAATTTTAAAACTTTCTCTTTTTAATTTGATCTTCAATCATATCTTCTCAATCATATCTTTTCAATCACATCTTTTTCAAAATTAATTTTCAATCATATCTTTTTAATTTCTAATTTCAAAATCTTTTTTAAAAATCACTTTATTTCTTTCCCAATCTTAGTTTTCGAAAATCATCAATCAAATTTTCAAAAATTTCTTTTAATTATTTCAAAATCTTTTAATTAATTTTCGAAAATTCCTCCCCTCTTCTCACATCTTTCTATTTAAGGGACTAACACTCAACCTCAAGGTGCAATTCAAACTCTATCCTTCTTTATATGTTCGAATTCTCTTCTATCTACCTCCTCCTTCTATTCTTCTTTTCCTCTGACACCTCAAGGAATCTCTATACTGTGACATAGAGGATTTCCTACTTTCTTGTTCTCTTCTCTTTCATATGAGCAGGAACAAAGATAAAGGTATACTTGTTCAAGCTGATCCTAAACCTGAAAGGACCTTGAAGAGAAAACTAAGAGAAGTTAAAGTACAATTCTCTCTAGAGGGCCTAACAGAGCTTTTCAAAGAAGAAGAAACCATGACAGCCGAAAACAACAGTGCCAACAATGCAAGGAAGGTGCTTGGTGACTTTACTACACCTACTCCCGACTTCTATGGGAGAAGCATCTCAATCCCTGCCATTGGAGCAAACAACTTTGAACTTAAGCCTCAATTAGTTTCTCTAATACAACAGAATTGCAAGTTTCATGGACTTCCATTGGAAGATCCCCATCAGTTCTTAGCTGAATTCTTGCAAATCTGTGACACTGTCAAGACCAATGGGGTTGACCCTGAAGTCTACAGACTTATGCTTTTTCCTTTTGCTGTAAGAGACATAGCTAGGACATGGTTGGATTCACAACCTAAAGAAAGCCTGAACTCTTGGGAAAAGCTATTTAATGCCTTCTTGGCAAAGTTCTTTCCACCTCAAAAATTGAGCAAGCTTAGAGTGGAAGTCCAAACCTTCAGACAGAAGGAAGGTGAATCCCTCTATGAAGCTTGGGAAAGATACAAGCAATTGATCAGAAGGTGCCCTTCTGACATGCTTTCAGAATGGAGCATCATAGGTATTTTCTATGATGGTCTGTCTGAACTATCCAAGATGTCATTGGATAGCTCTGCTGGAGGATCTCTTCATCTGAAGAAGACGCCTGCAGAAGCTCAGGAACTCATTGAAATGGTTGCAAATAACCAATTCATGTACACTTCTGAAAGAAATCCTGTGAATAATGGGACAAATCAGAAGAAAGGAGTTCTTGAAATTGATACTTTGAATGCCATATTGGCTCAGAATAAAATATTGACTCAGCAAGTCAATATGATTTCTCAAAGTCTGTTTGGAATGCAAGCTGCACCAGCCAGTACTAAGGAAGCTTCCTCTGAAGAAGAAGCTTATGATCCTGAGAACCCAGCAATGGAAGAGGTGAATTACATGGGAGAATCCTATGGAAACACCTATAATCCTTCATGGAGAAATCATCCAAATATCTCATGGAAGGATCAACAGAGACCTCAACAACGTTTCAACAACAATAATGGTGAAAAAAACAGGTTTAGCAATAGCAAGCCTTTTCCATCATCTTCTCAGCAACAAACAGAGAATTCTAAGCAGAGCCACTCTGACTTAGCAACCATTGTCTCTGATCTAATCAAAACCACTCAAAGTTTCATGACTGAAACAAGGTCCTCCATTAGAAATTTGGAGGCACAAGTGGGACAGCTGAGTAAGAAAATTACTGAACTCCCTCCTAGTACTCTCCCAAGCAATACAGAAGAGAATCCAAAGAGAGAGTGCCATAAACACGTCTCCCATGGCCGAACCTGGAGAGGAGGAAGAGGCAGTGATCTCCACTGAGGAAGACCTCAATGGACGTCCACTAACCTCCATGGAGTTCCCTAATGAGGAACCATGGGAATCTGAGGCTCAGACTGAGACCATAGAGATTCCATTAAATTTACTTCTGCCATTCATGAGCTCTGATGAATATTCCTCCTCTGAAGAGGATGAAGATGTTACTGAAGAGCAAGTTGCTAAGTACCTTGGAGCAATCATGAAGCTAAATGTCAGGTTGTTTGGTAACGAGACTTGGGAGGATGAACCTCCATTTCTCATCAAAGAACTGGATGACTTGACTAGGCAGAGATTACCTCTGAAGAGACAAGATCCTAGAAAGTTCTCAATACCTTGTACCATAGGCACCATGACCTTTGAGAAGGCTCTGTGTGACCTGGGATCAAGTATAAACCTTATGCCTCTCTCTGTAATGGAGAAGCTAGGGATCATTGAGGTACAAGCTGCAAGAATCTCACTAGAGATGGCAGACAATTCAAAGAAACAGGCTTATGGACTTGTAGAGGATGTCTTGGTAAAGGTTTAAAACCATCACATCCCTGCTGATTTCATAATCCTAGAAACTGGGAAGTGTATGGATGAATCCATCATCCTTGGCAGACCCTTCCTAGCCACAGCAAAAGATGTGATTGATGTTGACAGAGGAGAATTGATCATTCAAGTGAATGAAGACTCCCTTGTATTTAAAGCTCAAGGATATCCCTCTGTCACCATGGAGAGGAAGCATGAAGAGCTTCTCTCAATATAGAGTCAAACAGAGCCCCCACAATCAAACTCTAAGTTTGGTGTTGGGAGGTTTCAACATTGCTCTGAATATCTGTGAGGCTCCATGAGAGCCCACTGTCAAGCTATTGACATTAAAGAAGCGCTTGTTGGGAGGCAACCCAATCTTTAATTATCTATGTTAAATTTCTATTTTTTTTTGTTATTTTATGTTTTCTATAGGTTGATGATCATGTGAAGTCACAAAAACAATTGAAAAAGCAAAAACAAAAGAAAAAACAGAATGAAAAACAGAACACCCTGGAGGAGAAACTTACTGGCGTTTAAATGCCAGTAAGGGTAGCAGAATGGGCGTTAAACGCCCAGTCTGGCACCATTCTGGGCGTTTAACGCCAGAAATGGGCACCAGACTGGCATTTAACGCCAGGAATGGGCAAGAAGCTGGTGTTAAATGCCAGAAATGGGCAGCAGCCTGGCGTTTAACGCCAGGATTGGCAGCAAGGGACGTTTTACACGCCACATGGTGCAGGGATGAGAAATCCTTGATACCTCAGGATCTGTGGACCCTACATGACCCCTCACCTATCAAATCCCACCATTCTCTTCACCACTTACATCCATCCTTCATAAAACCCCACCTACCTCACCATTCAAATTCAAACCACTTTCCCACCCAAACCCCGAACCATACCCCCCTCTCCACTCCTATATAAACCCATCTTCACTCATTCATTTTCACACAACCTAAACACTACTTCTCCTCCTTGGCTGAAACACAAAGCCCCCTCCATCTCCTCTATTTCTTCTTCTTCTACTCTCTTCTTTCTTCTTTTGCTCGAGGACGAGCAACCTTCTAAGTTTGGTGTGGTAAAAGCTAAAGCTTTTTGTTTTTCCATAACCATTTATGGCACCAAAGGCCGGAGAAACCTCTAGAAAGAGGAAAGGGAAGGCAAAAGCTTCCACCTCCGAGTCATGGGAGATGGAGAGATTCCTCTCAAAGGTGCATCAAGACCACTTCTATGAAGTTGTGGCCAAGAAGAAGGTGATCCCCGAGGTCCCTTTTAAGCTCAAAAAGAGCGAATATCCGGAGATCCGACATGAGATCCGAAGAAGAGGTTGGGAAGTTCTCACCAACCCCATTCAACAAGTCAGAATCTTAATGGTTCAAGAGTTCTATGCTAATGTATGGATCACCAAGAACCATGATCAAAGTGTGAACCCAGATCCTAAGAATTGGCTTACAATGGTCTGGGGGAAATACTTAGATTTTAGTCCGAAAAATGTAAGGTTGGCATTCAACTTGCCCATGATGCAAGGAGATGCACACCCATACACTAGAAGGGTCAACTTTGATCAAAGGTTGGACCAAGTCCTCATGGAAATTAGTGAAGAGGGCGCTCAATGGAAGAGAAATTCAAGAGGGAAGCCGGTTCAACTAAGAAGGCATGACCTCAAGCCCGTGGCTAGGGGATGGTTGGAGTTCATCCAACACTCAATCATTCCCACTAGCAACCGGTCTGAAGTTACTATAGACCGGGCTATCATGATTCATAGCATCATGATTAGAGAGGAAGTAGAAGTTCATGAGGTTATATCCCAAGAACTCTACAAGGTGGCGGACAGGTCCTCTACTGTAGCAAGATTAGCCTTCTCTCATCTCATTTGTTACCTCTGCAATTCAGCTGGAATTGACATAGAGGAAGACATCCTCATTGATGAGGACAAGCCCATCACTAAGAAAAGGATGGAGCAAACAAGAGATCCCACTCATGGACAAGAGCATGAGGAAACTCCTCATCATGAAATCCCTGAGATACCTCAAGGGATGCATTTTTCTCCACAAAACTATTGGGAGCAAATCAACACCTCCCTAGGAGAGGTAAGTTCCAACATGGGACAACTAAGGGTGGAGCACCAAGAGCATTCCATCCTCCTCCATGAAATTAGGGAAGACCAAAGAACCATGAGAAAGGAACAACAAAGGCAAGGGAGAGACATTGAGGAGCTCAAGCACTCCATAAGATCTTCAAGAGGAAGAACAAGCCGCCATCACTAAGGTGGACCCGTTCTTTAATTTCCTTGTTCTTTATTTTCTGTTTTTCGAAAATTATGCTTTATGTTTATTTATATTTGTGTCTTTATTACATGATCATTAGTGTCTAAGTGTCTATGCCTTAAAGCTATGAAAATGAATCCATCACCTTTCTTAAATGAAAAATATTTTTAATTGAAAAAGAAAAGAAGTGCATGAATTTCAAATTTTAAAACAGTTTAATTATTTTGATGTGGTGGCAATACTATTGTTTTTCTGAATGAATGCTTGAACAGTGCATATTTTTGAATTTATTGTTTAAAGAATGTTAAAATTGTTGGCTCTTGAAAGAATGATGGAAAAGGAGAAATGTTATTTGATAATCTGAAAAATCATAAAATTGATTCTTGAAGCAAGAAAAAGCAGTGAAAAGCTTGCAGAAAAAGGATATATGCGAAAAAAAAAAAGAAAAGAAAGAAAAAGAAAAGCAAGCAGAAAAAGCCAATACCCCTTTAAACCAAAAGGCAAGGGTGATAAAAAGGATCCAAGGCTTTGAGCATCAGTGGATAGGAGGGCCCACAGGAATAAAATCCTGGCCTAAGCGGCTAAACCAAGTTGTACCTAACCATGTGCTTGTGGCGTGAAGGTGTCAAGTGAAAACTTGAGACTGGGCGGTTAAAGTCGTGGTCCAAAAGCAAAAAGAGTGTGCTTAAGAGCTCTGGACACCTCTAATTGGGGACTCTAGCAAAGCTGAGTCACAATCTAAAAAGGTTCACCTAGTTATGTGTCTGTGGCATTTATGTATCCGGTGGTAATACTGGAAAACAAAATGCTTAGGGTCACGGCCAAGACTCATAAAGTAGCTGTGTTCAAGAATCAACATACTTAACTAGGAGAATCAATAACACTATCTGGATTCTGAGTTCCTATAGATGCCAATCATTCTGAACTTCAAAGGATAAAGTGAGATGCCAAAATTGTTCAAAAGCAAAAAGCTAAAAGCGTCGCTCATCTAATTAATACTGATCTTCATAGATGTTTTTGGAATTCATTGTATATTCTCTTCTTTTTATCCTATATAATCTTCAGTTGCTTGGGGACAAGCAACAATATAAGTTTGGTGTTGTGATGAGCGAATAATTTATACGCTTTTCGGCATTATTTTTAGTATGTTTTTAGTATATTTTAATTAGTTTTTATTATATTTTTATTAGTTTTTAAATAAAAATCACTCTTCTAGAATTTACTATGAGTTTGTGTATTTTTCTGTGATTTCAAGTATTTTCTGGCTGAAATTGAGGGACCTGAGCAAAAATCTGATTCAGAGGCTGAAAAAGGACTGCAGATGCTGTTGGATTCTGACCTCCCTGCACTTGAAGTGGATTTTCTGGAGCTACAGAAGTCCAATTAGCGCGCTCTCAATTGCGTTAGAAAGTAGACATCCTGGGCTTTCCATCAATATATAATAGTCTATATTTTGCTCAAGCTTTGATGGCCCGAACAGGCGTTCCAAGTCAGCTCAAGAATTCTGGCGTTTAACTCCAAAACTGGCACAAAAGCTGGCGTTTAACTCCAAGAAAAGTCTCTACACATAGAAGCTTCAATGCTCAGCCCAAGCACACACCAAGTGGGCCCAGAAGAAGATTTCTGCATTAATTACTGATTTCTCTAAACCCTAGGCTACTAGTTCTCTATAAATAGGACCTTATACTATTGTATTTTCATCTTTGGACGTTTAGTCCCTAGACCTTGGAGGCTGGCCATTTGGCCATGCTTACACTATTATCACTTTTGTATTTTCAACGATGGAGTTTCTACACACCATAGATTAAGGTGTGGAGCTCTGATGTTCTTCATGAATTAATACAAAGTACTATTGTTTTTCTATTCAACTCAAGTCTATTTCTTCTCCAAGATATTCATTCGCACCCAAGAACATGATGAATGTGATGATTATGTGACACTCATCACCATTCTCACCTATGAATGCGTGACTGACAACCACTTCCGTTCTACATGCAACCAAGCTTGAATGTGTATCTCTTGGGTTTCTAATCTAAGATTAGAACCTTCGTGGTATAGGCTAGAATTATTGGCGGCCATTCCTGAGATCCGGAACGTCTAAACCTTGTCTGTGGTATTCTGAGTAGGATCTGGGAAGGGATGGCTGTGACGAGCTTCAAACTCGCGATTGTTGGGCGTGTGACAGACGCAAAAGGATCAATGGATCCTATTCCAACATGATCGAGAACCGACAGATGATTAGCCGTGCGGTGACAGCGCATTTGGAACGTTTTCACTGAGAGGACGGGAAGTAGCCATTGACAACGATGATGCCCAACATAAAGCTTGCCATGGAAAGGAGTATGAATGATTGGAAGAAGGCAATAGGAAAGCAGAGGTTCAGGAAGAACAAAGCATCTTCATACGCTTATCTGAAATTCCAACCAAAGAATTACATAAGTATCTCTATCTTTATTTTATGTTTTATTTATCTTTTAATTATCAATTCTCCATCACCATCTGAATTAGCCTGACTGAGATTTACAAGGTGACCATAGCTTGCTTCAAGACGACAGTCTCCGTGGGATCGACCCTTACTCACATAAGGTTTATTACTTGGACGACCCAGTGCACTTGCTGGTTAGTTGTGCGGAATTGTGACAAAGTGTGATTCACGTTTAAGAGCTCCAAGTCCCTTGGTGCCATTGTTGATGATCACAATTTCGTATACCAGGGTGCATACAAAAACAAAAACAAAAAAAATCCTAAAAGTTCAAAACGCTAAGATTGTAGAGACATATTAAAATGACAGAAGTTTACATAAGAAATAACAAGACTAAGCTTTAAATATCTCTTTCAAACAAGCAACTTCAGTTTGGAGAGCGGTTTGGAAGTTCCTGGCTTCTCTTGCAGCTTCATGTGAGGAGAGTATCTTCTCTTCAAGTGACTGTAAGAAGGATGCATTGCTACTGTCAAGCATGCTGCTTGCTTTGGCAAATTGACCCTCATTCTTTATCAAAGCAACATCCAGACTGTTTTTTACTTCTCTCTTGACAGTCAGTTGTTGTTCCAAGTCTTGAATCTCCTTAGATAACATATGAGTCCGATCTTTAATGTTTGCAATATGGGTAGTCAGGGTAGTTTTGGCAATCTCAAAAGATGAGGTGTCTTGTTTCAACTTAGAAAGAGTTTTAGTTGATTGTTGATATGATGAGATAGCTGCTTGAGAGTCCAGAAATTTGACATAAAGGTCCTCATAAACCTTTCGCAAGCGAGCCAACAAAGGATCAATAGTTCCAGGATGTGGTGTAATTGAAAAGGTTTGAAGAATATCAGAAAGTTGAGCCTTAAAGTTCAGATCGGTGGCAAGTGTCAAAACAGGTTTGGATAGAATAACACCGAGTTGTTGGGCCAATGAAAGCAGGATAGATTTGTCAACATTTTTGGTTGTGGGAGGTGTAATATGGAGTTGTTCTGTTGGAAGGTGACTTTGAATGGTAGAGCAAGATTCAACTATGACCTTCTGTGTATCCATACTACATGCATATGCTTCATTCAAACTTTCTAAGTCTGACAACAAATCATTCACCACATTAGGAGTTTGAGCATGAATGGAAGTGATTGGTATTTATTTTTCTGACTGTTCACTCGGAGAGATTTCAGAATTTTGAAGCTAAACAAAATTGCAAAAGAAGGTGTCAACATAAAAAAAAGGGGGATATAAGGAAGAGATGCTAATAATCAGGCTAAATAGCATGTCATACCTTATTAGCTTTGGGGTTAGGTGTAGGCTTATCAGATGTGGCAGCCATCAGATTTTCAGTGCTAGGCACAATCAATGAAGTGGTAGGAGCTGCGATGACTTAAAGCAAGAAGTGAAATGAGGGCGAAGGTAATTAATGAGATTAAAAATCAGCATGAGAGACATCATCATCATCATTTAAGTTCTTCAAGATAATGCTATTTTAATATGGAGGATACGAGAATATGTAAAAATACCTGAGAAGCAAGTTGACCACTGAGGCTAAGGGCATCGACACCATCATCTTCCGAAGAGGATTTACTCACTGCTTTATCACTAGACGAGTTGCTCTTTTTTTCCTCTTCATTTTTCTGAGAGACTTCCGGTCCATCAAGGTTGCCATCGGATGCATTGGATGTGTCATCCTTATCATCACTATTTGAAGATGTTGACACTGCAATTAGTTCAAGTCTTCTCTTTATCCGACAGCTTAAGTAATTAAAATTGAGTTTCTTTTTTTCTACAAGCCTACCAAAAGTCTTTCTTAAAGAAGAACTAGCAGGTTTTTTCCTCTCTAACGAAATAATAATAATAATAATAATAATAATAATAATAATAATAATAATAATAATTAAAACAGGTGCTATTTTTAGAAGGCATTATGCATGAAGGAAATAATATTAATAACATCAACACAGAAAAGAGCATAATTTTTTGAATTCAAATGGGCAAATAATTTAGTTGTAATTACTTTTTTTTTACGGTTGATGCTCTCCTCACTTATTGCATTACAAAAGCAGTGGTCATCCTTTGACAATAGGTATTAAAAGTGACCTTCACGGAATAGTAATAGGTTCTTCACCAAATAGTGATACTTTTCTTTTGTGAAATCTTAGCTGGGGTGAGAGATCGCGTCAACCATTCTGGACCAGTTTGACAATTAGCAAAAGGAGTTAAATTGATGTTGTGATCTTTCTCCGGCAAGTAGTAGAAAGCACGAAAGAAGTGTTACATTTTATCATGTGAGGCCATCAACTTGTCGGGAAAAACTAAGTTGAGCAGATGGTTTCTTGCAATCACAGAATCTGTAGGACCTTTTTGGGTCAAACGCGGTTGTAGCTCAGACCAAAAAATGGTAGACAGCCACAATTGGAAAAACCAAACGGGACCGTCAACATTAGTGATTTTCTTCTTCTCCCTCGTAAGGTCTGTGATCCAATCCAGAGTGAGATATAGTCGAGCCAGAAACAATTTGGCTAAACACAACTTCCTACCTTCGGCTAACATAATGACCAATGGGAGATAAGTGACTTCAACTTGAATACTCCGGGCACAGAAAACAATACCGCTCAACCAATAGAGAAGAAAGGCTATATGCTCGTTATCAGAAACAGGTGCTTCATCTTGACCTCTGTTATTGAGAATGAAGCTCTGGTAGGTGGTGAAAGAGATATCAATGGCATACTTAACTCCTGTGGTCGACTTGGTAGTAGTTATAATTTTCTCTCCCAAAGGAGGTAGGCCAGTTATAGCAGCTACATCCAGAATAGTAGGCGTAATCATATCGTATGAGTGTGAAAAGTATGAGAAGTCTCATCCCAAAAATACAATGCACCTCTCATTAATCCTGAATTGACAATGTAAAAGTTTTTACTAAGTTAAATTAGATCGTATATTCCAATCTCCTTCCATAAGGTCATTTTTTCAGTTTCAACCCTAGTTAACCAAGTACGGTAGACTCCAATATTGGTCTTTAGGAGATTTCTGAATAACCTGTTATTGGAGTCAAAGTATCAAATGGGAATGGAATCTTGAAAAGCATCGGGTTTTCTTTGAGGGTGACCAGAAAAAGAAATTTTTATCTTATTTACGGCTTTGGGAGAGATAATAGAGCCGATAAAAGTTGAGTCTACATCGTCAATGGTGAAAGGGAGTAGCACATGAGATTCCCATATTTTTTACTTTGAGACCTCTGATTCAGGAGCAAAATCTTTGTCATTTTTAACAACAGGATTATCGCAAATGACCACTTTCGATGAAGCATGAGAACTTGTTGACAGATGGTGGTTTGAGTTTGTCATAAGAGTACAGATTGAAAAAATTCAAGTATTGGGTGTCGAGGTTCTCAACGATCAACAAACAAGCTGTAAAGGTAGAAAGTAATGCATAAGAAATTAATAAAATTGAGCTTATATGGGTTTAATTTGGTTTAAGCAGTAAACAAGGACTTAACATGGAACAAAACTTACTACTGCTTGCTAATACTCATGAATAAAAATATATGTATATTAGCAGCCTATCTATTTGAAATTTTATCACAAATTTACAATAGGATAAAAAAGAAGAGATGCCTCTTTAAAAACTAGAACATCCTAATGTTTTTTCAATTTAAAAAAAAAAAAAGATAAAGAGCATTTGAAGAATAGAAAATATATTGAACAAGATCATAGGTAAAAAAAAAAAAGAGCAACACCGTAGAATTGAAGAATAAGGATTCTAACAGTGAAATCTTAATCTGAGTCAAAAAATATAATAAAAAAAAAGGAGAATACTCTCCGGAATAAGATTCTAGTACTCATAGAGGACATAAGAGATATTATTCACACTATTTTTAAGGGTTAGGATTTCTCTAAATCAACAATGGAAAAGAAATAGATAAAAATGGAGCTAACAATTAAACCTTACCTAAAGTATCAAAAGAGTTAAGTATAGTTGAACCGTTGTAAATGGAAGAAGCCCACAATAGTAGATGGAACTTGAAAGAATGGAAGACGCAGAGTTGAAGAAGAAATTTCTGGGTGTACAAACACTAACTTATTTTCACTCACAAGTATTACAAGATGATAGGATACTGAGCTGTTTTATTTTTATTTGATCAAAATAAAATAAAGATAAATAAATAAAGATTAAAAAAAAGAGGGAGTAAGAGTATTCCTATTTATATTCTAAGTTAACATTTTAAAATAAGATACTTATCAATATGTGTTTTTATTATTTATATATATATTTAAAAAAGAAAAAATATTTCAAATATATATATATATATAAAATAAAAAAATAATAATAAATTTTAAAAAATAATAAATAAATAAATACATGTTTATATATATTTCTTTTATTATTATAAACAACAAGATTTTTTCACTTTCAATTACTATATGACTTCAAGTGAAAAATTTTGGGGGGGGTTAAGTACTGAAATCGTCCCTAAGGTCTGGGGCGAAAATCAAAATTGTCCCCGACCTTTTTTTGTTATTAAAGTCATCCCCAACATTACAAAACGTTATAAAATCGTCCTTTTGTCCATAAACAATACTTTTTGGACAATTTTACCCTTAAACAAAAATTAAAAAAAAATTCATCTTCATCTTCCCCAGGCCAAATCCAGGGAAATGTCCCGTCTCTATATGAGCCACATAATGATTTGCATAGAATAAAAAGAAAGGGGCACCCTTTCTAAAGCATTAACAAACTGAAATCCAATTAGATTAAATCCTGTATCGTCATCCTTCACTTCGAAGAAAGCTGCCTCCCTATCAGCATCTCCATGGATATTAAGAATTCCCCCATCTTTTTGTATCTTGATCTTTTGTTGTAATGGTTCATCTTCTCTTAACGCAGATCCAATTTCATAAACAATTTCATCTAAATGCATATCCTTTTTCTCTTCCTTTCTCATTCACAACAACAATCTTTCATTTTCTTCTTCTCATAACAACCCTTCTTTATATCTTCTTTCTTCTTCATCTTTTTCTGCAGTGTCCACACAAATCTTCAACAATAATAATACCAACTATTTTTTTTAATTTAAAAAAAATCAAACAAAATAAAAAATAACAATACATCCAGATTCAAAACTCCATCACAACAACACCACTAACTATTTTTTTTATTCCAAAAAAATCAAACAAAGCTAAAACAAAATCAACAACAACAACAACAATGTATTCCAATTCAAAAATCCATCAACAACATTACATCTAAATTCAAGACAAAAAATTCAAAAATTCAATCTTTTAAACTCAACAGAAAACGTAGAAAAGAGAAAAGAGAGAACAGAGAAAAAAGAGAGAACATGAATCCCAGAGATTCCAGATTTGAAGAACAAGTCTTCCTAGAGGTTCCAGATCCACATGTCACATGAACCCCAAATCCTCTCTATCCCGAAAAACCTTCTTCAAGCAAAGAACATGAACAAAACCCTCGATCTCTCTCACTGAACAGCGATCATGAAGGAAAGCATTCGCTAGTCCTCGCCAGAACCTCCACCATGACCACAGAAAGCTTCCCCTCCCTCCCTTCGCCAGAAGCTCCGCACAGTAGTGATTGGCGCCGATGACTCAACACCGGCTGTTGCTCTGCCTTATTCCCTTCTTCTTTCTTTCCTTTTTCTTTCTTCTTTCTCTCTGTTTCTCTTTTCTTTTGTTCTGCGTCTTTTTTTTTTTCTGTTTTAGGTGGAATGGTGGGGGTAAGGGGTAACGGGTGGGGAGGGGGTGGGATGGGGTGGGGGTAGGTGGGGTGGTTTATTTTTTTAATATTTTTTATTTTTATTTAAGGGTAAAATTGTCCAAAAAATATTGTTTATGGATAAAAGGACGATTTTATAACGTTTTGTAACATTGGGGATGATTTTAATAACAAAAAAAAGTCGGGGACGATTTTGATTTTCACCCCAAACCTTAGGGACGATTTCAGTACTTAATCCTTTTGGGGGCATTATATTAGACAAAAATATTATTTTTATAACAAATTATGAAAAAAAAAATAGTTATATAGTTATGTTTGTGTATATAATATTTATATTTATTTTAATTAAATTAGATCATTTGACAATTTAGTTATTTACTTTGATTTTTTGAATTGGTATCAAACAAGAAGTGCGGGTACAGTTACGGATGTCATTCAAATTTTCACTTGGTAACTGTCAGTTGACATTAGGTTAGTCTATAAATATTAAATAGAGATTTAAGCACATTTTGTAAGGAGTTCAGTTCTTTTGGAAAACATTTAAAAACCCAAAACGATCTCAATTCCTTGGCATCACAGAGTAAAATTAGGAATCTTAAGTAATTTCTCTAAACTCAAATAATTGTAATTTGTTTCTTTTCCATTTTTATTAATAAAATTTCTCTATCTTTACTTGTTTTTGTTTTAAAGTTTATGTTTCTTTTTTTCATCTTCTCTTTAATTTTTTATTTGTTTTAATTTCTGTAATTTAATTTGCCTCCAATACCTTGTATTTCTTTGTTTATTTATTATTTTTAATCCTTTTTAATTCTTATTGACAATACAATTGCGACATTGAGATACCCACATTTTCTTTTAAACCTTAACAAAAATTTGAGTAAAGCGATGGGTTACAAGCGAAGAAGGATATGTGCCCGTTGTGCTCGTCTTTTCGGTCGCGCTGCTTCTCCCGTTGGTTCCACCCCGCTGCCACTGTTTAGGTGGCCTTTGTATATCTAATTTCGGATGTTTCTTATCATATAATTTTGGACTTTTTTTTTTCTATATTTTAAGATATTTTTTAGTGTATGATTTCAAATGTTTCATGTTTCTTCTATTGTATTAAAAAATTGGCTGATTTTTAAATGAAATTGGTAGAATGAGAGTTGATTTCCTATATCTTTTTGGTATAATATTGGTTTGGAAATTCGGATCGTGACTCCTGCTATTGTAACTTCTATCTTATAATAACTTCTCTCTTATATCTGATGACCTCTCTCTTTTATAATTATCAACACAGCTTTTATCATTCCCTTTTAAATTTTAATATATTTTTTCTGCCGACAAACAACCAGTTAAATACTCAAATCAATTGC
The DNA here is from genome assembly GCF_003086295.3 of Arachis hypogaea. NCBI lineage: Eukaryota > Viridiplantae > Streptophyta > Magnoliopsida > Fabales > Fabaceae > Arachis > Arachis hypogaea. The sequence goes on from NC_092049.1 coordinate 21,472,553, forward strand.
CTATCAAAGTCCATACTCTATCTTTAGTAGCTAAAAGGAGTATCATCTCTTATTAGGGTTCTTGATAGGACAAGTTAATACTCACAGTTCATGAATTACATCAACATGCCTACTATTATAACAACTTTTTTATTTCAATTTTTTGGTCGGTGTCTATTATAAGTTTATAACTCTCTTATACATTAAAATAATGTAAAACTTTATACAGCATAGAAAAATAATTTTTGGTTTCGATTAGTTTCTCTTGTGTACGAATATATATTTTTTTTCTTTGGTACAGAGTGATTTGTTTTTAGGCTGACGGCATAAATAGCGACTAAAAGAAACTGAATAATCCCTGACCCAACAGATTAGAAAACTAAATAGCCAACGTTGAAGATTTTTGTTTGGGCTGAAAATCATTAGTTTCTTATTTTTCTCCCTTGTACATATTTTGGACATTGAAAACGTTCCCCAGGCCCCAACCTCTCTCGTAAAAGAATTATTAAGTGGTGCAGCTGAGGCTTTAGCTTAGTGGGTTGAGTATGAATGTGCGTGAGTTGTATGATATAAAAAGATTGGAAATGGTCGTATATATATCACAACGTTATTCTAAAAGCTACTCTAACTATAAGTTCGCACCACTGTGTCCTAATTTTGAAAACACAACCGCAAGTTTGGATAAAAAAAAATTTAGATTTGAGGTTTTTTGGGCAGAGTATGAGAAGTGCAAAAAAGTAATCAAGAGAAGTTGGCAACAGGATGACGGAAATAGAAATTGTTGGAATCAATTCACAAAAAAGAGAAATAAATGTAAAAGGAAGTTGATGGAGTGGAGCAAAAGGAAGCTTAAAAGAGCAGATAAAAAAATAGAAAAAAAGAAATAAAGCTACATTATATTCAAGAGGCTGATATGACGAAAAGAGAATTGAAGAACCAAATATCAAAACTTTAGAAATAAGAAAAAAAATATTGGGGACAAAGATCAAGGTTGAAATGGTTAAAATGGGGCGACAAAAACACAGCCTTCTTTCATGCAACAACCATTCAGAGAAGAATTAGAAATAGAATCGACAAATTGAAAGACGAGACAAGACATTGGATACAAGGAGAAGTAGACATAATGAGGTTAGTAGAAAGACATTTTACTAAGCTGTTTACTTCTGAAGGGGATAGGAACCTGGAAGAGTACGTAAGAGAAATACCTAGGAGAGTCACTAGAGAGATGAATGAAGAGCTAATGGCAAAGATTAATGACAAGAAAATTAAGGAGACGGTCTTTAGTATGGGAGGATTAAAAGCTCTAAGGCCAGATGGATTAAATGGGTTATTTTTTCAACAACATTGGGATATTCTGAGTAAAGAAGTGTGTGGTGTAGTTAAACAAATATTTGAAGACGGTATCATACCAGAGGACTTAAGAGAAACAACTGTTGTTTTGATTCCCAAAGTGAGTCAACCGGAAAGCCTGAATCATCTTAGACCCATAAGCTGCTGCAATTTTGTATATAAGATTGTAACACGGGTCTTGGTGGGGAGGTTAAGGAAAGTGCTAGATGTCATCATATCTCCGGTTCCTAGTGCTTTTGTAAAAGGAAGACTCGTACAGGATAATATAGTAATAGTATAGGAAGCGTTTCACAAATTAGACAGAAAAGGAAATCTTGGAACCAAAGACATAGCCGTCAAATTGGATATGAATAAGGCCTATGACAGATTGGAATGGAACTTTTTGCAAAGGGTCATGGAAGAGTTCGGTTTCAGTAATGAATGTGTGAAGTTGATGATGAGTTGCATGAAAAGTGCTACTTATAGATTTAAAATTAATGAAAAACTATCAACCAAGATCTCAAAGAGGTCTCAGACAGGGAGATCCTCTATCAGCCTATCTCTTTATCTTGGCAGCTGAAAGCTTTACTATTCTCATGGATAAGGCGATGAGGGATAATCTAATTTCTGGAATAAGATTAGCTCCAATAGCACCAGTAATCACTCATCTATTATTCGTTGATGATTGTATTATTTTTGCAGGAGCACAAGAAAAGGAGATTTATCAACTAATTCAAATTATAAACAAATATATGGAGGCATCAGGACAAAGAGTCAACACTAAAAAATCTGGTCTGATTTTTGGGAGTCAAGTATCTATCCAAAAGAGGGTGAACATTGAAGAGATCACCGAAATGACGTCGTGGGAGGATCCTGGAAGATACCTACGGTTACCAGTGAGATGGGGAAGATCCAAGAATAAGGCACTGGAGTGGATATAGGAGAAGATACTAGACAAAATACAAGGATGGAAAGAGAAATTATTAAATCAAGCCAGAAAGGAGGTTTCGATAAAAGCAGTAATACAGGCGATTCCAGTTTATTCCATGAACGTCACTAAATTCCCTAAATCCTTTTGCAAAAGAATTGAAACAACAATTGTGAGATTTTAGTGGACAAACAATGGAAAGAAAAGAAGCATTCATTGAAAGAGCTGGACAAAAATGACGAAGAGTAAAATAAACGGAGGCTTGGGGTTTAAAGATTTAGAATGCCAAAACATAGCACACTTGGCTAAACAAGTATGGAGACTACTAAAAGAGGAGGATGAAATATGGGTTCGGATACTAAAGGCCATTTATTACCCTAACTGCAGCTTATGGGAGGTGGGAGAAGGAAGAAACGCATCATGGATAAGAGCATGTTGGAGGGAAGAGATTTCCTCAGAAGGAAGGGAAGGTGGAGTGTAGGGAGTGGAGCGGAGATAGATATTTGGGAAGATAACTGGGTGGTAGGAATAGACAAATTGGGGAGATGCGGAGAAGATTGATTTAGAAGAGTGAGCGAGTTGATAAGAGAGGGGGAGGGCTGGGACGTGAAAAAAATTCAAGACATTTTTCTTGGTAACATAGCTGAACTAATAACCAGAACACCCATCAGTCTGATTAATAAAAAGGATCATTTTGTTTGGCCATATAGAAGCGATGGACGGTACTCAGTGAGAACGGTTACCATTATGCGAAGGAGGAGAAAGATACAAAGGAAAAGACAAAACCCAGCAAAAGCTCCGACAAGTCAGAATTTGAGGGAGGTTTGGGAGACTATTTGGAGATTACCGGTGCCACAAAAGGTTAAAATATTTTCATGGAAAGCAGTGCACAGAATTCTGCCAGTGAACTCGAATTTGTATTAGTGTAAAGGTGCAATTACACCCTCATGCAGCATATACCAGGAAAAGGATGAAACCATCGAACATGTGTTACTATTGTATCAGTGGACTAGAGAGGTGTGGTTTGGATCTAGCCTTCAAATTGTGCCTACGACCTATAATGTAAAATCTTTTGAAAAATGGATGATGAATACAATTGAGAAAATTAAGAGTGAGACAGGGAAGGAACAGGATAAAATTTTGTGTAACTTGAGATGTGTTTGTTGGTGCATATGGAAAGCGAGAAATCAGCACATATTCCAGCAAACAAAAGTCAATCCAGAAAAGGTAATAATCTATTCAGAGCATCTAGCAGCAGAATACCATAATGCAACAAAGGGATTCAATATAGAAAACAAACCAAGGGCAGGCAGGAATGGTGAGAGTAAGAGAATTACCTGGAGGTCTTTGCCATACAATAGGTTGAAAGTGAACTCAGACGCGGCTTTCCACAGGAAAACAGGCACGGCAGTTTCAGCAGTGGTTATCAGAGACTGGCAAGGAAAAATCATCACTGGAACAACATCAACATTCAGGACAACATTAGCATTAGCAGCAGAAGCTCAAGCATACAAAGAGGCACTCATTCTCATTAAAAATCTTCAAATAGCGAATTGCATAATTGAAACAGATTGCTTACATCTGGTTCAAGCGATTAAGGCAAGAATGCCCTTAGCAGAAGCAGACGCAATCATCAGAGACATTCTCCAACTGTTGGATAAGACTCCGAATGTGGGAGCTACCTGGACTCCAAGAGAAGGCAACAAATTAGCTTACCAACAGGCAGCAATGGCAGCGGGGAATGAACTACGGAGACAGTGGACAGTTAATCCACCTATTCCCGTCAAGAATACAATCAAAACAGAAGCAGGATTTGCAATACTTCAGCATAATCAATATATACGAAATCAAGTCAACGAGGTTTCAGTTTCAACCAACCATCAAGGATTTCAAATAAAAGAGGGGTTACCTGGGAGGGTGGAAACAGAAACCCGCGACAGGCAAGAAGATGAAGGGGAAGAGCGGTTTCGACCCACAGCATTGCAACGGCCTACCAACGACACAAGTGATAAACCCCTATTTTATTATTCATCTTGTACTCAATTAAGTGTTTTTATCAATTCTTCACCCACTTATTCATAAGATTTGCATGGTTTTATAATTCCTTCCTTATTCTATGATATATGTGAAAACATGTTTCCTATGCATTAAAAATAATTATTTTAATTATCCTTTATTACCATTCGATGTCGTGATCTATGTGTTAAGTATTTTCAGGCTTCATAGGGCAGGAATAGCTTAGAGGACAGAAAGAAAACACGCAAAAATGGAAGGAACGCATAAAAATAGAGTTTTGAAGAAAATGGCAGCGACGCGCACGCATGGACGACGCAGACGCGTGCCTAGGCGCCGAGCACAAACGACGTGAACGCATGACTGACGCGTACACGTGACAAGGAAAAACTCCAAACGACGCGCAAGCGTGACGGACGCCACGGGCAGAAAGTTGCAGAAGTTGCCCCCAGCGATTTCTGGACCCTTTTTCGGCCCAAATCCAAGCCCAGAAACATAGAATAGAAGCCAGAGAATGGGGGAATCAAGAGACAATTCATACAACATTCATTATTTACAATTTTAGGTTTTAGATGTAGTTTTCTAGAGAGAGAGGTTCTCTCCTCTCTCTTAGGTTTTAGAATTAGGATTCCTTTCATAGTTATGGTTATTTCTTCAAATTCAGGTTCAATGTTCCTTTAATTTATGTTTCTCTTCTACTTTTATTTATTCTAATACTTTTACTTGTTAATTACTTATGTTGCCAAATTTGCTTATGAACTCTTCATGTTAGATTTGAATATTCTATTTAATGAAATTTGAGGTATTTCAGATTTATGATTGGTCTCTTCTATTTATGATATAAATAATTTAGATTTTTCCCTCTTTTGGCTCTGGTTGAGTAATTGGTGACACTTGAGTTGTCAAACTCAGCGGTTGATTAAAAATTGGGAATTGCTGATTGATTTGGATCCTTCTAAAGCTAGTCTTTCCATAGGAGTTGACTAGGACTTGAGGAATCAAGTTAATTAGTCCACTTGACTTTCCTTTATTTAGTAAGGGTTAACTAAGTGGGAGTAATAAATAATTCTCATCACACCTGATAAGGATAACTAGTAGGGGTGTTCGCGGTGCGGTTTGGTTCGGTTTTTTAAGAAAAAGTCATCCGATCCAATGTTATATTAATTATGCGGTTCGGTTTGGTTCGATTTTTTTATTAAGACCATCCGAACCAAACCAAACCAATTAAATTCAGTTTGGTTCGGTTCGGTTTGTTCGATTTTTACATTGTTTTGAAAACCTATCTTATTCTAATCATCAAATCATATCTAGGGTACTAAAATAATTAATAATTTCGCAAAATCAACAATGGAACAATGGAACAATGATCAACTTGACTCAAAAATCACTAACAAATTAGCAGAAGCACAACAAATTAAAATTATTAGCAAGTTGCAAAAACATGGGAAACAGATGGAAAAATAATCAGCCTGAACTGAATCAAGAAAGTAAAGAAATACAAGCAAACTAATTCCAAAAATTTTGCAAAAATGGTGCACCAATTCCAAACTAAATCAAGAAATAGAACCAAACTGAATAAAAAATACACCCAAACTTATTCCAAAAATGTTCATGTGATGCACCAATTCCACAAGTTCTTCCTCTTTCACTTTCTTCTTTCCTGCATTAACATTAAATAAACAAAACGTTTAGAATCAACCCAAACCAAAATTTTCCTAAATCAAAACAGAACAAAAATTTTAAAATTAAAAAAACAAAATCAGAATCAACCCTATACCAGAATTTTGCAAGAAAGTAAAGAAATACAACCAAACTAATTCCAAAAATTTTGCAAAAATGGTGCACCAATTCCAAACTAAATCAAGAAATAGAACCAAAAAAGCAAAATCAGAATCAACCCTAAACCAGAATTTCCCTAAATCAAAACAGAACAAAAATTTCAAAATAAAAAAAGCGAAATCAGAATCAACCCTAAACAAGAATTTTCCTAAATCAAAACAGAACAAAAATTTCAAAATTAAAAAAGCAAAATCAAAATCAATAAAAAGACTAAACCAGAATTAATAAAAATAGAATCAGAACAAAAAAAAACTACCTGAGACTTAGGCTCCATTGCAGAGGACGACGGAGGTGCAGGATGGTGAGACGGCGGCGACAACGAACCAAAGACCAGAGAGACTGGACAGATCAGCGACGAACGAGAGACGGACGATGAACGGCGGTTGCTTCGACTGTGTCTGGTGCGTGCTGCTGCGGTTCGTCGAAGAAGACAGAAGCTGTTGGTTCATGGAGGTGACGGCTGCTGGAGAGGTGGTGTGAGAGCTGTCGAGGCTGAGGCAGAAAGAGAAGCGCTACAAGCTACGAGGAAGAGACAGGAAGAGAAAAGAGCCGCGCCGCTGCGATGGTGCTGTTCGGCAGCGTCGATGGTAGAGAAGAAGAAGGAAGAGCTTCCGCTGAGATTCGGCGCTACAGAGGTTGAGAGAGAGGGCTCGAGGGGTTAGGGTTTCTGCTAGGGATGGCTATTGGCTACGGCTGGTTTAGGAGGGAGGCTGCTTTTATAGCAGGGTTTTTAATAACACCAGTTCAGTCTGGTTCCGTTCGGTTTTTCCTACCAAAACCGAAAACCGAACCGAACCACAAAAAAAATGCACAAATTATTTTTTTCAGTTTTTCGGTTTTCGGTTTGTTCGGTTATCGGTTTTTTTGGTTCGGTTGATAGGTTTTGTTCGGATTGGATCGGTTTTGAACACCCCTAATAACTAGGATGGGATTTCCAGTTCTCATACCTTGCCAAGAGTGTTTCTAGTTATTAATTTACTTTTCTGCTATTTAATTTCCCTGTTCAACCTTTCAAAAACCCATAAATATACCTTTTTCCATAACCAATAATAAATCATACTTCCCTGCAATTCCTTGAGAAGACGACCCGAGGTTTAAATGTTTCAGTTATTAATTTTATTAGGTTTGCTTAAGTGACAACCAAAACTTTTGTACGAAAGGATTTTCTGTTGGTTTAGAAACTATACTAGTAACGAGAAATTATTTGTGGATTTCTTTACTAGCAAGAATCAGTTCGTCAAAATGGCGCCGTTGTCGGGGAATTGCAATTGTGTGCCTTATTATTGGTTATTGTAAATATTTTCTTTTGCTGTTTATTTGTATTTGTTTTTATTTTTGTTTCTAATTTTTATTAGTTACTATAAGTTCTCACCCCGTCGCTTTGAGTTTGGTTCTAATGTTGCTATAAGGAATGGAAGCTATAACAGGAACATGCGTCAAGGTCAAAACAATCACAGATGGAAGGAGCCACGAGGATCTGATCAACCCTTTTGGCAACAACACTTTCCAAAGTACCATGGACAACGACCATTCTACAATGCATGCCAAGAAAATAGTTATGGTGGACCCTCTCGTGACAAACCACCTCCACCAAATTACTATGGTCAAGAACCATTCCGAGGTGCATACCAAGATGATAGATATGAAGGACCCCCTTGTAGCTACCAACAAGCCCCATCATATGCCAATGAACCACCTCCTCAACATAGCTTTGAACCACCATACTCACAAGCCAACCACAACCATTCACCACCATATGACCCTAACCTTTATCCACCCCAATTCCAATCCAATTACTCCCAAGAACTACCACTTCCATATGCACCATGTCCATATCCATCAACCCAAGAATCACAGGCTCGCCTCAAGGAAACAGTAGATCAATTTCATGCAACCCTTCATCAACTAGAGCAAGCGATAAATCAATTAGCTTCCCGACGTTCGGACACTCAAGAAACTCCCATAGCTTCATGTGGAGAATCTAATGAAGAACGTAGTATGAAGGAGACACTAGAAGCTCCGGTGGACAGTAAAGAGCATGACTTTGTACTGGAACAAGTAGAGGAAGCTGCAATTGTCGAAGAAGAAGAATTAGTTGAAGACTTAGGAGACACTGAACCTCCATGGAAATCAAGAGTTGTGGAGAATTCTGCCCAAAAATTTGCAATCGATGCTAAGGAGGATAGTGCACAACCCCCAAAGCATGTATCTTATGAAGAACTGGACGGAACAGATCAAGAAGTGAGTTTCCTTGGTAATGATGATCATGAATCAACTTCTCCTAATGATGACCTTGCAGTCATAATTGAACTCTTTGAGCTAGAAGAATCTTCCCCAAGTGAGTATGAAGATGATGTGGAGGTAGATTTTTCTCAACCTCCAACTTATGACTTGAGTGATGAGGAAGAAATTGAAGATTTTGATCAAGACAAGGTTGCAATTGAAGAGGTTTGTTAGGAATTGGAAGAATTCACAGAGGAGTACAAGGAAGTGGAACTTGCAGAACCACCGGAAACACCTCTCCCACGGCCACTACCACCTAATACAAGTTTCAAGTGGGTAAAATCCTTAGCCTTTATCTTTACCTTTCCACTTGAATATGATTTGCTTGAAACCGATGGCCAGCTTAGAGCTCTTTGTGGCTTTAAGAGTAAGAGGGAGATGGTTGGTAATAACAGTTGGCACCTAAGGTTCAATATGGTTCCACGCTCCAAATGGAAGTGCAAGGATTGGTATAGAGCTCGATTGAATGAATTTCGGAAGAAGTTTGGGTATCTCAGTGGAAATTCAGGTTGTGTACTTCCCGGTTGGAATAATGAAGATAACAGCGAAGACGGGTATTGAAGCAAAGTTTGGGATCCTGGAATTTATCCTGACAATCAATACTCCTGGAGTCTGAAAACCTGCTTTGACTTGCTTGAAGGCTTTACGTGCCTAGTTTGGGACCCCGGAGGCTACTGAAATTGCAAACATTGGTAGAGATTTATGGATGAGTTCAAACACAAGCCACCATGACAAGGAGCTCATCAAATGTCCAACTTAAGGACTTTAACTAAAAGTGCTAGGTGGGAGACAACCCACCACGGTATGATCGTCTCTTTTTCAATTTTAATTTTATTTCATTTTTTTGTTTTAGTTTCATTTTATTTTATTTCATTTTTCCTAGAATCATTCATAACATCTGCATCTTGCATACTGCATAAAAAATAAAAATAAAAATAAAAAATAACACCACGCGTGCGCATGGGCCACGCGTGGGCGTCGACTACAAATCGACGTCACAATCCAATGCCCAGAAAGTTGGGCTGGAATCGTGCGGCTATTATGCGTTAAGCACAATTTGGGCCACGCGTACGCGTCAATGACGCATACACGTCACTTTCACTTCACACCCACCACGCGTCGCGTGGAAATTATTGCCCCCTCAATTGAAACAGAGAGTTACTCCAAAACGACGCTGAATTTGTGCGTTTAGTACAATTCTAATCGACGCGTACGTGTGCTTCACGCGTATGCGTCATTTTCATTATCCCACGCTCACGCGTTCGCGTGATCCATGCATTTGCGTGGATTTGAATCCACTTACCCTCGACGCGGAACCCTAGCCCTCCTCGCGTCACCCTTTTTCCCCCCATCCCTCCCTCACAGCCTTTCCTCTCCACTCTCTCTTCCCTCTGCAACTACCACCGCCGAGGTGGCACCGAGGGACTCACTGCTTGGCGGAAGGCTTGGCGGTAGAGGAGCAGCAGGGACCATAAGATGACAGTAACACCAGAAGCTTCATGGCGGACCCAATTGCATCATCAGGAGATTCAACGAGGCGCGTCTTCAACGCGATGCGGCTGCGGAAGAACCCAAAGGGAAAACCTGCGAATTCGGGTTGATGACAACAATGAGGAGGAACGATTTTGGCATCAGCTCCATGCATCAAGTCCTCGAGATTCTGATGGAAGCTCCGATGACAATGGGAGAGCTCTGTGAGATTGACATCGAGGAAGAATAGTTTAGGTTCTATTAGGGTCGGGCATTAAGGGGTGGGGTCGTTGGGTGAATTTGGTTCTGGTTGTTAGGCTGGGTCAGTTCCCTGGCCCAAAGCCAAATCCAAAAAAATAAAGATTGGTCAATATTTTTTATTCATTTTATGTTTAAATTGATATTAATAATTTTTATTTTTTACTAAAAATATTAGATCAAGTATGTCCGTTAAAAAAAATAATAAAAACTATATACATGTACCAAGTTTACTATTTGTGTCGTAACTTTTGTAGGTAACCACCTAGGGTACTAGCCAATTGCAATCAATTAGTATATGGACTGTAAAAGAAGTTCAACAAAAAAAAAAAAACTAAATCTACACACCGTAGTACAAAACTGCGCCACTGCACTACGCTACCCACCACCTTCCCTCCTTCAAAATCGTCCACGTTGCCTCCACTGTCTATCGAGTCCTTTTTCTGAAATTTCTCTTTTGGAAGGAACGTGAATTTAAATTATCATGAGAAACATCCAAAATCAAATAAAAAAATATCTAAAATCAAATAAAAACAAGCATCCAAAAACTAAAAAAAGAAACATTCAAAACATAAGAAAAAGAAACATCTAAGACTTATAAAAAAGGCACATTCGAAACTTAGAAGAAAGCAACATACAAAACTAGTAAAAAGAACTATCCAAAACCTAGAAGAAGAGCACAGTGTGTGGCGTAACCACGACAGTTGCTCTCTCGTGTGTCATCGACCGTGGAAGACGAGAGGAGTTGGAGGAAGAGGGGGGTGGCCTCGCAACAAGAAGGGTTAGAGTAGAGGTGGCCAATATCACGATGAAAAGGGTTGGAGGAGAGGATGTAGCATTGCGATGAGAAGAGTAGAGAAAGGGAGGCTCGGTGACGCGGTGACAGGAGATGAATCAGGAGGGCATGGCGGCACGGCGACACAACTTGGAGAAGGAGGGTGCGACGTCGTGATGAGAGGAGTTGGAGGGAAAGGTCGTGGTGTCACAACGTTATGGGTTGGAGTATAACGTGCGTGTTTTTTGAGCTCAAACCTGGCTTTTTTTTAAATTAAGTTATTTAAAAAATTAGCTGTTAGGTTGCATATAGAGTTAGTTACCTATACTTTCTTCTTTTGTATTGTCTTGTGAATCAATACAATACAACGACGCTAATGTTTCGAGACTTAACTAGAACCAATGTAATTTGGGTCTGAATGTGAGATCTAAATTCCTTTTAGATGAGAGGTTCCTTTGTCTCCTCCAAAGAAGTAGTGCCATCTGAGCTCTTTGGAGAGATTACAGGTGATACCTGCAAGAGACTCTAATATTTAAGATAGTAAGGGTTTAAGCAGGTTTTGTGTTGATTAGAGTTCAAAGAATTTATGAGGGTGCCAGGGTATTTATAATTATAGGTAGTGAGCCAGTAACTACTTCTAAAGTGATTTTACTTTTGCTGGTGGGTAGTTACTCCCTTTTGTTATGGAAGTTATTCAGATCTCATTTTTAGATTAGTAGGAGAGATTGTAGGAGTTAGCTATTTATTAAAACAAGTCGTGTTAAATCCATATCGTTGTGGTCGACCTCCGAGAAGTCGAGTAGGCTGTAGTATGGATCTATACTCTTTTTCTATAGATTGTTAATTGAGTTTTTAATCATTTTAGTTTTGACTCTCATAATAAACTAGTATATGAACAGTATTTTTACTTGAAATAGAATTTTATGAAGTTGGACTCGAACAATCAGATGATCAAGCCAAAATATCAAACCGTAAAAAAATAGTTTGTGGTCTGAATGGTCATGTAGAGAAAATATTATTAAGTAGAATGTTATAACAATTTATTCTTCAACCAATAAAAAAAAGGAAAGCAAACTATAAAATATAAATAAATTTGATTTTTTTTTCATGTTTTCTGTGTGTGTATTAGAATATAACTCAGCAATAAGCTTCAATGATCCCTTTTAAAATTATAAATACTCATCAACTTTTAACATTGTATCCATATCACTGTATGTAAGCTTAGTGAATTTAACTTCAAAGAAACTCCTTAAAAGAAAAGAAAAAAGCTTAATGAATTTAATTAGTTTACATAAATTTAAAGATTATAATTATAATTCCGAGTGGTAGCTTACGCATGTTAAGTCATTAACATAACCCTAAAGCACTTAACGTGCCTTGCAAGGCGAGGCCTTTAACCAATCAACATCATCGTTTTCTAATTTCTATATTGACTTCATTTTTCAGAAGACTCTCTCCTCAGGTAAACCCTTTAAATTTAAAAGCAAACCCCCACAACTATAAGAATCTTCTATATTCTTGAACATTGACTAGCCACTATGGAGGAAATAGGAATATCCTTTAATTAGCAATTTTGTAAACTTTCCTCCTTATTTTCCTAGGGAACTTAATTAAATAAAAGGCATCATAAAATTGTTGTGTAATTTTTTGAATTAAAGAAAATGCTAGGAAGATAATATTATTTAGTAGAAAAAGAAAAAACTAATGTTAACCTAACATTTTTCATTTTGTTTAGCATGTGTTATTGCTATTTTGGAAATATTTGTTATGCTTCATTGTCAAGAATCAAGATAGACCAAGTCAATTTGAAAGTTATTTTTTATTTTTATTTTTTTAATACCGCAGAAAACATGTGTTAATGCTCAAACTAATGAAGATATGAATTGATCGGCAAGAATTACTTTGTTTTTCTTTTACTTTTTTTGGTGGCGGATACCAATTTAATTTCTAATTTTAATTGTACTAATATTATCATTCAATATTTGTCATTCTTTGAAATCATGTTAAATTTAGTAGACCTTTCTAATGAAGAGTATATTAAATAAAATAAAAAATTACATAGGTTTTCATTTTTATATAGTTAACATGTTCATATATTCGCAATAGATTATTAAATAATCATATATGATGAGTTCATGTAGACCATAAGAACCCGAATTAAAAAAAAAAGCACATTTTTCCTTAAGAAAATAATTTAAAAATGATTTAAAAAAGCGTATCATGATGTAAAAACTTTCGTAAATATATAAATTGTTTTTTGCGCGCGTAGATAATTATCTAAACAAATAATTTATACTTTTAATATATTAAAATTAATTTTTCATTCTTTCTTATCCACCATTAGGGTAAGAAAGTTTTATGGATACATCTAAGTATGAATAAGTAATTTATGTTTTTATGGAAATATGCTAATTAAGATACTAAAAAATATTATATAATAATTTAATTAAATATATTAAATTTTTTAATAATTTTTAATTATTATCTTTATATAAAATTATTTTTCCATAATAAATAGTCACTAATTAGATATTAGAGATTGTCTCATTGTAAACGACTATTTTTCATAATTGAGTTGTATTGGCATAAATAATATGGTGATTGGCGATAATAACATTAAAGAGATAATAACTTAAAAATTTCTTATTTAATTTAATATTTTTAAAATTTATACATCTAATATTTATAATTTTATATTTATTACATATAAAATTATCTATTTATTCTAATAGTAATTAAAAATATAAAAAGTAATTATAAATTATTTTAGCTTAATTTTTTTTAAAAATATTAGAAAATTATTAGAACATATTGTTTTTATCCAGCAGTTAGTCAATAATATATAAAGATATAAGTTAAAAATAGGTTGTTAGATTAATGAACGGAATAAATTATATTGAAATGGCTAAAAATACTAATAAAAAATAATAAATTTGGCTGTTTTTTGAGTTTTTATTTTTTTTAATTTTTCAGACTTTTTTCGTAATATAATCTGGAATGAGTCTGTAAAATATTTGGGTCAAGAATTGAGATATATAGGTCAGTGTCTCCTATGACTATGAGACAAGAGCATAGTAGTTCCCCTGGCTCGTTCTCTGAACCTCCACTCTCTTCCTTTCACCTTTCGTTTACCATCTCTTTACGTCACACCCTTTACCCTTCACCCTTCGATTACGATACACAAACCTACCTCCACCCTTATTCAACTACTTCTCTTATATATTCTTCAACTCTTCTCTTTATCATACACAACAACACTTCTTCATCCATGGTGCTTCCTCACTTTCTTCCCTTTCTGCTCTTCTTCTTCCTACTTCTTGTTGCTGATGGCAGGTTCGTGGTGGAGAAGAGCAGCATCACGGTGCTGTCTCCGCACACCATGAAGGCCAAGCACGACGGCGCCATAGGAAACTTCGGTGTTCCTAACTACGGAGGATTCATAGTGGGATCCGTACACTACCCTGACAAAGACTCTCATGGTTGTAAGCCTTTTGAAGGTGATAAGCCTTTCAAGATTCACTCTTATCGCCCCACTATTCTTCTCCTTGATCGTGGAGGTAACTACTTCTTTTTCATTCTTTTCGTTGACTTTTTTTACAATCACCGTTGACTTCATTCATCCACCACATGCTAGTTTCATTCTTATGTGAAACTCTATGCTCCTGTGTTTTCTTTTAGCGATTTCTGAGATTGGTTATATCTAAAGATAAGAGTGGTTCGTGATTTGTTGTATCAATGATGATGATATAATTTATGCATCTGTCGATTAATCTTTTTTTTCTTTTCTTTTTTTTTTTCCCCTGTTGCTTTAATGTTTTCTCTTTTTGTTTATCGTAAAATATTGTATGTCCCACAATTAAAGTCTCATACTATTTCCCTTTTTGTCTTTTGGCCCTCAATTTTGTTTATATTTATTTCTTGTTCATACACAATTCATTAATTAATCTCATTTAAACTCCTGCTCCCATTTCCGGATTACATTACAAGAAATGCTTCAAGCTATCAGAATTTATTGTTTTTGACCTTATTTAGCCATCAATTCAATTTCAACATATTTTATCTCATACTTTTAAACGATGATAACTAATTAATAATAAAAAATAATAAATTTTAATAGTATAGAAGTCCTCTTGTCTTATATTCTCTTCCTTGCGGAGGAATACCTCTTTAGAGTTATTTGAATGATGTATTTGTACTTGGCACTGGCAGAGTGTTACTTTGCGTTGAAGGTATGGCATGCTCAAATAGCTGGAGCTGCAGCAGTGTTAGTAACTGACAGCATTGATGAGACCCTAATAACCATGGATTCTCCAGAAGAGAGCAACGATGCAGATGGATACATAGAGAAGATTCAAATCCCCTCGGCGCTGATCGAGAAATCCTTCGGCGACGAGCTGAAGCAAGCACTGAGCAAGAAAGACGAAGTCATGCTTAGAATTGACTGGAGAGAATCAGTGCCTCACCCAGACAACAGAGTGGAGTATGAGCTATGGACTAACAGCAACGACGAGTGTGGCGCTCGCTGCGAAGAGCAGATGAATTTCGTCAAGAATTTCAAAGGACATGCTCAGATTCTTGAGAGGGGAGGCTACACATTGTTCACTCCTCACTACATAACCTGGTTTTGTCCCAAGCCGTTTGTAGAGAGCAGACAGTGCAAATCTCAGTGTATAAATCATGGAAGGTATTGTGCGCCGGATCCGGAGAAGGATTTTGGAGAAGGATATGAAGGGAAGGATGTGGTGTATGAAAACTTGAGGCAGTTGTGCGTTCATAGAGTTGCCAATGAGAGTAACCGTTCTTGGGTTTGGTGGGATTATGTAACAGATTTCCATATCAGGTGTTCTATGAAGGAGAAAAAATACACCAAACAATGTGCTGAAGATGTCATGAAATCATTAGGTAAATGCTTACTGCTTTTGCCTTTTATAATCAACACTAATCTTGTACACTAAAAATAAACTACCAAATCAGTTATAAGTGTTAGAATCTAAAATACACATAAAAAATATGTGAAACAACATACAAATAAATAGTGGTTAATTTGATAAGTGATTTTTATTGTTAGTTTTTAGTATGCAGATGACATTTTTTATCAATACTAATGTATATAACTAAAATTATGGTGTGGATGTAACAGATTTGCCTATAGAGAAAATTAAAAAGTGCATGGGTGACCCCGAAGCTGATGTGGAGAATGAGGTGCTAAAGAATGAGCAACTACGCCAGGTCACATTTTTTTCTTTCTCTTTAAATCTGAATTCAAAACTTTGTAAAAACTTAAAATCTTCCATCAAATAACACAACCTTATATATGGATTTGGTCATTCATTCCATAACATTTAGAGGAGTTTTCTTTCATCTGTGAAATTCAGATAGGGCATGGATCTCGTGGCGATGTCACCATCTTGCCAACTTTGGTTATAAACGATGTCCAGTATCGAGGTTAGTAACTTAAATACCTATTTCACAGACATTCTGCTTAACTCTCAATCAAATATTGTGAAGTATGCTCTATCGTCGACTATAATTTTCAGGAAAATTGGAGAGATCTGCTGTTCTAAAAGCTGTATGTGCTGGATTCGAGGAGACTACTGAACCTCCAGTTTGTTTAAGTGGAGGTTGGTGTAAAACTTTTGAGTTATGAAAAGTTTTCACGCCATTTTATCAACATAAGTATGATTTCTAAACTTGTCATATTGGTTTGTATGTGCTTATCAGATATTGAGACTAATGAGTGCCTTGAAAGAAATGGAGGATGTTGGAAGGATGAGAGGGCTAACATAAGTGCTTGCAGAGTAAGGAATATCCATAACCACCATTTTTCTTTCTTCAAAGATTATTTATATGTAAATATCATTGTCCATGTGTGTGTGTGATTTGTTGGCAGGATACTTTTAGGGGAAGAGTTTGTGAGTGCCCTGTTGTGAAAGGTGTCCAGTATAAGGGTGATGGTTATACATCATGTGAAGGTATGCCTTCTTTTCCAATCTAACAAACGTGGTCTTCCATTTTTTTTAAAAAAATTATTAAGAAAATTCAGTTCGTTTTGAAATCATAGCTTTTTCTTTAAGATTATGTTGACATCATAAGAAAACAGAGACATTTGTAAATTAAAAGGAAATAGCTAGTTTAGTTTGACAACGACAACCGTCAACCAACCTTTTTTCTGGTACGGTCGGCTTCATGGGTTCAATAATCCTATTGTGTTATTTCATCAATTTCGCATATAAATAATAATTAAAAAAAAACTCAAATTTTAAGTTTAAATTAGTTCTAATGGTTTGCAGGAGCATAGATTTATATAACAGTTTTAGTTTTAGTTTATGAGACCTATTGTAAAAGTCCTACATTACCTATTTTTCTAAGGTTTTTCTTCCTCTATTAGCATAAATACCCTTATACCTGTGTTGTGCAAGTTAAGTTATATGTATTCTATTCACATTGTTTAATTTACACGATAATGATTTTCTTTTTAATTAGACAATGTGAGATTTCTAACAGTAAATATAATAAAGATGTCTTAAGGCACATGTTTAAGTTTAGTAAACATTTTTAAGGAATTTTTGAATTTTAATTTTAATAAATGAACAATAAATAGTCTAAATACATTGGGAATTTAACTTTGGAATTTTCTTATACAAAAATTTTCTTAACTAGTAACATTAAGATTTGCTTTAGCTAAATCCATATAATAAACTAAACTTAATAGTATACAAATCTATGCTCCGCTTCATTTACGCTACAAATTTTTCAAATTTCTGTCTTGCAGTTTTTTCTCTTTTTTTTTTCGGTGTCCTGTTTTGCTCTATAATAATACAAAACATTCGTATGTCAATATTAGTAAAATATTCAAAGCTCAAACATCTAATCCAGGGGGTCCACGGTTAATACATAATAGAGTGAACATACTACTGAAGAACAAGAAAAGAAGAAACTCATTACATGATCTCCATTCCCTATTTAAGAGGAAACTTGTTTTCTTACATGTTTTATCTGTGATAATCAAAGAGATATTCCAGTTTTTTCATGGTGTTGCTGAGACTTGCCTTGCCTTATTTTACAGCTTTTGGACCTGCAAGGTGTTCAATAAACAATGGAGGTTGTTGGTCAGAAACTAAAAACAAATTAACTTTCTCAGCTTGCTCAGTTTAGTACTGCTTAACCAACTCTTATTCACGTTTCTGGTTGTTATAAAATAGTAAATATTTATTGAATCACTTTCCTTGTTATGCTTCAAAGCTTACTGAATTCAGTTTATGTGTAAAGGAATTTATAGTAAATGGTTGTCGTTGCCCAGTTGGATTCCATGGGGATGGATACAAATGTGATGGTAATATCTGTTTCCACTCATGCAACTCAAATGACTAATTTTGGAAGAATATAATTCTATTCTTAAACTTCTCTTTTGGTTTGATAGATGTTGATGAATGCAAGGACCGAAGCGCTTGTCAGTGTGATGGCTGCACCTGCAAGAATACATGGGGTAGCTATGATTGCAAATGCAAAGGAAATCTTCTTTACATGAGGGAACAAGATGTTTGTATTGGTAAGATACTAAGCTAAGCACGAATAAGATTATAGTTTCAGATTAAATGAATCAGACTATAGACATGGATTTTTAAGTGACAAAATAGTTAGTACTTAATTAAACATTCAGTCTAAAACCTCTAATACCAATTGCTTCCAATGCACTACATATTCATTCAAAATAAAAGCGCCAGATTTTCCTTACTGTAGGATCCTTATATGTTTTGTTCAAAGGTGGATTAGTTATTATGACCACAATAGTGTGCTAAGCTAATCTACAAACAGATCATTTCAACACAGATTCATTTTACTCAACACCTTAGGACAGTAAATTTACATGATAAAAAACTTGCCTGTTAACAATGCAGAAAGAAGTGGATCAAGATTTGGGCGGTTCCTCGCATTTTTGGTGATAGCAGTTGTTGCAGCTGCCAGTTTAGCCGGTTATGTATTCTACAAATACAGACTCAGGGTAAGTTGATTTCCAGAAAACAGATGGCGCAAACAAAATATCCTCATTAAATTGGAGATCCAAGTTAAGCTCCACATTTAATTATCTCTACCTTCTTGTAGGCTTACATGGACTCGGAAATCATGGCTATCATGTCCCAGTACATGCCACTAGACCAGCAAAATAATGTAGCTCATGCCGAAACTGAACCTTTACGGTCACAAGGCACTGTATAAGGTTTTTACTCTGTCTTTGCCTTACAATTAATTTGCTTTGAGTTTTCCTTTGGTGGAGAACAAAATTTTCTTACTTAACTACTATCTGCATTTTGCAGACATAATCTAATAATGGCAAAATGATTGAGCTACACACAGTAAAATCCAAATCAGAGAGGTGGGGTATATGAGCAAGATTGGCGATATTCATGACTTGACAGCAAAGAATGGTTCACAACTTTATAGTTTAGTGTAGGGCAATTATGCAAACTATTTCGTGCATACATAAATATTTCCTAGAATACCATCTAGTTTTTGGTTTTTTGTAAATAGAATTGTTGAGATGTAATGGCACACTTGTTTTAGTATCAGGATTCAACATAGATACTTCCCAATACAAGTAAAGACTTTGGTTCTTTTGCATGGTCTTAAAATATAATCATCTACTGTAGTTCACCAATCAATATTTCACTCAGCATTTTGCAGTAGATGATGGTAATAAGGTATAACATCTTGTATGCTCTTATGGGGTAATGACCAGATGGCTATCCCTTTTACCATTAATCTAGTATTACTCAGAGCTCTTCATTCGTGACAGTGAAAAAGTGTAGCAAAGGGAGGAAACTGAAGGCATGAGAAACGGGGCACTTGTAAGCATGCATTACCAACTTCAATTGGAGAAGAAATTCTTTTCAAAATCATTGCTGGTGTTTTTGCAGCAGTGATTTAGAACATTAGACCTTTGCCAAACGAACAAGTAGAACAATCTTATGATAGACTTATGGTTATTGGTACGAACATAAAATGATACTGTTTATCTGAAAATAATCGATGCTATTGGCATGTGTAAAGTTGACATACCTTAGTTGAAGGATCAATATCTCCAATTGGTTTTTCCTTCACATTTCAAAGTCCATTCTTTACCACTTTGATGCTTCTTTAGTTTGTTTCTTTTCAAACAATGAACTGAAAATAAAAACACCCATTCACTTGGTACAAACAACAATTTTATCTTATAGTACAAACCCTAAAAACATTGCTCTTGGCTTAAAAAGTTGCCATTAAGAATTCCTAACAAATCAACAATAACAACTAAGTAATTTCAGCTAAGCATTTTTAATCTAATCATGCAACAAACATTCATTCTTATCTAATTAACAGTAACACCTTACCTGTTTCTACTCATTCCACCGAGCAATGACGCGTTCCAGCACCGCCAAAACCCTCTCCTTAGATTCTTCCTCATCATCACTGCCGCCGCATTTCTCGAATCCCAAAATTGCATCGTTCAACTCCACCGCATCCTCCACCCTCGCCTCCTTCAACATCCCCCGATAAATCCACTCCCTCAAGCCGCCACAAGAAGAAGCCACCACCTCGCCAGCCACCACCATGTCCCTCGCCGCCGATAAACCCTCGAACACGAATCCGTTCCTGCAAAGACCTTCGACGACGACCTCGTAGACCTGCCTGGTCGGGGGGGAGGGGGAGTCAGGGCGGCGGAGCCAGCGGAAGACGGCGAGGGCGGGCTTGCACATGCGGTTGTTGAAGTAGGAAGTGAGGAGCATGAGGGCGATTGGGGAAATGTGGTGGTGGATTTGAGGCGCGTGGCGAAGGCGCGTGAGGAGGGAGAAGGTAGGGGAGGTGTCCGGGTGGGAGGTGAGGGAGTGAATAAGTGGGGAGAGAGGGAGAGCGTGGAGAGGAGTAGTGGTGTGGAGGACGGCGGAGGTGAGGCGGAGGGCGGTGGGGAGGTGGTCCGGTTGAGAGAGGAGGCGGGGGAGGAGGTGGTTGAGATTGGAGAGTTGTTGTTGTGTTAGAGGAGGATAAGGACGTGTTTGGGGATGGGAACTTTCTTGCTTTGAACAATAAGAATAAGAGGTTGAATAGTGTGGTGATGGTGGTGTGAGAAATGGGGATTTGGAGGGACCGTGAAGAAGGCGTTGGAGGAAACTCATTTTGCTGCTCCTCGCCATTGCTACTCACTTGTCAGTCACTCAGTTGTCACTACTAAAAGTCTAAAACTAAAATGAATCTGTGTTTTAAACTCCTTTTTCTTTTTTTTTCGAAGGGATCTATTTAAAATTTTTAATTAATTTCCGCTTAATTTGCTTTCCGGTAAGACCATTTCCAGACTTTGGGATTTTTTTATATAAATTAAATAAATGTATTATTTACGAATATAAATAATTTGTAGTATTTTTACAAAATTATATCGTATTACATATTTTGTTTATAGTGTAAACGAAATAATTTTAATATATTTTGTTTACTGTAAATAAAATATGTAAAAAATTTTAAACACGTATTGGAAGTTGATATACTCCACAGATTTCGTTTATAATATAAATAAAATACGGTATAAAAGTATCATTTTTAAAATAATAAAACGGTATTAAAATATAATTTTAAATCGATTTAAAAAATTAAATTTGATACCTCTTAATTGAGTATGGGGAGGATATGCCATTTGAATTATAACTCATTGGCTATCTCATCTATATTTTAACATTTAAACTAATAACTTTCTCATGTTATTACTCTATAAATCAATTTTAACTCAAGTTACATAATTTAAAACTGCCAATTTAATATAACAAATTTTATAAGATTTTTCATGTATTTTATTATTTAAAATGTTCAAATTATATTAAAATTTTTAAATTTAAATTATATATGGTTTAAATTTTGTTTATTAAAATTTTTAATTTTTTTATGTTTTTATTTTTTTTAGTACTAATTTAAATGAGATGGTTTTTAGAAAATAATGTGATGGTAGTTTCAAATTACATTATTTGATCGTTTTAAATAGATAGTTTTAAATTACGTGTTTAAATGGGCACGCAACTTGAGTTAAAACTGCTCGTTAAAATCCGTCTATCTTCCATATTAATCAAAACGTTTTCATTGGTAGAATGACAAATAATAACAAACATAACCGAATTTTATTAGTTATTAGTTTAAATTTTAAAATCGGGCCTGCTACACATCCATGTAACCATGTAATCAAGTTGGCCCAAACCCAAAACAACTAATGCGCTTCCAATCTCATAAAAAAAAACATGACTTTCACGCGCCCCATACAAAGAAACGACTACTTCATTCGCGCTTCATTATGAAAAAACGTTCATTCTTCTTCAATACATACGAAACCGCTCTGTCTCTTCGAATCTCTCTCAAAATCACTCAAACTTTAGTCATGTTCTCTGCGAAAACCACTACTGCAGCATAATCGCGAGAAGATTTAGCAATGAACAACCAAAAGATAACGAAAACAGCATCACAGACTACCAAAGGTATGAGAAAAACTTCTGTTCATATGAATTCTTGCAATGTCGCATTTCTCCTAGTTGCATTTTAGGTTTACTGAATTGATTTTCTTCGTTTAGTATATCGAACTATTGTGAATGCATTTCTACATTATAACTAGGGTTTGGAATGAAATTTATTGTTGTTTTTATTCAGTTCAGTAGACAATGTAACTAGCGCTTTGAAATTGGTTGTTACTCTATTCAGTACTTTTTTTGCATGTAGAAATACTATTCTTGATGATTAAAAGTTGAAAACGATTTATTCTTGACATGAACATTGTTCGGTTTGGTGGCATTCTTGAAATACTATGATTGAATTTTTACAGTAGTATAACTAGGATTTTGGAATAAATTTTGTGGATATTTTTAAATTTGGCCAAATGAATTTTATTCGGTTCGGTGGCTTCCTTTTGCTTTGTTCGGTGGCTTTTAATTGACTTGATTAAGATATACATACTTGTGTTTATTGGTGTATTGAGTGAAGTATTGACCAACCTTTTTCCTTACAGCAAAACAGAACAAGACAATGGCAACAATGAAGGAGAAGCCGCACTATAATGTAAGCACATTAAATATATTTATCCGCTTTCATTCGAATAATATCTATTTTGTATTATAAAACTTGCAGAAAACTCATTATTGCAGATGTCAAACAAAGGCAATGGCAACAGTGTACAGGGATATGACTCAAGAAAAGAAAGATATAGTGGAAGAAATGGGATTTGGTGCCCTGGCACATGTCTCAGAAATGAATGTCTCTCATGCCCTGTTGAGAGAATTGATTAATCACTTTGATGAAGAGAAAGGATGCTTGAAAACTCTCCAGGGCAGAATATACATAACTTCTCAGAAAGTAGCAGCTGCCCTGGACATAACCAACGGAGGTAATACACTTTCCACTTACTGTTTATTTTTAGTTTATTGGTTTACAGAAAATTAAACTGAGTCTTTTTGACTGATTTTTGTTACTAAAAGATTGTAGGGAATCATTTTGATGATAAGGTTGATTACAATAACCTGAATCCAGAAGACAAGGAATATGCTGGATATGAGCGTAGAAGGAGAGGAGAACCGAAAAAAATTCAAGAGGACTTTTGTTGTTTTCATACAAAAGTACTTCTTGTTGCCCACAAAAGTAAGTGTGGCCTCCCCAATCCATAAGCCATCGATCTTTCATGTGGACAACATTCTGGAATGGAATTGGGCAAAACATGTGCTCAACTTCTTGATAAAAGGAGTTGAAAACAAGAGAAAGGGGAGGAAACAGTCTATTGATGGCTGTGTTTTTGTGTTGATGTTGATATACTTTCACGAAACCAAGTTTCCTCGCCCGTTCGCACCTGATGCTCCCCCAGCACCTTGGGTGGCCCATTGGACAAAGAAAATGATGCTTGAACGGATTTCTAGAGAAGCAATAGAAACATTGGTAA
Organism: Arachis hypogaea; assembly: GCF_003086295.3. NCBI lineage: Eukaryota > Viridiplantae > Streptophyta > Magnoliopsida > Fabales > Fabaceae > Arachis > Arachis hypogaea. The sequence continues at coordinate 21,496,361 of NC_092049.1, forward strand.
ATACTCTACTAATTTTTTCCTAAAATTTGGTTTCAAATGTTGTTAAAATACTCTACTAACTAAATAAACTCTATTTTAGGTTATAATTAATTTATTTGTCCTACTGGTAATTGTTCACCATATGAACCTTTTTCGGTTCGGTGGGACCGCTCCCATTGCTTCACCTGATTGTTACTGTGTTCAATTGAGTCCTTGTGCATGCAAAAATATTTCTTTGATTATTAAATAATTATCATGTTTTATGGCTTTTTATTCAGCACATTAGTATCATTCGGTAAAGTGGGTTGCTCATGTTGATTAAATGGTTGTTATTGTATTTTTCATTAAATAATTGAGTCCTTGTTTCTGTTTTAGGGACTTCTGTACAAAAAAGAAAAAGAGAATGAAAAAACAGAAACAAGGAAGTTGGATAAAAAAGAAAAAGGAAAGAAAATAAAAAAGAAAATTGTCAATCTGGATTCTTCTTCGGAAGAAGAAAGATTTTCCAAATTTGAATCTCAATCTAAATCTGACAAAACACCACCGGCAAAGAGAGCAAGACAAAAGAAGGTGCTTGTTGAGAAGGATTCACAATCAACAAGTGAAACTGAAAGCATTCCCACGGATTCAAAAAGCAAAAGTGAATCCGAAAATCGGTAAGTTTAATGTTCATATTGATTTCATTTAACTTGTATTTTCTTAAATTTGTTCTTATACACTTGTTCTTATGTATTGCAAAGAAGAAGAAATCGAAAAAACCGAAACAAAGAAAAGAAAACAACCACCGAAGGTGGTTAAAAAACAAACAAAAAAATGAAGCCTGTGCCGACAAATTCAAAGAGCACAAGCAAATATGAAAGCCAGTAAGTATTGTTCAGCAAATGAATTTCTTTCGGTTCAGTAGTCTTCTAATTTTCGGTTCTGCTTTTTAATTATTTTCGGTTCGGTGGTGTCTGTCAGTTTGGTTGAATTGATTGTTATTTTCTTGTTCTTGCTTATATTTTTCTCGGTTATAAATTCGATGTGTTTGTCTGTCTTGCAGAGAAAAAGAAATTAAGAAAACACCCATAATAAAAAGAAAACAACCGCAAAAGGTGGCAAAAAAACAAACCCAATTTGACAAGGAGTAAGTTTCTCGAATCAGATTTTCTTTTATTGATACTTTCGTTTTAGGTGTATTGATACTTATTTTATGAACTTTCAGAACTGAACAAGCAAAAGACAACGCTACATAAAGAAGAAGGCAAGCGTTGGAGACGATAAGAGAAAAGAGATAAAAAAAAAAAAAAGAAATGATGGAGCTCAGTCAACACACATTGCTCCGGATCAGTTTGCCTCAACAGAGGCACGAAATGAATCCTCTCAGACGTAAGATTCAATTTCTTATACCAAGTTCTTTTCCTTTTTTTGCTTACTTTTGCTAGAACTTTTTGTAATTCCTCTATATTCAATTAATAATATTTATTTATCTTGGTTAGACTGCCAACTATAAATCTCAGAAGTGAACCACTCTTGCAGACTCAGGAAAGCTGTGCACCGTCTGTAAATGCCCAAGACAAAACCAGGTTTGTTGCACTCTTTACTTTCGGTTCGGTGGTTTCCAAAAAAGAATTTGATGTGTTTCTAGATCTCTACTTTTAATCTTGGTTTCTATTTTTAATTTGTATCTTTTTTTTAGGAAAAATACCCCAGAATCCACGGTAAAATATTTTAGAAAAAAGAAAATACATCCAAGAAAGACTTTAAAAAGTTCACCAGTGTAAGTTACAAATATTTATGTTACTCTATCATATTTAGGTAATTAAATTTTGTTTAATTAATCTCGCGGAAAACGTGTTTAAATGTCACTAGCGCTACACCCAATTCTGAGCTACAAATCATTCAGGTTCAACAAGAAACTCATTCTGAACTTTGAAAATGTGAGCTTTCAATGTGCGGATTCCCGTTTCTTAGAACAAATTCTAATTATTCAACATTAACTTCTTCCTTGTTTACATTCTTTAGAAATCCTCTTTCATTGTCTCTTCCAAGTTTTCTTCAGGAAGAGTTGATCAATGATGAATTTATCTATGTCCCTCCAGAAAGTCAAACAAAACAAACCTCTGATAAAGAGTAAGTTTATAAATATTTATTCACCACATGAATCTTGTTCGATTCTGTGGGCTTGGTAATTTTAAATCATTACTGAAATATTTGCTGTTTAATGCAGCATCCCTACAAAAAATAACAACAACAACAACAACAACAACAACCACCTGAATTATAAGTTTTTCCATTATTCACCACATTACTTAATTTAGGTTCAGTGAATTTGGTTATTTTAAATCACTTGATAGATAATGTGTTCAGGATTTAGGGTTATTTTAAATCACTTCAAAATCTATTACTGCAGCAGCCCTCTGGAACCACAGCACCAGCCCAACAAAGAAGCAACAGTGCAGCAATCAGAAGAAGAAGTAGATGTTAATGTGTAAGTTTAACTGCTTATACAAATCCCAATAATTTCACTTCACTACATGTTTTAATTGTAAGTTTTATCTCTTCTGTTTCTTACAGCTACCCTCCGGAACCTAAAAAGCAGGCTGTCGAAATATCTTCACCGAGAAAAATAGAGCCAAAACTTGCGTTGTCTCTTACGAGTTCTGTTATTGAAGAATTATTGAAAGACGACTATTTCTATGAAATTTTTTATGATGAGTAAGTTGCACATAAAAGTTCTTTTTATTAATTTAATGAGTTGTTTTTGAACTATTATCTGTTTAATGCAGTAGCCCTGTGGAAGAAGAACAGCAACCTAGCCAAAGGGAAGATGATATGCCTTCCTTTAACCTTGGGATAAGTCCACAAGAATCTCAACCAACTGATCCCTCTAAGCCACCTGTTTCATAGCTTGAAGTCCTGACAGAGGCGGTTGTAGATGCTGGAGTAACGACAGCATTAAAGTTTGCTGAAGCAACAACTTCCGAGTCACCCTTGCCAGCTGTTGCAGTTTTAAAAACTCCGGAAAAAGAAATAAAAATCTCAAAGGAGTTGATCGAAAAATGTTATCATTGGATGACACATGTAAAAAAGACAAAAGATAGTAGCAATAAATATGATGCAATATTCGTCTTGAAATATGAGGCGCTTTATGAGAGGTTAAGAGAATATTTCATGTCTCTAATGCCCAAAGAACAAGTGCATGCCTCGGTAAATTCTTTCCCAATTGCTTTAACAATAATAATTTTTCTAAACACTCTTATACAGTATATCTCATAACTTTTCTTCGTGTAGGTTGCCAGTATACATAGCATGATTCTCAACCAAATCAAAGTTCGGTGGTATCAGGAACAAATATACATTGTGCCGCTAGATATTGTGGTAAGCTAAATTTCTTATTCACTGCTGATTCATGTTCGGTTTAGTCAGAATGTTAATATTGGTTCACCTGAATCTTATGTGTTCTGTTGAGTTCTTTTGCATGAAGAAAACTTTTTTCTTCATGATTGAATATTTTTCACATCATATTCAGCATATGAATTGTGTTTGGTTTGGTGGAAATTTGATTTAACTGATCTTCGTTTTGCATAATTTTATGTTGGGATACATGGCGTGGAGTACGTTGATAAAACGACAAACAAGGCATACCGGTTTGATATTGAGCAGTATGCCCACCACCGCCAATTTTTTGACAAAAGAAAACTTGCTTCACATCCATTTGTAAGTTGTAATTTCTAAAAATTCTTTAATAATTCTCTCATTTGTTATTTATTTCCACTGAAATATTCTATCATTTACCCACAATTCAGCTATTTGTGCCAATTTGCAACGGAGCTCATTGGTGGTTGTGGATCGCTGATGTCAAGAAAAAGAAATTCTATGTGTTTGACCCTATCAATAAGCCGAAAAAATATATATCTGAATCAAGAGTGATGCTGAACAAATTTGTTGTAAGTTATTTTTCTTGTAAATTATTCAAATAATTTAGTACATGAAATGAGTTCGATTCACCGTTGACACTTTCTTTTTTAAATTTTTGTGTCCCTTTCAGGGATTAATAATTTCTCAGATGAGGGTTTACACTGGGGCGGAACCCTTAATGGAAGATGGGCTGGGAAAAGAAGCAGAGTATATCCAACTGAATGGTCAACGTACAGAGTAAGAATCTTTCTCTTCTATAGTGCTATATTTAATGTATTTTATTTTGTATACTATTAATCGTATTATACTCAATTCTTGCTTAGCTATGATTGTGGAATATACATCATGAAATGACTCGAAACAATTGATCCACGAAAGATCAAAAGCGGGAAGAGATATAAATATAGAGCTTGGACACAAGTAAGTACTTTCTAAATTAATAAACTTTCTTTTTTTATTTCAGTTGGGTTCATTTGTTATGTAACTAATTCCTTTCAATTGAAATGTAGGAAGAGATTGATGACTTCAGGTCCCAATATGGTCCAAATCTTCTGTTGCATGAAATGAACAAATCAGAGAGCAAGTGATTTGGGAATCTGAAGCAATAAGACTGCCAAAGCTATCTGCTGCCCTCTCCAGCCCTTATTGTAAATTCACATCTAGAAATTTAGATAGTAAATAAGATATACTGTGATTCACTAGTTGTATTTGACAATATTTTGTTTAACTTGTTTAAAAAAGCAAACAATGCTTCTTTCAATGTATATATGTGAATATTAATGTAAATGCTAATCTATGTATCTAATATTAATATCAATACTTTTTTCAATGTATTCAATGTACTCATCTGAGATGTTAATTTATAAATCTCTTGGAACTGTCTGGCTGTTGTTTTATTCAAGGTTCTTAGTGATTGCAATCAGTATATTTACCAATACATTAGTAACACCAAAAAAACACAATGAACCGAAATTAATACACTAGCCCAACCGAAAGTTACAAACACACTGTAGAAAAATTCTGAGAGCTAATTACAAAAAAAATGTTTCTATCAATATTCAGTTTCAGAAACACCTGAACCCTAAACCCCTAAACCCTAAACTTAAAACCCTAAAACCCCTAAACCCCTAAAACCCTAAACCATAAACCCCTAAAACCCTAAACACTAAACCCTAAACCCCTAAAACCCTAAAACCCTAAACTCTAAACCCTAATTCCTAAACCCTAAACCCTAAACCCCTGAACCCATGAACCCTGAACCCTGAACCCTGAACCCTAAATCCTGAACCCCTAAACCCGAATCTCTAAACCCTATGCCCTAAACCCTAAACCCCTGAACCCTGAACACTGAACCCTGAACACTGAACCCTAAACTCTAAACCCTAAACACTAAACCCTAAACTCTAAACCCTGAACACTGAACCCTGAACCCATAAACCCTAAACCCTGAACACTGAACCCTGAACCATGAACCCATAAACCCTAAACCCCTAAAACCCTAAACTTAAAATCCTAAACCCTGAAAATTCATCCAAGAAAGAGTTTTAAAACTCCACCAATGTAAGTTAAAAATATTTATGTTACTCTTTTAGATTTTTTTAATAATTTTTGTTTAATTAATCACAAGAAAAATGTAACTAGCACTACACCTGATTCCCGTTTCTCAAAACAAATTCTAATTATTCAACTTAGAAATTAATACACTAAACGAATCGGAAAACTGCATATATCAATATAGAATTTGACAAAAAAAAAGTGACTATTTATTAAAGACTAACAACAGTCAGAAATTAACCCTGCTATAACCATGGTGAACCGAAATTTACTCATGGGTGGACAAAAATTTACATTAATAAAAACTAAAACTTGTACAATCCTCTCTTGGATAATTCATATCTGGTGCATTGTAAAGAGTGGAGCTTGACTGAATCGATGATGCGGAGTCTAAAAGGTTCAACTACAAAAGACATAATTAATTGTATATTAGAAAAATGAACAATTGAATTTTTAACTAATCAAAAGCAAGTCAATTTTACCTCGCTTGGAGCTGTCTTTTTCTTTTTCTTCATGGCATTTGAGATCTTTTTTCTAGGTTTGATCCAAGTCTGTTCTTGGGCCGACCTCTTGTTTTGACACGTGGTGGGCTTTGAAGGTCATTCACATTGCTTAACGTCGCTTCTTCGTGCGTTAACAAACTTTTTCCTTTGCTTCTCTCTTGATATTCTTTCATCTCTGTCATGACCTTGTCAAATCTTCGGTGTAGAATTCCGGTCAACTCTTCAGATTCAGATGCAAATTCACATATATTGTGCGACCGAAACACCAATTCATTAAATCTCTTACTTTTCGGCTCCAGTAGAGGTTCATCTTGGCTGCTCTTGATGTGTGTATGCCTCCTCTTTATGTTCTTTCTCCAGCATTCCAATATGTATTTCGGTGCCACACTATCCACTCGCTCAAAGCAAAGGACGCTTAGGGAATGGCGGCACAATATGCCCCTAGACTCAAACAGCAAGCAATGGCACTTTACATCTCGTGGTACTGCATCGTAGGTGACGACAAACTTGTTGAATGTGGAGTTGGAAACCTGCTCTATGACTTCATATGTTGTGAAATCTAGGGTGGAATGCATTGATCTTGTGATACAATTCACTTTACCTCTGAATTGAACTTGAACTTTCTTGAACTTCTCATAGGTATATAGATGCTGAAATTGTGCCTCTATTGCTGATTTTGTTGCGCACAGTATCACGGTGTGAAAATCTGCAGTATCAAATTCTCTCTCTGCTTGCTAGGAAATTGTTGTATTGCTTCATGAATTATCTCAAGGAGCTATTCCGTCTGATGAACTTGTTGAAAAATGAATGCATCCTTTCGCTCCTTTGTGTGCTTCTCATCCCGGCCCAGAAGTGGTGATCCAAGTAAACTGGAATCCATATATGCCGATCCTTGTACAGCTCTGCAAAACAAACCGAACCTATAAGGTGTGATGAACCGAAAACAATGCATGATTCAGGAAAAAAAATATGAGGATGAAAATAATTCGAATTGAAACCTTAATTACCTGAAAGCCACTTGTTGCCTCCGAGGCCATACTTTGTGAGGAAATCGTTCCAGTTTCTATCAAATGCGTCTTTTGTGTACGAGTTCCAAACAACATAACTCATCTCTTGTTCAATATCGATGTGTCCCTTGTAGCCATTTAGTTTGTTTGGGATCTTCTTCATGATGTACCAGATACACCAGCGGTGAATTGTTGTTGGCATGCATAGCTCAATTGCCCTTTGAATCGATGCGCATTGATCGGTAAGAATGCCTTTTGGTGCCTTCCCTCCCATGCAACATAGCCAACACTCAAATAGCCATTTAAATGATTGAATGTCCTCATTTTTTATCAGCGCACATCCGAGAAATGTCAACTGGCTGTGGTGATTCACGCCAACAAAAAACCTAAACCAAATTGTACCTGCATAAATAAGCGCACCCAGTCCATGGTGAACCGAAAGATATACATTCAATGAACATGAAAATATATGTCACTGAACGAAATACATGTTTGTATTATAGGTGGTGTCAAATGAAACCACGTCTCTGAAATACTCAAATGTAGCCCTGCTTCTTGCATCGGCCCAGAATACATGTTTAATGCAGTGATCGCCTTCAAGGTCGAAAAAGAAATTTTGGTTCTTCTCTTTCATTCTTAGTAGGTACTTCCCAAATTCTTTGGCATCGTCTTCTTCGAAAATATTCCGTACTTCCCTTGTGATGTAATTTCTTACGTCTTTTTCTATAAAACCTAGTTCACGGTGGCTGCCAGCTGCTGCCACAAATGATTGGTAAGTTTTGCTCGATCTGATTCTGGCTTCCTCGTGGGTTTCAATGGTGCAACGCACAAACATGCTAAGCTCCCTGTGTTGTTTGAGCATCTCTGCCCATTCTGGACAGCAAGGATGTGAGTGATTCAGAACAACTATGGAAATTGTCCAAACACCGACGTCCTTCATTATGTGTACTTAAATCCTAGCTGGACAGTTTAACCCAGCTGAAGGGTTTGTCTTCAGAGTTGGAGATATCTTGGATTTCCACCTCTCCTCTCTGGTGCATACAATTAGTTGACTCTTAATTTTGTCTCCATCCCGAGTCGTGTTCTTTATTTTGGTAGAAAAACTAGTAAGTTTGGAATAATGTTTATAGAACTTTGTAGCTTCTTCTAGTGTCTCAAAAATTATCCCCACCTTTGAGACAAATCTTTCATCCACAACACAGCTGGTCTACACCATGAACAGAAAACGTCATTAATAGTAAAACAATTCTATAAAACTTACCGAACCGAAACGTTACTAATAGTAAACGAAAGATAATCCATTATACAAAACCAAATTTGAAACAACTCTATCTACAATTTAGATAGTATCAATTCAATTCAATTCAGATTTAGATCACCTCCGTCTATTCAATTCGATTCAAAATTCAATAATCCAAACATCATCAAATTGATGCGTTTCCGAAGAATAATCCAAATCGCACTCATTCAACTGATTTGAAGTTGATTCATTCATTGTTTCAATTCAAAACTCCATATCGAAGAAAAAAAACATAGAAGAAGAAGAAGAACGACGAAGCTAATTACGTCAAAGTCAATCCAGATCCATCATGCAGAGAACAAGGAATTTTATTAGGTTGAAGAAGAAGCAGAAGAAGAAGAAGAACAAAAATGTGAGAAGAGAACAAGGTCTACGTTGAGAAAAGTTTATCACGAAGAAAAGGTTTATGTTATATACGTTATATGAAGCGCGTGTATAACAAACGACTGTGGGGTGAGGGAACGCGTGTGTGGAGAAAGTTACTTGGATAACATCCATGTATTTTTTACATGGATGTAGAGCTTTTTTGTTTTAAAATATAGATGAGATATGAATTAATTAAAGTAGTTCTAAACAATAACAAACATATATCGAATTTTATTTTTTAAATCAATCAAAATTATATTTTTAATACCGTTTTATTATTTTAAAAATTATATTTTTATACCTATAAAAATTAAATTTTTTATAATTACAGGTACTCGTATTTCGTTTACAGAGTAAACGAAATATGTGAATATTTTTAAACACGTATTACGGGTGCACACATAATAAGCTCCACATATTTTGTTTACACTGTAAATGAAATACGTTCAAAATTATTTCGTTTACAGAAAATAAGTAATACGATGCAATTTGGTAAAAACGCTGCAAATTATTTATATCCGTAAATAATATATTTATTTAATTTATATAAAAAAATCCCCAGACTTTAGTAGAGAACTCGTCTGACTTTTTATTTTTGATCTATTTATTATAAAAAATAATTCTACATCAACTTTTACATCATAAATAATATATTAAAATTTAAAATATTTTTTGTTAAAAAAATTAAGTTTAATTTTTATCAGGCATCAACTTACACATTAAAATGGAGGTACTTTTCCAGGCTCATTTTTTTTGATATGCGAAGTCTGTGTGTGTTGTGCGTGGTTATGGAGAATGAAGATGCTAGATATGGATGTGGGATAGCTTTTTTGAAATATGAGGTGAAAAAATTGGACCATCCAATTTTTTTGTTAAAAAAAATTAGGCCCACTAATTGCACAATCCGATTTCTGTGGGAGAAAAAATTTGAATTTTGGCGTAGCTAATTGAACCGTCCGATTTTTATATAGAATTTTTTTTTATTTCACAAATATCAAATCGGATCGTCCGATTTGATTATTATGTATTTTATTTAAATCCGTCAATACAAATTGGTGAGTCCGATTTACTATATATATATAAGTATGTGTAACTCGTATACGAGTTCTCAAATCTCCTCTCCTCCTCCTTCTTCTTCTTTCCTCAGCTCCTCTATTTCTGTTATTTCGTATGAAGTAAAAAAAATTTGATAGTGAATTTCATATTCATGTGAGTGAGAAAAATGGATGATAGAGTCCTACTAAAAGTATATTATTTCTGTAAAATTTTGTTATAAACATCTGAAGGAGTAAAAATTTATTTGTGAAAATTCGTTAGATATTGTTATTCCATTCACAATCTCATTCGAAAAACTATAAGGTGTGATTTGTGAGAAGATAGATTCTGAAATGTCAAGGAAAATATCATGTATTTTATACAGATATCCTATACCGATATTTAGTGGATTGTTCAATTTCAAACCAAATATATAACTGATGAAGCGAGTATGCAAGAGATGTTTTCAATGTACATTGAAAGTCGTGCTCAGATATTGTTCATTGAGTTGTATATTGAGTTTGAACAATCTGAAGCCGATTGAAATATTGAACGGGAAGATTACAATAGTGACAGTGAGGAAGAGTTTGAAAGCAATTACAAAGTTGTTGGTCTAGAAGGAGATGAAGAACAAGGTGACAGCACTATGGCTCCAAATGTGACAGACGTGGCAAATGCACTCGCAAACGAACATCTGTTTGAGGAGCCATCTTTCATGCGAGCTTTGAATTTCGAAGCCATGCATGCTCCGGAGTTTCCGGAATATATGAATGTAGGTACGTAATTGCCTATATTTATACGAAGGATTAGAATTTTGTAATAATTTATATTGATCGATGGACCAAATAGTTACGTGACATGTGAAAATATACTTAATTAGCATTTGTTTATGTGTTTATTTAGTTAAACTTAAGATAATAATCTTTTTAGTTAGTTATTGATTTAGTTAAATATTAATTAGTATTTATTAATTAGTATTTTATTTATGTGTTTATATTTTTATTTTGTTAAAATTAAGATAATAACTTGATGTAAAGTTTATTTATATTAATATTGATGTAGTGAGTATTGATTTACTTTTAATTTCACTGATTAAATATTTGTGTTTTAAATATTTATCGTATGGCTGTCGTCGTGGTAGAAATTTCTATTGTCATAGATGGTGAATTTGCCGTTGGAATGGAATCATTTCCAGGAAAGTTGTTATTATGGCGATGAAAGATTATACTATTCGAAGAGGTGTAGACTACCGGGTGTATGAGTCGGAGCCGTTGACATTTTATGCCAAGTGTACACAGTATGTGTCAGGTTGTGATTGGCTGATCAGGGTTAGCATGATCAGTAGAAAGTACTATTGGGTTATAAGGAGGTATAATGGTAGTCACACTTATACCAGAGCCACCATTTTTCAGGATCATTCGAAGCTGGATTCGAACACAATTGTAAAAGCAATAAAGTTGTTGGTTAAGGTTGACCCCTCGATAAAGGTGAACTCAGTTATTGTGGAAGTGTAGTCGAAGTTCAATTTTACCATCAACTATCGGAAAGTATGGTTGGCTAAGCAAAAGTCAGTGGAAAAAATATTTGGAGGTTGGGAAGCATCGTACAAAGCTTTGCCCATATGGTTTGAGGCCATGTGTCATAAGGAGTCATCAGCAGTAGTCCATTTTGTGACTATGCCTGCATATCAAGGCGATGACTTGGTAATTGATAACTGGGTATTGCATCGAGTCTTCTGGAGTTATTACCCTTGCATTAGAACATTCAAATATTGTAAACCAGTCGTCCATGTGTATGAGACTCACTTGTACGGAAAGTATAAAGGTTGTCTGTTGATTGCAGTTTCACAGGATGGTAATAACAATATCATCCTAACTGCATTTGCTGTTGTGGAAAGGTAGACTTCTGATGCGTGGCCCCTTTTTTTTAGTAACCTGCGATAACATGTGGTGACTCGGAATGGTGTGGGACTGATCCCTGACCGACACAAATCTATCAATGCAGCTCTGGCCCGTAGTAACGGAACTTGGTCGCCTCCTAGAGCTTTCCACATGTTTTGCATCAGGCATATAAAGTCGAATTTTTTGAGAAAGTTCAGGGCACCATACCTGCAAAAACTTGTCGTCAATATAGGTAACATTGAGTAATTCAAAGTTCATTATTAACAGAGTTACTTTTAAATAATGTTTCTCATCTATCTTTTTTCTCTTTGTTTTTTCTTATTGCTCAGGATATTCAAGGACGGTTCGCGAGTACGAATTGCGTTACCAGCGTTTACGAGAACGGGGCGAGGCTTACACTAACTGGTTAAACCGAATCCCACGTGAACAGTTTGCGTTGGCATTCGATGGTGGTTACCGATGGGGTCACATGACCACGAACCTAGTGGAATACATCAACTCAGTCTTGATGGGTGCATGCAATCTCCCCATCACTGCACTTGTCAAAGCAACATTCTACAGGATTAACGAGTTGTTCACCCGAAAAAGAGCCGAGGCAGAGGCTCGGATTAATGCTGGAAATGTTTTTTCTGAGCTTGTGACCTCAAAATTGCATGCAAATCAACTTGCATCAAGAAACATCCAGGTTAATTGTTTCGACAGACAGAATGAGGTCTTTGAAGTGCGTGAGATGCCAAGTGGAATGGAGTATACTTTGAAACAAATACTTCTTTAATGAAAATACATCTGGCCTTCCTGAAGATCATCCAATGACTTCCTAAAGTGAGCAAGACTAAGATATCTATAGCGTCGGTCTCCACGCTCCCAATTACGCCACCTAATATGATTTATTTCATTAACATAATTGGATTCTAAATATGAACATACGATGTAAGTCGATAATGTTACCTGTTTGCAAGTTAAAAACTGCGGGGTTCCCTAGGAATCGGCGCAAGATATGGTAGATGGATCCAAGCCCAAGTTAGCAGAAGTGTTGGTGGACCATCGATTTTCTTGTAGTCAAAATGAGATACCCTACATAACGTCCTGTACAGGTATGCTATGCATATCGATCTCCAACTATATTGTCTGATACTGCCAAAATCACGAAGCAAAGGCAGAAACTTCCAGTGCACATATGCACCAGACTTGTCTCTAAACAAGATCGTACCAAATAATAACATAATGTGGTACTTCACGTACCTCTTAATATTGTTTTCCTCAAACAACTGTAAAGATTCTTTTAAATCCCGAAGCCACGTCAATTTTATGAAGCTTCCTCTATAGTCTGGCTTTCTCGGTGCAACCCCAAATTAGTGCAAACACTCAGCCTCTAAGACTTCAAAACTACTCATAGTCATTCCTGTCACTGGAAGACCGTTTGTCGAAAAACCAAGAATAACAGCCACATCTTCCAGTGTCACAACACACTCACCAACTGGAAGGTGAAATGTGTGTGTGTCAGGATGCCACCTTTTGATTAGAGCATTTACTAATGCTTTCTGACATTGAACTATTTCATTCTGGAAAACATGATAAAAACCAGTAAACCGTAAATGCTCCTCCACACTATGATTGTACCGATTCCGGAGGCAATAAATAGTTACATGTCAAATTCCGTGAACTGTACAAAAACATAGCAAACTATTAGTCAAATCATTAATAATTACTAATTTATTAAACTAATGCTAAACTTACTATTTAATTAACTAATTTAGTAACGACTATGTATGCATAAATATAACTAACCTACCAATTAATTAACTATCATTATTAAAAAAATTTCACAATTAATTATACAAAACATATTAATTAAATACCTAATAGCTATCATTAATTATTGAAAATACTAAAAAATAAATAATTTTACTAAATCTAATTTTCTAAACTCTAAAATAATAATAATTTAACTTCTAAATTTAATTAATAATCCTAAAATTATTTCGAATGCTTTTAAATTTTTAAAAATTATGATATTATTATACATATTAAATATTTTAGTCATACTGTTTCCTAAAGTGAGCATTGAATTGTTTCTTACATAATTATTTATTTATTAGTCATAGATAATTTATCGGGTAATGATTCCTATATCACTAATAATAAATACTAATTTACTATTAATAATAACTAATAAATAAATTCAATTCTTATTTAACTAATAATGTTTCACTTTATTAAAACCTCAACTACAATAATATATTTACGTCAATTAAATATCTAACAATAAACAAATAATTATTACCGCAGCAAAAATATATTATATTTAACAAAATTTAATTATTAATCATAATTCCTAAAATTATTATAAAAATTATACAACAATTAATGTAACTCTAAAGTTAATTAATTATGATTTTTAAAATTATTACAAAAAATTCTAAACATATATTTTTTACTAATCTATTACATTAGTCTAATTTAAACATTATCATTGATTAAAATGTTCATTAACTAAGTCTAAACATATATATTTCTAACTATTATTTAAACATATATTCCTAAATTTCTAACAATGATAATAATTCGGTAACACATATATTCCTAAATTCAATTTCTAACAACAATAATAATAATTTTGTAACATATATCATATAAACATATATTCCTAAATTTTTAATAATAATAATAATAATAATAATAATAATAATAATTATGAAATATAATAAAATTTTAAAAAATAAACTTACATAATCAGAATAGCAGAGATAATTCATAATATGAAGTTCAAGACGATCAACATCTTTATATTTTTGTTTCTTTGGCATTGTAATTTTTTTTAATTGAAGAAGAAGAAGTAGTTAAACTGGTGAAGAAGAAGAGAGAATGGAGCTACTGGATGGGTTCAAGGAAAAAAGTGACTTCGGAGAGGGAGAGAGTGAATACAAAAAGGGGATACGTTGGTATAAGGGGCACCGCTGTGGGACACAAGGTATGCGTGACACGTGGCGGGGAGGACACAAATCGGACGGTCTGTTTTGTGCCTCTTAAATCGGATCGTCCGATTACCTAGACTAAAATCGATCCATTCGATTTGTTCTTCTTTGGCACCACATCCGGGTAAAGCACACATGCACTCCATAATGCCGTCCTACCCCATTCCCCTTTCTATATCAAAATTAAAAAGTGACTTCTCCACTCTCATTTTTTAAATAAACCCACTACAAATAAATTAAGTTTAATTGCTCAAAACTTCAAACTCATTTTTTTATTATTTTGACTATTAGTTAACTTAATTAAATTTAGTCTTCTCTCATTCTCAAATTCCAACCATCATTCCTTTATTCTCTTAAACCTTTTTTTAAGTATTATATTTTCAACATTCTTTTTCTATTTCTAATCTAGTGGTCATATTCTCTTCATCAAAAGATAAATTGTAAATTCTCTATTTTCTTTTATATAACCCTCTATGACTTTGTATCTTTTAATTTTATTGTTTCTCTTTTTGATATTTTCAATTACAAATTTTAATTCAAACAATTATAATTTAGGTATTAATCTAATTTTTTATTCTCTTCACAAATTTATATATTTTATTTTATTTTTAATTTATTGATTTTTTTTTATCTTTCATTGTATTCTATTATATGTAACTATGTAACATATAAATTTTTAAAGTGAATTGATCAATTTACTAATTTAGAATATATTTTTTTATTTTTAAAAAGGTAATAGAAAAATATTTCAAAAAAAAGATACTGCTAGAATCTGAAGATACTCTATTAGTCTCTTCTAATAAAAATAAGTTCTTAGAATTCAATGTAAAAAGATTGGTAGCTTATCCTGGACAGCGATCCAAAATTTTAAATTATGATCCAAATGACAAAGATAAAATTAGACGAGTTTATTTGCAAAAAGGTCCTTGTCAACCAAGAGAACATGATTTTTCACAAACATATTTTGAGACTTTTCTACATAGATTTAATACTAATTGGTTAGATGAATTTGGCAATTGGTTAGAATATAGTATTTCAAAAGATGTTGTCTTTTGTCTTTGTTGCTTTTTCAGTTAAAAGAATATTTTTTACTATGAATATCATAAAGAGTTAACTTCGTAATCAAATGAAAGATGAGTGGTTGAATGATTATTTGGTTACATATATAAAAAGAGAGACATTCAATCGAGTTGATAATGAAACAATTATTCAACATTTTCAAAATATGAAAACAAAAAGAGAAGTATCTTCAAAATTTGAAGAGAAAAAAGTTAGCGGCTAATGTAATTAATGTGCACTTTTTTTATTTTGGATTAATATATCTTTTAATAATAATGTATATTATTTTTGTCCCCAACATAATTTTTTTGGGTCCGTCACTGGCTCCTATTGTAGTCTTAATTAATTAATTAAAGTAACTAAAATTAATATACTTACTTTTTCATAATTATATTATTAAAATTTATAAATTCAAAAATAATTCACTATTAAAAAATATTAATATTCAAAAAAAATTAATAACTTCGTAAATAACAAAAATGCACCATATATAATTTGAGATTAAACTAATTTATAAAATTACTTAATATAAAAAAATACATAATTAAACTCTATAGTTGATGACAATTATTGTGAAATTGTTATATATGTTCAATTAAATCCTCTTTCAATTGTTGATGCTGCTGCCAATTTTGAAGTTGGACATTTCTTTGGAGAAATTGATGGTATGGTGCAAAATCTTTCTCTCCCAATTAAAGTTGTGATAAATCATTTTCGACATCGTCATACTATAGGCTTTGAGCAAAATTTTCTGCATAAATGTCTCTTTCATCTTCAATAATCACATATGCAATATAATACAAGTTCTCATTATGTTTGCAAACTTCTTTTTTCAAAAGCACGTTGGAGCACGTATAATTGCAAAGCGTGCTCGCAACACTCCGATTCTCGCTCCATGTCTTTTCTTTGTCCTTCTTAGGATTGTGTAAATAACTTGTTTTTCTCCCCTTTAGCTTTGATATTAATTTGACAAATGTGGTCCATTTAAGATAAATACCTCTGCTAAATAGTATTTCATAGTATAATTATTACCATTGATAGCGTAATTTATCTCACGGTCATTTAGAATATCATCGAACACTGGTGAACGATCTAACATGTTGATATCGTTATTTGAACCAGAAACTCCAAAGAATGCATGTCATATCCAAAAGTCTGAAGATGCTACAACCTCAAATACTTTGGTAGCAACCCCACGATAACCACTCATGTACATACATTTCCACACTTTTGGACAATTTTTTCATTGCCAATGCATGTAGTCAATGCTATCCAACATGCTAAGAAAGTCACGATCCTCCGCCATTTGCATCCGGCGTCATACATCATTTGAATTTGTAACTCTTTTTTTTGTTGTTGTCATAATCTTTTCTCTATGTTCGCTCTTCTCCTCTTCTCTTTCCTTTTTTTTATCCATTAGTTCATTTTCTCTAACATTCTTAATATCTTCGATGAGAAATAATTTCTTAACAACTGATGATTTCTTTTAACTAAGATCTTCAGACATATTTTTTCCTTTCCCTTTCTCTTGCTCTTCTTTGATCCTTGTAGGCAAACAGAAGAGTGCACACCGGTTTTCTCAGCCAACGGTATTTTTGAATTTGATGATGATGAATATGCTCCAGTTGCAATGACCTTAGTTCTCTTTGAGCCTCTAGTTTGTGTTGGTAGTTGGCTTCTCCATTTTTGTTCCAAACGAAGTGTAACATCCTGGTTTTTTTTCGATAGATTCGCATATATGAGTTTTACGTTTTGTTCGCGTAACGTCTATGATAAGTTTTTCTGCGATCTTTAAATAAAATGAATAATAATATAATATTAATATTATGTTATTATTTAATTTTATTTGACGAAGGATGGTCAATTGATATTGGATCCGAAAGATTGTAAAAGTTTGGCTTTACTAATGTCATTTACATTAGTAATTTACCCAATCCTTATTTTAATTAAGTACCACCACTTGAGATAATTAATTGAGTTTTTACAATGTCCAATTACCTTAATTACCTTCTAAGATATTTAAAAATTAACCTCGCTGACTTAGCGGTTTAAAATCGCGACACGCAGTGCGCCATGTGTCGCAACGCATTCCTCCTTCCCCTTGATTAAGTGACGCTTAGTCACTAATCAAACTATATAAAAACATACAATTCTCTCTCTTTCCTCAAGGAACAGTCGAGGCATGCATGGAGAGAAAAGGGAGGATTTTTGTTAATTTGTGACTTTTCGAGCTAGATTTTTTGAGATCCGTGACCCCCACAAAAATTCTAATCCGATAGAAGTAACCGTATCTTTCTCCTCCGGTGACTTGCATTTTGTTCGGTGGAATTACGAAGTGGAGCTGCCCCTGCGAGGAACCAGTTCGGCCGAACCAAGAGAGGGAAAGAACCACCGAGTTTTCGATGTTTTTGCTCTGTTTGACCGATCAGAAACCTCCTCCGGTATCTTGTGTGTGTTCTACACTTCATAGAGGTAGGATTTGACTCTTTAATCGGTTAAAATTATGAATTAATTTATATATGTGATTAGATTATTGCCTATTAATGTTTGTTGTTCAAATATGTGATTGTTGGCTGTTGAAATTTTAACTGAATTGCTGCTGAAATTGTTGTTGTGATTCGGCCATGTTGAGAAATTGGAAACTGAGATGTTGTTGTTGAATAATTGGCTGAAATATCAGTTATATAATACTATGTAACTAAGTTCTGTCGCTCGTATGTTGATTTGGGATTAAATATAACTAAAATGAATATTTTGAATAGAGGTTTCGAGTAAAAAGGAGCAGAAACTTGACTGTTAAGAAAGATTTAATAAATAAAAAATATTTATTTATAAAGATATGAACTTTATTAAAATTAATTTGAGTTTGATTTTTGAATAAAAATAATTGGTTTGAAATAAGGGTTTAAAGTGGAAGACGGCTTGGGAAAAAATATTACTCTAACTGAACAAAACATGTTTTATTTTGAAAATGGAAGAACCATGCCCAATTTACTTATTTTAATAAAGTTTTGAGTATTTGCAAATTGTACAATATTTTGAATAATTTATAAAGTAACCAGTGAAAACCAGATCTTTTTGTAGAAGTTCAGAGTTATTTAGAGTAATTTTTAAAGTATGTAAATTTTAATTAAAGTAACTTGCAGAATATGTCATTTTTTAAAGTTTAAGCATATTTATGTATTTTTAGTCCAATGGAAATATTTATACATTTTTAAAGTATTTATAAAATTTAAGCATAACTCTGAGATATTAAAAAGAGTGATCCTAAAGTTAAATCTCATGATCCGCTCTATTTCAGTTGATTATTTTAGAGAAATTATGCAATTCTGGATAAGGAATTATTATATCTTGAAAGGTATTTGATTATGTGATGAAATAATTGAGGTTGGAAGTGCTACACTAATGATTCTTCTTGTCATCGATTTATCCGGCGAGCACCATAGCTCAAGAGTGTGACCCATCACTTTAATCGTGGGAGCGGTACGGGCGCTATAGCTCAAGAGCGTGCTCGGCGCTATAACCCAAGAGTGTACCGGGCACTATACCCTGAAGCAATGGCAATGACAGACAATGTCTGTAAGGATGTAATGTCTGACGCGGGTCAAAAATCGACGGATGAGCTCATTACCTGCACTAAGGCTAGACATGCATCATAATTGGTTACGTATATCACTTGTGTGTGTTGAATTGGTTCTTGTAGTTGTATATTATGTTGTTGTTTGCTTTTGTTTGTTGTTTGCTCTATGTTCTTTTGTTGTGGTCTGATTGATTTGGGACACATGGCCATTATATAAAAAAGCAAATTAACTTATTTCACCTCGACCCTACTAAGAACTCTCCAATTCTTACCCCCTATCTTCCTACCCCTTCAAATGGAGATGGGTGTCATTTTCTATGTGCTCGAGCAACCTATGTGTATGAGGATCCTGTCCTTCACAGCCTTATCCGTAAGTACATAGTTAAAGATCATCCCTTTCATCACTCGCTAACTTTACCTCTCTTTGATCCTGATGCACCATATGCTTTTCCACTATCTTGGTTACATCTTAATTATGTTCATCATCCTTTTGATCACGCGCATGGAGGTCTTGTTCTAGCATAGCAGGATGGTCAGGCAGTGCTTGAGCCTGACCCTATCATCGATAACTACATACATGAGTCTCCTCCAATAAGTTTGGATATGTCAATAGAGTCTCTTTCTATTTGCTCCTTTGACCCTTTCACCATAGAGCCTATCAGGACTTCCGCTGCAACTTCTGGTCAGCCTTCAGCAATTGAGCATATTTCTCCTAGTGGTACAGTTTCCGTAGGGAACAGCAGTGATGGTAGTCCCCAAAGTATATCAGAGGTCATCGTTATTTCTGACGACAAAGACATCGAGGAGATAGAGATTGGGGATCTGACTTCTAAGGATGATGAAGATCCTGAGATGGATATAGATATCGTGGACTTGACTTCTGACAGCGCTTAGATAACGACATCAGCATCTTTTTTTAGCAGCTCTCCGGTTTAGTGTTTCTTTTTTCTTAGGCTCTCACTTTTGTTTTTTGAGAGATCAGATTAAAAGACTAGGCTAATCTGGGCATCAGATTAGGGGCTTCCTATATGGGTCGAATCCCGGAGATATTTTGAGTTGTATATATGTACATAACTGTGAGGGAGTAGCTAACTTTTCATCTTTTGGGTGCTATATATATATATATATTCCTGTTTGTATATGTATCTGTTTATCTTTTTAGTTTGTGCAATCTCGTGTTTCTTCTTATTTGCGAATTATCTTTAAGAAAGTTTTTTTTTATAAAAATTGAGTTCCATTAACCCGATTACAAGCTTTATATTAGTAATAACAGTGTCAGTGTAGTTTCAAGTTGGTAACACTCGATGTTTCGGTATGAACATGCCATACTGGAAATTGGGTCGTTACACGAAGCATATTCTATTGTCTCTTAAAAGTGAACTTTTGACCATAATTTATGAAATAAAGTTTATTAGTCAACTCCTTTATATCATCAGCGTTCGAACCACTCTTTATGTTTTTTGACTAGCTTGATCGTAGCAGTCAGTGCTAAATTTTACACAATACTTGTGAATTCGATTTCCAAATGTTTCACTCTTTTCGTCAATACCAAATATAGGGTTAGTTGAAACATTCAACTATACACTAATCAACTATAGTGTGAAGTTTTGATTTGAAATTTGAGTATTTAAAGTTTGAGATTGTTGTGTATTTAAAATTTGAGAAAAATTTTACAAATAATTAAAAAAAGAGTTGAATTAGTTTAGATCTATTTTTTTTGAAAAAAAATAATACCAGTAGGACTTTAATTTTGTAAATTTAAAAAAAAAAGAAAAAGAATAAAAAAATTGTGAAAATAAATGTGTATATAAATAATATATATAGAATAATAAAATATTAATTTATTAATAATAACGATTATATATTTTTATTTATATATATGTTATATATAATATATATATATAACCACTACTTAATATATACATAATATATATTTTTATTTTTTTATTAATTATCACATGTTAAAATTTTATTGAAAGTAAAAAGTTCTTCTTATTCTCTTTCTCGAAATAAAAGAAGAGCTTCATTTTTTTTGTTAGTGTCTGTTGCCAAAAACGTCCCGGACCAAAATACAAAACTCATACTCTAATCCGACTCGAATTTGATCTCCTTTCTTTTTTTTATCTGTTGACTGTATTTCTGCTCCATTCTATAGTCGAAGCTTTCAACAAATCGATACCGCAACATCGCTTCCCCCATGCGAAGAAGAAGACGCAGCTCGCGTACCTTGTCATCACTGTGTCGACTGACTCTATGAGTTGCCACAATGCGAACCGTGGCTGTCGTTGGGAATTATCACCATATTTTTTTCACCGCCACTTGCTACGATTCTGTCCTGACCAGAACAAGAAATTCTTGACTTCTCTCTAATCAGATTTGCTGGGTTTGCTTCATTTTCTCCTACACTTGGTATGTATAGTTGGACGCCGTTTTTCTTATGTTGCCGATGAGTACTTTCGCTGTCTACGCTAATATTTCTCAACCACAATCATCTTCCCTCGTCACTGATGAGAAGAGCCTCACTTTGAGTTCCATTCTAATGCATGATTCTCTTTTCTCTCTAACAAATACAGTAAAAGGACCTCAAAATTTTGGCCATTGAAATCGCTCTAAGACTCCCAATTAGGTGACTTCTAGAGTCTAGACTTCTAATTTTAGTAAGTTTTAGTGCAAGGACACAGTAATGTGGATCAAAAGGACATCGTGTAGGATGCATTTAGTATCAAGAATAATTAAGACATTTAGAATAAAATATAAAAAGAAGGGTAAATCACAAAATATGCACCCGAATAATTTTATTGTTAATAAAAATATACTCGAATTTTGTTATCAACAAAAATGTCCTCGAATAATTTTAAAACGCGATAAAAATGCTTAACATTAAATATGTATTCTCAAACAATGTTTTAAAAATTGAATTTTGATGCGATTTTTTGCAAGCATGATTAGAAAAATGAGATATTTTTATCCTCAAAATTTGATAATTTTTCGCTAAGTATATATTTTTTGTGATTTTTTTGTCAACAATCAATTATACTTTTAAAAAATAAAAAACATAAAGATCAAATTTTTATCCCTTTTTTCTATATTTTTTAAATAGTTATATAAATATTCCTATAAAATTTTGGATTAAATGCATAAACGGTTTATCGAATACAAAAGTCGTTTGTCACTTACTAAAAAATAATATTCTTTATTAGTATTTTTGTTGTTTTTTAAATTATTTAAGAACATTTTTACTGATAACAAAATTCGGATACATTTTTGTTAGCAATAAAATTATTCAGGTACATTTTTAGTAGTTTATCCATATATATAAAAATCAAAGATAGAAAAATTAGTATATTTTATATTTTTATCAAGAACATAAAATACATCAATTTAATATTTTAAGATATAATATTTATGTCTATATTTTATCTATCTAATATAATTTTGTATTTTTATATTTTTTTTTGTTGTCCTGTACTTATTTACAAATGTAGCCTTACATATTTTAAATGGAGTAATGTCTAAACCAAGAATGACAAGAGATATTCATGGAGCGAGTATTTTTCTCTCTCATCTTCTATTTCTATTTAGGAAAATGTTATTATCCTTGTCCCATTTCTGTCATATATTCCGTTTAATTCTCTTCATATGAGATAAATATTCATAGATATCTATAGATATATTTTTTAAAAATAAAAAAAATAACACAACCATAATATAACTTCATACAATTCAAACAAATTTATTATATTAAAACATAAATGTAATATAATTCACGTATATATACAATTTCCAACATACATATTAAAAAAAAACATGAAATAAAAATAGTTTCTAATAAAATAATATAATATAGCTTTTATATATAAGTGAATGTATTTTAATAAGAGTAATTCTCCGTATACAAGTAATTTTCAATACAAGTGATACAAGTTATTTATATTCATGTCGTTTTACCTTTTTTTTTTTGCCTCCTTTTCTTCTTCTTCGTAATTTTTCTCTCTCGTTATCATCGTCATCAACACCACGTCTTCCTCCCTCTTTTTTTATTGAAATTTCTTCTCCTCTTTTCGTTTTCTCTTTCTCCTTCATCAAAATCACTAGAAAAAATGAAAAAATATTATTCAAGGTACTGTTTTACTGTTCTTCTAATTTTTTTTAGATTGTCTCTGTCATGTGACTCATCCTTAACCAGCAAAACATTAAAAGATTTCAATAAGAAATATACTGTCTCCCCCTATATTGGGTGTATTTCTTAAATCCTTTGGGTGTATTTCTGTAACTGTTTGGGTGTATTTCTGTAATCCTTTGAATGTATTTCTGTAATCGTTTGGGTGTATTTTTGTAATCGTTCGGGTGTATTTCTGAAGTTCCATCATCTTCAAAACAATTTCAAAACTTGATTTCAGAAACCATGAAAATCGAAAAAAATAGAAGGAGATCGAAGGCAAAGAGAGAACGCTTTTCTATACAAATCATACAAGTCATTTATATTCACGCCGTTTTCACGTTTTTTTTTGTGCCTCTTTTTCTTCTTCTTCTTTCTCCGTGCTTCCTCTTCTTCTTCTTCTTCTTCTTCTTTCTCTGTGTCTATTCTTCTTCTTTTTCGTAAAAAAGGAAATGAAGATGAAACACGCGAAGATGGTTCAATAACGCGCATGTTAGGCCCAACTTGTAAGAATTGTAAACAAAAGTGACTTGTATGTGTAGCACTCCTCGTCTCCATTTATTTTTTTGTTATTTGTAATTTAAAATTCTCTGAATATTCGAGCGTAAATTAAAATAGTCATTTACTTTTATAAATATCAAAACACGTCCCTTAAATTGAGTTTTGTGAATCTCCAATTATCCCTATGGGGTTAACTCAACTTCCATTACTTCAATATTGACTTGGATTATTAAGTATCAACATGGCATTCTAAAAATAAAATAACGTAGACACTACATGAATATAATCAAAATGGTATTTCAAATTGGTTAATAGGCTTGTGAAGATTTGAGAAAAGAATCTAAAGAATATAAAAAACAGTAAATGAAGAGAAGTTGAGAGAGAATGAGTAAGAATACATCAAGTAGTAATATTATTGATTGTGTTTCAGATACAAGACTTTGACTTCTATTTATACGTTAATAATGAGTAACTAACAGCTTTGCCTAATATGAAAATTATGTTGATTCCTAACTACCTTAACAGTTTTATTGTATACTACCTTGTATGTATCTGAAGAGTCTTTTAACTGCTTTTCAATTATTAAGAGTAGGATTGTGCATAAGTTATCACACTTTATTGATTGAATAGGTGATATCAGGTCTTGTCAAAGTGAGATAATATTGAAGTGCATCAACTGTGGACCTGTATAACTTAGGATTATCAAAAGGTTCAGAATCAATAGCATGTAATTTAAGAATCAATCATTAGTAGAGTAGGGACATGTTTAGAGTGTAATATATTAGTTTTGGTGAGTAGATCAATAATATATTTATATTGAGATACAAAAAGGCTACCACCAGATTATGGAGTAATTTAGTCACCAAAAAAAAAAAGATTATGGAGTAATTTGTAAGTCTAAAAAGAAGTTAAATCACATAAATCCTTGAGAGAAAACAAAATGCAATCTTTTTAATAAGAGTGTTAACAACATGAGGATCACTACTAGTGACAAGGATATCATCAACATATGCTAATAAATAAATGACATTATGAGATTGGAATTCTAATGAACAATGACGGATCAAATTTGGTTGCTTTAAAACCAAAATTATGTAAAGTTTGAGTAAGTGTAGAGTACCAAGTCCTGGGTGCTTGTTTATATATAGCTTTCTTTAAATGGTGTGGAAGTGAAGGCTCTTGGTGCTGACATTGCAGATTTAGAACGAGTCACCATAGAGTATGTTAGTTGATGGAGTTTATGGAATTGGGGGAAGAACAATCTCAATTTCAGAAATTGGTAATGATGTAGAATGATCATTTTGAGTTAAAAATGTTAAAACCGTATTAGCTAAATCCGAGGCTGCATTTGATGGAGGTATGTTAGGAGAGGTATTAACTAACTCTGATGATGGTGAAGTTTGATTAATAGGATTAGGAGGGACTTGAGAATACTGCATAGGGGCAATGTTAGTAGTAATAGAGTGCTAGAGTTAGTGAATCTTGTATGTAAGGAAATAGTGATTCATCAAAAATCACATTTCTGGATAACTATAACTTGCCATTTGGTGACAAACACTTGTAACCTTTATGGTAGATATAAATGAGATTTATAATCAAATTTATCTCTATTGTATGGTCTTAATAAAAGGTAACATGCACACCCAAACACTTTGAGAAATACATAATCAGTTTTCTATGGAAAAGCACCTCAAAAGGTGTTTTAAAGTCTTAAACAGCAGTTGGTAACCTACTAATAAGGTGTACAGCTGCTGTGAAGGCTTCATCCCAAAACATCATTGGCAATGAGGCCATGGCTAAGAGAGAAAGCCCAACCTTAGTAATATGTCTGTGCTTTCTCTCAACATTGCCTTATTGTTGATGAATATAAGGGCATGACAATCTATGAATAATACCTTCTAATGCTAAAAATGCAGTAAAAACTTGAGAAGTAAATTCCCCACCATGATCAGATTGTAGAGCTAAAATGGAGTGTCCTGTTTACTTCTCCATCCTCAATTTGTATTGTTTAAAGACTTTAAAAGCTTTTGATTTATTGACCAAAAGAAAGATACTAGTATATTTGCTAAATGCATCAACAAAACTAATATAAAAATGAAAACCATATCTTGAAGAAAAAGTCTAGGAAGCCAACTATAACTTAAGCCAACTCAAGCCAATCCTTTGTATTTCTAGTTTTGAAATTCGAAAAATTAGGGTAGTGGAATGTTGTTTTTTCTTTTTTATAACAGACCTCTTGTTTTTCAGCTAGTTGGTTCCCTAGTGGAATCGATAATTAATTAATTTTAAATTTTTTAAATTCAAAATTTTAAAAATTCAAAAGATTAAGTAAACCTAATTAAAACCTATAAAAACGTTTATCTTTTCTCTCACATTAATCTACTTACTTCCAACAATCATACACATAGACTCCTCTCACACCGTCAGGCCCTCTCCGCTTCCCCACCGCGACCCACTCTTTTTCTACCAGCGAGTCGCTGGAACCAACTCGGTGCCCGCTAGCCTCCGCACTCCCCATCATCGCCGCCACAACCTACTTGTAACCGAAGAAGAATCTCTTCATCGCCGCCTCTATTCCCTGCATCGCTTGCAACACCTCCACCACACTCTCCTTCTTTTCCGCATGAACTCTCATCGCAGCCTCAACTATCCCCGGCCCTCCCTTCGGATCAACCTCCACCTCCAACATCTCCGACATCATCCTCTTCATCTCCCTACACATCTTCGTCACCTCCACTAGCTCCTTTGACCGGAAGCAAAATGCCGCCGTATCGCCGAAACACGGAATCTCGATCTGCTTCTTCAGCTTCATCAAATCGTTTGGATCCATCAATAAGTGAAGCTCCTCGATCTCTGTTAGAAGCTTCCAGATCCGTTCCACTGCGTAGCACTCCCTCGCGGCCTTCTCGAACCCTTCCTTCCACCGACTTCGCAACACTCGAGCAGCACGGACTCCACAATCTGGTGCGTCGCGCGGAGATTCAAGTTCTCGAAGTTACCCACGTGATCAGGATGTTGTTCTCTGCGTGTTGGGATATTAGGTGCCGTTTTGATGATTAAAGAGATTGCAAACTACGATCTTAGTCAAAAAGAATCTTTGAACAATTATAGAAAAATAAAAAAAAATATTCATTTAATACGAAAAAAAACATCCTAATACTTAACAAAAGAAATATCCAGTTATATTTTAGCAAAAATAATTAAATATCTATAAAATTTAAAAAAAATTATGAAATTCTTAAAGAAATAGAGGCATTCACATTTCTAGTACAAAAAAATTCGAAAAATATATAAAAGAACATTCATTTAGTATAAAAAAAAATATTCTGATACTTAGCAGAAGAAACATCTATATATATTAACTCATGGAGATTTTGGATTCACCTAAAAGTATTTGGCTGATTTTTTGCTAATACCCTTTTGGTTCCTAGCATTGCTCATTAATTATTAATATAAATTAATGTGATTTTATTTAATTTTTGGCTGATAACCTCCTTACTATAAATAGATGTAAAAAAATTAAATGAAAATTGACGCATTTTTTGCCATTGAACAAAACTCACATATATATAGGTAATAAAGAACTAGAATTAATGAAAGGAATATTGCATTTATTCAGAATAGTTTGAACAATTTTTAGAGCTGGCTCAGTCTCTTATGCCATTAGAGCAATTATATCAACATCTATTTTTTTTAAGTGAGTGCTCTTTTATTAACATTGCTAGAAATAGAAGTAGAATTGAGTACAGTAGGTATGTTTCTTGGTACATAGAGGTTAAAAAATTCATATAGTTGATTTTATAGTTGATGGTTTTCCACCTTTTTTAGCAAATTGAGATGAAATTTTTTTTTTGAAAAATAATCTCCTAAATATTGGCTCTGTAGAGTGATGAGTATAGTTTTGCGCCATGTACTATAGTTGTTTTCATGCAACAAATCTGTGATAACGGGAAGAAAATACTTGGAATCAGAAGAAAAAGTGGGTGTTACTACCATGGCTCATATTGAAAGAACCTTGGCTCATAATACCATGTGAAGATTTGAAAAAGAATCTAAAGAATATGAAGAACAGTAAATGAAGAAGAGAAATTGAGAGAGAATAAATAAAATAAATCAAGTAGCAATATTATTGATTGCGTTTTAGATACAAGACTTGCACTCCTATTATACATTAATAATATGAGTAACTAACAGCTTTGCCTAATATGAAAAATCTATTAGATTCTTAATTGCCTTAACAGTTTTATTAAGTCACAAGCTAACTAACCATTCTCTACACTACTATCCTTTACAAGGCTCAATTTCATCCCTCCAATATAAAATCCTAAACTCCAAAATGAAAAACAACATTCATCTTCATCTTCTCTTCCGTTTCTGTTAACTGCTACTGCTACTCTTGTACTTGTTTTGCTTTTTGTGGATACTTTCAATTATATTTGGCGGTTATGTGTGTGTCACAATGGTATTTGGTAGAAGTGTTACTTGTCGCATGTTATTGGATGACTTCATTTAGTTCTGGCATCTTACTGTATTATTGTTGGTTGTAGTTTTATCAAATTGTAGAAAATGATACTACAGATCTTTATATATTGCTGATTTCACATTTATCACCGTGATTTGCTACATATTTGGCCTTCAAATGTTTTGCTTAGATCTTTGTTATGTAATATGTGCTTGATTGTTGGTTACATCTCTTGCTTTCGGAAGAGAAACTGATCAAGATGAATGTGATTTTTTCATTTTGGACTTGGGTTTTTATATTGAGGTAGAGACTAAATTCAGTTCAATCAATTAATTCAAAATATCATTTTGATGATATTCATGTGGTGCTTACGTCATTTTATCTTTTGGAATGTTATGTTGGCACTAAAAAGTCTAAAGTAAGCATTGTAATAATAAGTTGAATTATTACTAATTGATAGAGATCGGAGATCCTCAACTTAATTTGAGAGGCTAATTTGAATATTTATGAAATGAGTAGCTATTTTAGTTCACGTTTAAAAATTTAAAGACCATTTTAGATATTATTCATAACAATTTGATTATGTTATAATAAAAAAATTTGATTATTCAGGTGACAAATTTGATTATTTTACTATAAAATCTTTAATTATTTTCATTATTTTATTAAAAATATATATTAAAAAACTATAGAAATAGGCTAACCTGTATTGACTGATATTTGGTGTTCATTAAACATTTTTCGTAGTAATATTTTTTTTTTCAGTTTATGTGTTATAATTTAGTTTATAAAATTCTTTTATTTTGATTTATTTTTCTCATAAAACATAACCAAATTTTATTTTTGAATAAATTAAATAATTTCATGTTAAAAATATTTTTCCTAATTAAATATATAGTTTTAAATTTTAAGGAATATTTATTAATTTTTTCTTCTGAATTAAAAAAAATTAAAAAAAAGGAAGAAGAAAACATGAAATAAATATGAAATTGTTAGGCAAATATAAGATACTCCATTTATTGGTTAGTTTAGTTAGTTTAATCCTGCATTTCGCGTGAAAGGGAATCCCTTGCAGGGAGGGGACCACATAGGTCAAAGGCAGTTCACCCCCTTTTTCTTTAATAGGATGAAAAAGAGAAGATAGATATAATAAAAGTAAATGGTGATCATAGTATAATTAATTAATTATAGATAGTTATAATTAAGTGTACAAAAATAAAATACTAATTTTATTATCTTAATTTTCCGGTGATTAAATAATTTGCATCTGAGTTTAGTTTGGGATCTTTTATTCTATTCTCAATTTCTACTTTTTAGTGGGATAAAAAAAAAAGAAAAATTTTCGACTTCTTCTAACCTTTTCTACTAATAAAAAATTGAATAAAATGATAATTAAATTTTTAAGGATTTTGGCTTAAAATTAATTAGTCATTTAAAAAAATTATTAATTAGATTTTTTTATTATAATAAACGGTGAATATGTATATCCTTCTATTAATAAATAGTACGAAATAAAATAGAGTTGTCAATAAATGATGCGTATTTTTCATGTGAACATAGAAATAATGTAGTTTTAGATGGTAAAACATTCATTATTTTAAATTTTCATATAACTTTTATCAATGATTTTCTGTTTATCACGAATTCTATTAAAACAGGTAAGTTTTCGTAATAATTTTTTATAAGTAGATATGTCACAATAGTTAACAGTACATATAAAAATCATTGTTAAGTTGTACGTCATGAATTGATAGAAAGATATAATGTATCCATCTCCGCAAATTATTTTTTATATTGGGGTGGAAGTGGTATTTTTCATTATCATGAATTGTAAGAGTGTTACTTTCAAATGTGGAACTGTATGATTCAAAATGTAGAAATTGGACCTTCCGATTTTTTTTTTGTTGGAAACAAAAATCAGGCCTTCCAATTTGGTGAGAACCAAAACCGAACCTCTGATTTGTGAATTTTTTTAAAAAAAAAAATCACAAAAAACAAATCGAGAGATCGGATTTGATATTAAAAAAATTTCAAAAATCAACTTGTAAAGTAATCAGTTGATCCGATTACTGATTCCCATACCAAAACAACAACACTTGCAAAACTAATAGAGCTAAATTGCACACACTTTTTATCCATAATAAAAAATTTTAGCCTTTACTATATGAACGACTTAATTGATTTTTTTTTCAGGACTAATTAGTTTGAAATTAAAATTTTCAAAGACCCAATTTACTCTCAAAAAATTTTCAAAGAAAGAGTTTAACTTTTTCCTATGATTTAAGTTCTAGTTGTTTCTCCTAAATCAATTTTATTGCACTCTGCATATTTGCCAAATAACTATAATAATGCTTAATACCTTACAGTTTTTAAGCTCTAAAAAGTATTATAATTTTTAATAACTCAAATATTGTAAATCAATATCGTATGTCCTTATTGTTTTCAATGAGTATTTTAAAGTTAGTAACTATAAATCTATAATAACCATAAGAATTAAGTTAATTTGTACCCTAAAAATATAAATTAAGATTACTAATAAAAAATGTTATTATAAAAAAAATATGCAAAATTTAGTTTCTAATACAAATATTGTGCATTTATTAAAATAAAAAATTTAAATTTTTTTACTACTAATAATAATAACAATCTTAATTTGTACCATTAGAAAACATGTTAATTAAACCCTAACTGTAATAATGCTTGACACCTCAAACCGAAAGAAGAGAGTTTTCCCAAAAAACAAATGAAAGAAGAGAGATACACTTCCCTTCAGAAAATGGGTTTGGAAACTAAACAGGAAATGAACTCCAGTGGGGACCACAAGTAACTTCTTTCTGAAGTATGATTCTGGTCATGTATTTTTTTGTCCAATATAGTTAAAATGTTAATAATTCTATGGTCAAAGGGAATAATCTAACTGAATTGGTAGTAAATGAATCACCTCAAGATTAAATAACATTTTATTAGATATATTTTGCTATTTTAGTTTAAGAAGATCACTCAAGGAGGTAAAAAAAACAAGAAGCAAAACATAACACACTACTAGTTTCTTGGCTTTGTTTGTTCTTAATTGAAGCACAAAACATTCTACAAGTTTGTGCTAGAACTGCATAACCACCTTCAGATAAACAAGGCATAAATCTCATACACACGATTCAGTGAATATTTACTATATGCTCATTATGTGTTTGATTATTTTCCTCTGAGAATATTTTGTTGTTCACTCACATGGTATGTGTTTTTTCATTTGAGTTTTAGTTAACTTTTGTCATATTATGCAGAAGACAAATATTATGAGTTCTTCTGGAGCCATGCAAAAAAAGCATGAGGAGAATAGTTTCCTTGATACCAAGACAATGGCAGAAGGTTCAGACCCATCACCATCACCAACAAACATGGTTGCAGCTGCAGATGAAGGAAACACCGAAAACAGCAATGAAGAGAATCTCAATCTCTCTTTGGATGAGTTCTATCACCAAAACCACAATCCACCACCACAAACAACAGAAGGTGTCTCAACCTTTGAGAATGGAACATCTTCCATATCTATGGACATAGAAAACACACAGAATCTGAGTTTGAACATCGGCAATTCCTACAGCAACAAGGGTACTACTACCCCCTTGGTGCAAGAGATTGTGATTGATCATGATGATGCATTTCACTATGAGAAATCCAATTGGGACTCTACCATTCATGAATTGCTTGATCTTGGATTTTCTAACCACAATGAAAATCAGCAAGCACATGATCACCAACAATTTCAGCTATGTGAGGCACAAAATTGTAGTCAAAGTTACCATTCATCAGATCTTCTTCAGCTTCATTTGAATCCGAATCAAATCCCTTGCATCACAAACCCAATTCAGAATAATACACCAAACTTTCAACATTCCATGGGGTTCCTTGGTGACCTTCCTGTGGGATCAGACTATGACACTTCACTTCATTTGAATCCAGCCTTTGGAGTTGGAGAGTTGTTTCCGTCTCTCCCGCATGGCTACACTAGGCTGACTGATTCGAGGAGCGGATTCCTCTTTGGTGGAGGGGATGAAATGGAGGGAAATGGAGCTTGTTATCAAGATGGAGATGGAAGCCAGGTTGACATTGGAGTGATGGAGTTCAACAGAGCCAGAGCTTGTTCTGTTGGTGGCAGAGGGAGGAGAGGACAAGGTACCATGCCAATTGATAAACAAAGAAGAGAGCAATTGAATGACAAATACCAAATCTTGAGAAGTTTGATCCCAAGCCCCACTAAGGTACCTATGTTACTAATACTAATGCAGCATCTAGTAATTTTGTTAATCATATATATCTGAGATTAATTTCTATATACTTAAGCCAATAAAGTTTGAGAGAGAAAAAAAAGAAGAAACGATAGTGATTGCCACTTACTTCTAGCTATAGGCAATGTTCAATCTATAACCAATTGAAATTCTCTGATTTATATTGAATGAAATGTAATGGATACAGAGTGATTTTTTCATTTTGGCTTAATTAGGACCCAATCTAATACAATATAGAAACTGTTTAATACCACTCAAAGTAAAATTTGAATGTGTGAACATAGGCCTACATTTTCAGAATATAAAGGTCAAACAAAATCATGGTATGTAGTTATCATGATGGCTAATTACTCATTATAATTTAGCATTTTTCTTAAAAAATTCTGTTGGTTTATAGTGTCATTGCATAGAAACTAGATGTCTAACAAATAGAACCAAATATACAAAATACAAAAATTTCCAGCAGAATCATGGAGTCATTGCATTGAAATTAAATGCTACATATATCTTTTGTGGCTAAATCAAGTTGTGTTTGGTTTAACTTTTGATTACACTTTTGGATTCCTATCTGTTGTGTTATGAAAATAACATTGATAGGTAGATAGAGCATCTGTGGTGGGAGATGCAATTGATTACATAAGAGAACTGATTAGAACAGTGAATGAGCTCAAGTCATTGGTGGAGAAGAAAAGGATTGGGAGGGAGAGGTTCAAGAGACACAAAGATGAAAATGATGCTTCAGAGAGCTGTAACATAAAACCTTATGGTGATGGGTCCATAAGAACCTCATGGCTTCAGAGGAAATCGAAAGACAGCGAGGTTGATGTCCGAATAATCGATGATGAAGTTATAATCAAGATGGTTCAGAGGAAGAAGATCAATTGCATGCTTTTTGTCCCCAAGGTTCTATTATGGAAAAAATTAAGCTAAATCAAAGAACTACACTAATATACTAACTTTTGACACCTCACATATTCTAGAACATTCAATTCCTATAACTATTCCATCTTATACATAACAGGTCCTGGATGAACTTCAGTTGGATCTTCACCATGTTGCTGGTGGCCATGTTGGAGAATATTGCAGTTTCTTGTTCAATAGCAAGGTTGGTATTTCATATGACAACAAAAATTAACTCTGAATTTGAGTAACTTGCTGTTTCTGTCCATGAATGAACGAAACTAGCTTTGTATCCAGGAAAGATGATATTGTGTGACGAAAGTAACAAAACGTTAATTTCATTCATGAGTAGATTTGTTAACATTCTGAACTATCATAGCTAGAGATATTAGTTTACTTATCATTCATGAATACAAAATTAGTTTTACCAATATTAAACATTTTATGCATAGAAATAGTAGTTTACTCTCTTAAATTACAAGACTTTCCTGAGTGAATACAATTATCAATTATCATCACTGTTTTGTATATTCAAGTGTTGAATTGTTTTCACTAAGACAGATAATTGAAGGTTCTTCAGTCTATGCAAGTGCCATTGCCAACAGGGTGATTGAGGTTATGGACACTCAGTATGCAGCAGCAGCTGTTCCACACAATAGCAGCTATTAGAGTTGCGGTTAATTGAATAAAAGATTAGGGGTTTTTATTAATATAGATAATGACATTTATGGAAAAAAATAATAGATAGCTAATAAAGTTTATATGGATGCTAGATACAAAGAAGTAAGAACTTAGTGAAATTTACTTGTTAAACAGTTTATGACTTATGGTTCACAATCGAACTTCTTTAATTATGAACTATAATGAAGCAGGTGGCTATGATTGAACAAGAACATGAATGCATTTGCTTAGCTTGTCTGTACAGAATCAGACATACTGCATTTTTTTAACTTTTTATATTGCAGCTATTATTACTGGTGTTCAAATCATTTTTACTAGGAAGTAATTCTATAATTAGGATCAAGTTCGAGTCTTATATAGATACAAGTACAAAAGCGACAAAAGAAAAAAGAAAAAAGAAATGGGAGAACTGCTTCCGTGAATTTCATAGAAATTTTCCAAATCCAACATTAATATAACGAAAGCAAAAAAAAATTAGAGCAATGTTATATAACTAACAACTGCTATTAGTTTTGACCAATAATAATTTATATCCATATTTATAAAAATTTTGTACACAAAAAATATATAGTTTATACTTATATTTACTAGAATTTATACACATAAATATCAATACAGTTTGTATCCATATTTTTCAGAATTTGAACAGATAAATTAATAAAATTTATTTATTAAAGATAATTTAATATTTGTACTAGTCAAATGATGACTAAGGCCATCTCCAGCTCATCCCAGTCTCTCTTTTACGTCATAAGAACATGTCCAATAGTAAACAAATGAAGACCCCATTTACTATTTATCTGACAGTAAATGAAACTCAAAACATCTCTCTTTTTCATTAGAAGAAAAAAATTATTGGACATGTTCTAAAAAATACTAAAAATTATTGGCACTCAAGAGTTTCTCAAAAAAATATATAAGCAAGAAAAAATTTTATGTAATTATATTTAAGTATTCATCTTAGTTAAAAAGAAAAAAAGAAAAAACTATTATTCTTTAGATGAGAAATTTAAAATCAAAGACCTTTTACTTAGGAACAACCATTTACCATCATGACTATCCTACACTTATATAACTATTAAAAGTAAATTAATAATCAACCGGTGGAAAATCAAAATTCTATAAGTATTAAGTAGTATAAATTTATTATATTATACTAGTATCTTAATCTTTACCACTAAAAAAAATTATCTTGTA
The DNA here is from genome assembly GCF_003086295.3 of Arachis hypogaea. Classification (NCBI taxonomy): domain Eukaryota; kingdom Viridiplantae; phylum Streptophyta; class Magnoliopsida; order Fabales; family Fabaceae; genus Arachis; species Arachis hypogaea. The sequence continues at coordinate 21,531,706 of NC_092049.1, forward strand.
ATTACAATATTGATTTTCAAACTTCAAATATTATTATATTTATATTCACGAAAAATATATTCATATAAAAATAATAACTAAAATATTAATTTATATCACAATTTAATTTTTGTTTAAGTGTATTGCAAAATTTTCTTTAAAATTTATGATTTTTATTGTGTTTGTTCCTCATTTCACTATTCAAACTATAGCTACGGATAACGTTGTTTTCTACTCTGTTCTCTTCTCTTCCCTCCAATCACATGGCTTCTCCCCTTCTTCACCAGCCAACGCAGTTCTTTTTCTCCAACACCCAGGTTCTTTTCTTTCTCTTTTTGTGACTGTGTATGTTGTGTTCTCCTTTCTGAACTTGGTTTTTCCATGCTTAACAGTTAAAAGGACCGAGCCATGGATTCTTGTGCCGACCCCCTTGTTCTTCATTTGGCGCCTCTCATTCTGAAAACAAAGCTCGACCCATTAGAGCTTCGGTTGATGCACCCACATTTCCATTGTTTCAGACTCCAAAACAGCATGATTCAGCCTCTGAGGTATTTCATTTTACTTGAATAATCCTTAGGATTTGATAGCTTTAACATCCTTAATTGCTTAGCGTGGTAAGTGATTGATCCAACAGCTATAATTCATACTCATTGCTTAGTGTAGTAAGTGATTGATCCAACAGTTAGAAGCACTATCTGGGTCTATGATGTGCTGATTATTGCAATTCTTTACTTGGTCCAAGTTTTGATTATAACAAAAAAGGAGGATTGTGTTAGGTAGTTGATAGCTCACTTTGTGGCACGGTCCAATATGATTGGTTCCTTTTAGTAGAACGATGCTTGATGTTCGTTGTTAAGCTAGCAGCATGCTAAGGCTTGGTTTGGTAAAGCCTCTTGAAGAGGTGTTTGTACTTTTGAAAACTACAAGCACCTCATTTTGTGTAGTTAGGAGTGCTTTTGAAAGTATCTAAGGAGTAGTTTGGTAAAATTGGCTTTTGCTTGTCAAAATTAAAAAGCCTAATATACCCTCATATATTAATAAATATCTAAATTTACTTTAATATTTATGTCTATTATGTTCTTTTTAAATTTTAAAAGTTATTTTACCAAACACAATTGTTACTACTTATTGAAAGCCATTTTTAGTTTGATTACCAAACACAAATGCTACAACTTTTAAAAAGCCATCTTTCAAATGCCAGATTTGATAAAGTACTTTTGAAAGATAAAAATTTTGCCAAACCAAGCCTAAATTAGCTTATAAATGTGAGACTTCGATGGAGGGTTTACAGTTTCCATAGTTTGATCTGCTTTGATATTCATAGAAGTATAACAAATAGTGTAGATATTTTATGATTTTAAACAGCAAACAAATAGAGTAGACCTTGGTTTTGATTTTGAGAATCTTCTTTATTGAACAATATGCCTTTGGATGAATTCTTAAAAGGGTCTTCAGGTTTGATGGGATATTCTGTTGTAAGTTAATTAATTAATGTATTGGTTTGTTCTTGTAGTTGGAGCCTGCAGATCCTGATTTCTACAAGATCGGTTATGTTCGAAGCATGAGAGCTTACGGAGTTGAGTTTAAGGAAGGGCCGGATGGATTTGGTGTGTATGCTTCCAAAGATGTGGAACCTCTCCGGCGAGCAAGGGTGAGTAGCTTTTTTGAGCATGGATGCAGTTGATGTAAAAGCCCTTGTGAGTTGTGACCGCTCTCAGTGTGGCACATGTGAAAATATTTTACGTATATAAATTTTAAGATTATATTCTTAGCCAGTTTCCATGTTAGTTTTCTATAATGGTTTATTTGAGCAGGTTATAATGGAAATTCCTCTTGAATTGATGTTAACCATAAGCAAGAAACTCCCATGGATGTTTTTCCCAGATATAATTCCTATAGGTCATCCAATATTTGATATTATCAACTCTACAGATCCAGAGGTAATTATTTTCTCTAAATTCATTATTTCATAATAAGTTATAAGTGTATATATTTTACGAATTTGTCACCCATTGTTGTTACAATGTTTATACCAACTTAGAAACTTAAAAGGAATTGTTTTCTGGTTATCATGCTTATTGTAATTGCATAAAATCTTTGTGGCAGACAGATTGGGACTTAAGGTTAGCTTGCCTCCTCCTATATGCATTTGATTGCGAAGACAACTTTTGGCAGTTGTATGGTGACTTCTTACCAAGTGCAGATGAGTGTACCAGCTTACTTCTAGCTTCAGAGGTGTGTAAAGTGTAAACAAAACAGATTTTGAATCACTAAACTTCTATGAGATGGTTGAGGCTATGACATGCTGAGTTATAGACTCTTGACCTCAAATCGATATCATTGATGTAATAGATATTCCAATTTTCCCTTGTTGGGGTGTTTCATTTTTTCTCTTTTAACAATATCTTAACTTGCATTTTCTTCCCTTAAGATCTTTAATTGACCCATACAAAAATTTGGTTGTCCCTCAGAGATAACTTGTTTAATTTTTGGTTGAGCCACAAAATACATATAAGCTCTAATGAATTGGCCATTGTTTTTCTGTATAATAAACTACTATAAACTTGTGTATGATCACTAATAGCTATATCTAAAACTTACCATAGTTTTTTACAAACAAATTTACTTCTCTCCTACAGAATGAACTTTCAGAGCTTCAAGATCCCGATCTTGCTTCTACTATGAGAAACCAGCAACATCGAGCCCAAGAATTCTGGGAAATGAACTGGGTAAATATCAAGTTGTGTTTCTTTATTTTGTTAGTTTTCCATTACACATGAAAGTTGTTGCTGTGTTCTGAACATATTTGGTGTCAACATTGTTCAGCACAATTCTGCACCCCTTAAAATAAAGCGTCTTGCTCGTGATCCTCGAAGGTTCTTGTGGGCAGTGGGTATTGCACAGTCACGATGTATTAACATGCAGACGAGAATTGGTGCATTAACTCAAGATGCAAATATGCTTATTCCTTATGCTGGTATGAGCGTATCTCTTTAGTTAGTCTGAGTAAATATGTTGCCTATTTTGCACTCTTAATATAATCAAGCAAATCTTCCATGTTTTCATAATTTTTTCAGAAATCTATTTTCCAAGTTAATATTAAACCTATTGAAAAATTTTTAAAACCTGATTATGCATGCAATGTATATTTTCTGCACTGCAGGAAGAAGCGCCAAACTCTGAACATAAATGGTAAAGTTTGAGTTGGAGTGGGGGAATATAGTGGGAAAACAACAGCACCGAGCTTGTTTTTTAAACTTTAGGTGTATAGATTTTCTAACTTTTAAGGTCGAGTTTGGATAAACAACTTAATTAAGTTATTTTTGAAGAAATAGCTTAAACAATAAATGTTTATATTAAAAGTAGTTTATAAATAATTTATTTTGTATTTGGTTTCTTAGTTCTAAAAGTACTTATTTTAAGAGAAAAGTGATAAAAAGCTTTTTATTATGAGAGAAGTCATTTTTTTTAACTTCTCCTTAAGCACCAAAATAGCTTTTTAGAAAGTTACAATTTTGTTTTGAAAATTGTACCAGACATTAATACTACACATTTTCATAAGTTAAAAGTTAAAAAAAGTCACTTATGAACATATCCAAACGGGCCCTAAATCTGTCTTTTCAGATATGCTGAACCATTCCTTTGAGCCAAATTGCTTTCTGCATTGGCGTTTTAAGGACAGGATGCTTGAAGTTCTTATAAATGCTGGCGAGCAAATTAAAAGGGGAGATGAGGTAAACTATGTGACACTTCTATAAACTGTGCTTTTATTGACTCCTTGCTTATTATTGAACATATCATAGTGCTGATTTTTTAATCGTGGCCTTGATTTTGCAAGATAGCAAAAGGGTAAAACGTGTGCATAAGTCTTGGAGAAATATAGCTTGATAGATTGCATGCATGCCAAATGAATCTATACTCCATTTTCTGTGAAGTATATAAAAGCGTAGACAAGAGTGATATGTGTTGTACTCTTCCAATTTTATGGTCTAAGCGCAATTAGATTGCTCGAGCTGGAGTCTTATTGTTCATATGTTTGCACTATTTGGTTAATTTTTTTATTAGATTGGTTTACATGCTTGAAAGTTGGGAAGCTGAAAGTTTCCTTGCCTTCCTATTTTATTGTTTGTCTTATTTCATCTTTACATTGGAGATCCTGATTGTGGTGTCGAAACCAAAAAAATTTGTTACAGATGACAATTAATTACATGAGCGGACAGAAGAACGAGATGCTAATGCAAAGATATGGATTTTCATCACCGGTGGTAATTTTTTTTTCCTTTAAATATTTGACCAAATTAATGTTCTACATTTGTTAGTAAAAAATTCCATGTAATAAAAAGGGTGAAAAATTACACATAGAAGGCCTATATTGCATCCCTAATGGTATAACTAACTGAAGTAAAAATCTGTGATCTGAAAACTTGTAAGAAAAATTTTTATAAACATAAAACTTTCTGTTTGGCATTTTGATCCATTGAATTGTGCAAGTGTAGTCCTTATAGTAACTTACATTTGCAGAATCCTTGGGATGTGATCAAATTCTCAGGCAATGCAAAGATTCATCTGGATTCCTTTTTGTCCGTCTTCAATATATCTGGCCTTCCCGAAGAGTATTACCATAACAGTATGAGCAATATGAATATCCTTTCTATATTGTGCTTTTTTTGAACTTTCCTCTATTTACACTGGTGCTAATGAAGACGCCACTTGAAATTAATAGCAGAATGTCTAGCAAACGATGGCGATACTTTTGTTGATGGAGCTGTTGTAGCTGCAGCACGAACATTGCCAACTTGGTCGGACAAGGATGTGCCTCCAATCCCTAGTGCAGAAAGAATGGCAGTAAAGGAGTTGCAACAAGAATGTCGACAGATGCTTGCTCAATACGCTACAACCTCTAAGCAAGACGAGAAATTGCTTGGTAAGTTAGATGTTCATATCCCGACATTAGAAACAAAAATAATTTACCACTAGGTGGAGTCGGCTACATAATAGTTTACAATTATGTTGGCTTGAAAATATTTTTTTGGGGACATTCTGGTTGACCAAAAAGAAATAATAGATAGCTAGATCAGTCGGTCTTCTATACGCTACCAGCAAGATTCAAGTTACTTTCGCAGCATTTTAGCCCCTAATTGTAAAAAAGAAATGACAAATCGACCCCTTTAACTTTTGTAAACCTGCATTTTGGCCAAAAATAAGTGTTTATACCCTCTTTAACTTTGTCCTCCTGAACTTTTCCAGATATACAACTTTGATACTCTAAAATTTTGTTATTTTTGTTAATAATTGATGGAAAAATTACCAATTAGGTCAATATACATTTTTGGGAAAGCTCTAGGAGTCAATTTGCACATGGTGTAAAAGGTCTAGGATAATATTTTGGTCCTATCATCTAGGATGGACTCAACCTTTTGAAATTGTGGTCTAACTTGAACAATGTTTCTATTGTGAATAATTGGTCTTTCATTGGAATTTGCTTTGATTATAAAAGCTAATGCTTCACTTTCCTGTGATCGCCACAGATTCTTTGCCAAACGCTCCTAGGACGCTAGAAGCTGCAATTAAGTATGCCTAATTTCATGAGCTAGCAGTTTCATAAGCTTTTTAAATTTTATTTTGGAAAATCTTAAACCGTTAAGCTTCTATTAATAGTTCATCGCGAATCCTACGCATGCAGGTATAGATTGCACCGGAAATTGTTCATTGAGAAGGTTATCCAAGCATTGGAGATCTATCAAGATAAGATACTTTTCTGATCCCAATATACTAACTGTATACTAGCACTAGCCAGAAAAATTTTGTAGCAGAGTTGTATAAGCCTGCATCATCATAAAATGTTGTTACCCTTGATTGCAGGGTCAGTTCAGTTGTATTCTATTCTAGATTTCTAGTCATTTGCCCCCCAAAAACCATTTTCTGTTTCTTGATCAAGCTTTTAAGGACATCAGAAAAGAAGATTAAGAAATTATTTCTTGTATATTTTTTAGATTTAATTTTATACTATTTATAATTTGTTTGGGCCTGTAATTGTAAACAGTTTTGCATTATGTAAGAGACCACAGAGAAATATAGGAAGAAAAGTGTGTATTATTGTCTCAAACTACAAGGGAAGGAAACCCAGATAATAAGACAAACAACCACAGAAGGAAGATAGAGCACTATAGCAGCTCTGCTCTGCCAAAATCAATCATATATTCTTAAAAGCACAGAAATTTATTTAACTAAATCAAAAGTCGAAAAATGTTAATCAAACACCATTTATATATTCACGAGTATCGTTAATTCTCAACTTTCTACCTTCTCTTCAAGATATATAATAAGATATGTATAAGAAAAATATATATACATAGAAAAAGTTTTTCTTATATGATAAAAATATAAGAAATAAACCTTCCGCCAACTACGAGTCTAGCCTTCCGTTTTGGCATGACTGTGTATGAAGAATGAAGGGCACTCCTCTTTACGGTCATCACTAAACTATTGTTTGGATATAGAAAAGAAAATGGGAGGAAAGAAAATGAGTGGAAAGAAAATAGAAAGAAAAGTAGAGTTATTTATTATTTGGATTAACACTATGTTTGTTTGAGAGGAAAATGGAAGGAAAGAAAAGGGAGGAAAGAAAAGAGAAAGGAAAATGATTATTTTCTTTTGTTTGGTTGAGAAGGAAAATTAGAGAGGAAAGAAAATGGAGAGAAAACTAATGTTTCTCTCTCTACTTCCAATACTATCCCTTCACTTTTTTAATATATTTTATAATATAGGGGTAAAATTATCTTTTTATAACATTTCTTTCCTTCTTATTTTCCTTCCATTCAAACACATCTAAAGAAAATAAAAATTCACTCAATCTCTTTCCTTTCTTTTCTTTTCTTTCTATTTCCTTCCTCTCTATTTCTATAGAGAGAAAATTTTCTTTTGTTTGGATGAAAAGAAAAGTGAGAAGAAAAAAAATTATAATAGTATAAAATTACATTAATACCCTTATATATATTATATGTAAATTATAATATATTAATATATTTAAATTATTTCTTTAATAAAAAAAGTATTTTTAATTATATTTTAGAATTTTAATGTATTATTATTATAAACAATAATATTTTTTAAATTTATTTTTTTATTTTCTATTAAATATTATAAATTTTGTTTTTAATTTAATAATGGACATGTTAGTAATTTTACTTTTACTTCAGAAGTTTTGTTCGCAAGTTGGGAAAAAAAACTTGGATGTGGACCCTACGTCACTATTTTCCTTTTCCATCCAATTTCTGTGCTGATCCAATCAAGAGAAAATTTTATTTTTCTTTCAATTTTCCTTCCTTCAATTTTCTTTCCTTTTAATTTCTATTGATCCAAACATAGTGTAAGATCCATTTTTTAAGAATTCATCTTAAATACCTATTTTTATTTCTCAGTCTTTCTGTCTATGAGTATGGGGGAGATATTTGATTTGTGTAGTAGTTTGAAATATTATTTTAAAAAATATTTTTCGGCACAAAATTTAAAAGTATTAATCTTTATCCCTTAATTTTTCATGTACTCATTCTTATAACAAAAGTGTAATTGAGGAGTAATGCATAAAAATGTAACTCATTTTACAATTATTTAAAACGAAAATAGGGTATTTTTTATTTAAATTACGGATGTTTTTTTTTTTCTCTTTTTCTCTATCTTCATGGGTATGAATATAAATGACAGGATGAGATATCAAATTTGTGTATTTTTATATAGAAGTGTACTTGAAATATTATATTAAAAAATAAATAAGTTTTTTCAGACAAAATCTGAAAGTAATAATCTTTAATCGTAGTACTCATATTTATAGACAAAAGTTTGTCTCTATTAAGCTACTATTATGCAAATATTCTTCAATTTTGCTGTGGCTATGAAATTGAGGTAAGAAAAATTTTTAATTTTACTGAATTCAAAATTAATTTTTCCTTAATTTTGTTGGTATATCATGTTAAATTGAAGAATAATGTACAGAAACATAATTTTTTTAATAATTATTTATATTTTTTATTTAAATAAAAAACTTTTTTTCTTTTTTTTTTTATCTTTACGAATGTGAGTAAGATGTCATATATATATTTTTATATAATAGATCATTTGAAATATTATATTAAAAAATAACTAATCTTTTCACACAAAATCTTTACTTGTTAATTTTTGATGTACTCATCTTTTTAGACAAAAATTTATTTCTATTAAGTTACAATTATATAAATTTCTTTCTCAATTTTGTTGTGGTTGTGAGATTGAGGTAAAAAAAGATGTTTCTAATTTTGTAACTAGTGATTGCAAAATTAAATTTTTTGGTGATTTAAAATTGAAAAATAGAATATTTTTATTTAACCAATAAAAATCTTTTTATATGAATGTGTGTGAGATATCAGATTTGTTATTTTTATATAATAGAACACTTAAAATATTATATTAAAAATAACTAGTCTTTTCGTACAAAATTTATAACACTTAAATAATTTTCTCATGTTTTTATTTTCATAGACAAAGTTTATTTCTATTAAGTGACTATCATGCAAATAATCAGATTTAGATTATTTTTGGTTGAACCTCAAAATCTGGCTAAAATTATTTTTTACATGGAAAAAATAGTAGTATTCTTAATTTTTATAGAATATTGAAATTGGGAGTGTTTCGTAGAATTGTAAATGTTTAGGGTTGCCATTGCACAACAGGTAAGGAGCAGAGATTCTTAGCAACTTTAAACATGTGTGGCGTCACCAGAGCAACACGCAGGAGAGTTGCTATCTCAGAAATTCTTAGCAGCTCTAAACATGTGTGGCGTCACCAGAGCAACACGTCCCATGCATCATACATTTTCAGAGATTCTTGGCAGCTTTTGCCACGTGACGCACCGAGAGCAACACGTGTTGATTGCTTTTTCAGCCATGCAGGAGATAAGTATGATCCAAAAACAGGAGATAGATGAATACCTGACCCCTTTAAATTTGGCTCAACCAAGTTGCTTTCCTTGCATACATTAACCAAAATTTCAAAGAAAAAAAAAAAGGGAGAGAACGAAAGAAATAAAGAATAGGGAGAGAGGCAAAAATATTGTAGAAATTAATTTATGGTGATTTCTTCTAACTTTATGGTAATTTTGTGGATGATTTATTCTTGCTTAGGTGTCACCATCACAGTCATTGATTAAGTAAAGTTTTCTAAACTTCATTAATTGCTTCATTAAATGTTTTCACATTGCATTGTATTCTATGTTATTTACATTATACCACATAACGTATATGTACTCCAAGTACAATGTACAAATAGTTAAATTTTACCAAATATTTTAGAATTAAGAAATTTTATTCCTAATTCTTCTACCCCATATGTCTGTATGTTTTGGTGACTCATCGGCAGGATTAAGCTTATCCGAAACCGAAGACGCTGCCTACTGCTTCTTCTTTTAGCGGTGACCCACTGCAAAAACTTCTCGAAACACCCTTGTAAGATCCACTGCTTCTTCTTCTATATGGTGCATTTTTATTTTTCGGTGACTCACTGGCAGGGGTAAGTTCATCCAAAAACCTCGAATACCCTACCCACTGGTTCTTCTTGTAGCTCATGCGTTACTTTTTTTCGGTGACTCACCGGCAGGGTTAAGTTTTTTCGAATCCCTCGAAGACCGTAACTTGTCCACTCTCCGGCCAAGAACCGGCGACTGGAATCTGAAACCTATCCAAAAATCCTTGTAAGGCCTACTACTTCTTCTTCTAGCTCAGGCGTTTGTATTTTTTCAAATTTCACTAACAATCTTGCGTTATTTGTTCTGTTACTCACTTTCTGTAATCACTGGCCATGGAAGAAGATTGTTTCAAGTTCGAAAAAGTTTGTTTCAATTTCGAATGCAGTAGTTGATCATAGTTGTTCATGGTGGTGTTAAATGTTAATTAGATTGATGGCCAGTGATGCATGCTCCTCAAACACGAGACGAAGCAGAGGTGGAGACGACGGACACCAGGGACTCAAAGCTGGATATGGAACCTCATGTTCGCCGCAACCTGGGGATGTAAAAGATGGTGTGGCCCCAAAATGCTTCTGTGGAAAATATGCCATCTATTACATGCTGAAGACAAACATCCACTCGAATAGGCTATTTTTTGGATGCCCATTGTTAAAGGTAAGCTCGCAATTCTTCATGTATGCGTACTATATTTATGCTAAAATTGGGTTAAATTTTAAATTTTTGGAATGGAGGTTTAGACTCTAGATTTTGGTGATTTTTCCTGTCTCAAGTTGTTGTGGATGTGATTTTGAATTATTAGGAATGGCATGACAATTGGATATGAAAATAATTTGATTTCATAAGCGGTTTGCTGTTGAATTGGGTTGATTTTGTATATGATTTTATATTGGAGCTGGTTAATTTTGAAGAATGATTGAGAATTGAAAAAAAAAAGTTGATTTATTGCAAATAGATCTACTTAGATTAATAAATTGATTTTGACATAGAACCTGAACTGATATAAAATATTTTAAAAATTAGAAAGGATTTTTTAGATTTAGATTTTAGGAATTAATTACAGTGATATATGTGGAGTAGATTGAATTGGAGTGTTTTGTACCACCATACATTCATTGTGTTCTATTCGATTTAGGTGACACAATCACATTGCAAATTCTTTGTCTGGGTTGATGACCACATTGCAAGGGTCAGAGCTGTGGAGCCAACAAGGGGATTAGGTGACGGCAAGCCGAATGGTGTTGAAGAACATTCGGGACGAGATAACTTGATTGCTCATGTCGAGGAAAGAATAGTAAACCTAGAGAAGCTACTGAACAAAAAGAGTAGAGAAGCAGAATTGAAGAAGAAGAATAAAGAAGCAACTGCAAGAGAGAAGGAGGCTTCATCAATAAAGTCTAATGATTAGATCAAAACCAGAACCACAAGCACCTCTAATAGGTTTAGAAACTTAAGAATAATTTCCTTCTTTGATATGGGCAAGATGGTTGGAATTTGATTATATATGTAGTGACGTGTTCTTGTTTTACCTATAGATACATATATGTCTTATGGTATATATTTTTGTGAGTTGTGAGTTAGTTATCCAAGTTCCTTCGTAATTTCAATAGCATATAAAGGCTAATATGTTGTAGTAACTCGTCCGAAAACCAGAAAATAACATTTTTTATTGACATGAATGCTTAACATTGCAATCATGTAATAAGTCAATGTTTGGCAATTCTGTAAGAGTAGCAAAGAGAAAGGGATGACAAAATAGACAGATTATTTGGTGATTCCCATGACAAATCATTCAGCCACCATAATAGATAATTGATACCCGAGTTACTCTAGTATATCACCAAACATGTCCGCGATTTGTTTTTCTTCTTATATAGTAACATTCAATGAGTGTATGGCTTATTACAGGTCTTACCATGTAAGGGTTAGGTTGGGTTATCGTCCACAGTAGTGGTATCTACAATTGTTGTCATGACACCTGTGGCCATCATGTAAATTTGTCTTCTAACTTATTTCAAGTAGTTTCTTAAATGCCGGTTTATATGTCGTCATTTTTGGTGGAATCGTGTTACATAGTAAGGTATAGGTCGAATTTTGTATGCATAGTAAGATAAATTATGTCAACCGTGTTGATTCATCATGATCCCCATTGAGTTCTTGTTAGGAATTAAGGTGTAAGATAGTAGAGGAGTTGGTATTCGATATTTTTTTTCCCAGTGTTAGTTATTTTAATTAAGGGAATATTTAGTCTTTCTGACATGCTTGGGATTAAGCTCGGTGAACTAACCTGAAAAAATATTTATTTTTTGGTAGTTTAAGTCTCTCTAAAAGTAAAGTGGACTAGCAAGCAAATTGGGTCAGCTACAAAAAAAATTAATGTACATGAGTAGAAAATTCAGCAAGTGGCTTGAAACCAGTTAAGCCCAACTTTTTATGGAATTTTAATATGTAGATCTTTCATATACCTCCAACAACATTGTTATCAAACTCTCGAGTTAAATCGTAAACTACGAGTTTACGAGTTTAGGTAGTGGAATCGAGACTCGGACATAAACTCGTTTTTGAGTAGATTCGGGTAGACTCGGATGAACTCGTGTAAACTCGGTCAAAATCGCAAGTTTGAGAGCGAGTTTGCGAGTTTGCTTTGGGTGCTGGTTTTGGCAAAAAATAACGTCATTTGGGCAAAAAAAAAAGAATAACGTTATATGTTATGCTAACCCAATAACACGTAACCCTAAATGACTAAATCCCTAATCACTCTTCTCTCAGTTCTCTCCCTCTCTATCGTTTTCTCACACTTCAATCTTTGTCACCATTCACCGTCGATTGCTTGTGTCCCAGAACAGTCGTACATCGCTCTCTACTCTCTCCTCTCAGTGCTTTGCTTCTTACCATAGCTAGGTTTTGCTTCGATGCACAAGGAGCCTCTGCCATCCACTACACTGGCTCGTTCGTCTCATTGCCACTGCTTATCGTGTCCTCTGCGACTCTGCAGTTCGTCGCGCTACCGTGGTTTGTTCGTGCACCGTTCGTTCATTCATCCACCGTTCGTGCATAACTCCGCTGCGCTATCGTTGTTGGCCCGTGCCTCTTACCTCTATTGTGCTTTGCTGTTGCTCACCATTTCTCACTTTTTGCATCTGCATCGTGACTCCATCTCTGCACTACATGAGTACAATTGTGCTGCATCTCTACTCGGTTTCGTGCTGTTTCTTTGTCGGCCATCCCAGGCTCACAGCTAGCTATTGTGCTTTTGTTCCATTCAAGTATTTTTTTTTTGTAAATTTTATTTCTTGCCTTTTATGTAGTTTGAAAATTTAGGCAGTTAGTAAATTACAGTGCTTTGATTATGGTTCAACTTTAATGTTCATAGTTGTTATTTAGGGATAACATAGAAAATTAACAGTTAAGAATAACTCATAGTTGATAACTAAATTAGGGACATAGTGTTTATTTAGGGACAACCATGGTAATTTAATTATTTGATATTCTTGATTTAGGTACCAAATGTTTGAGAATGCTGCTTAAAGAAAATGATAAATGAAGATTTTGATGAAGACGATGAAGATGTTATTGATGTCATGGAAGATAAAGATATTAGAGGATTTCAATTTAATTTTATTAGAAGTTTAGAACTTTTAGTTGTGTGCGTTGTATGTTGTACTAATTGCATAAATATAATTATAAGGGATTTGAACTTGTGTTCTCAAATACTTGTTATAATGTATGCTACTACTTTAGTTTATTATGTGCTTTAAATTTGATATTGTTAATTTTAAATGGCAAGATTTAAGCAAATATATATATATATATTATGTATGATATGTATATATTTTTTGAAAAAATTTTGTAATAGGTAAACTCGTACGAGTTTACGAATTAACTCACGAGTCGAGTCTAGGTTAGCTCCACGAGTTTACTTAGACTCGCGAGTTTGACAACCTTGTCCAACAAGGTAATCGTCACTGGCTCAAAGCACTGAGACTTAAAGTCAGCTATTAATTCATTGTGTCTATACTCCTTTAAGGCCCTATCCAGGTTATGCATGAAGTCAATGAGGGTATTTTTGCGATTAACATAAAATCTGATGAGAGAGTTTATACATTCACACTGTGACGTCATCCTTATGTACCCGAAAAACTTATCCCATAGGAAACAATGGGACCATATCGCACGAGTTTTGTACATCTTTTCCATCCAAGTACTCCCAACAAGGTTGTGCTTATCCAAAATGGCTGTCATCTCCGATCAAAATCTCTGCGGTCATTGTTGTCGTATATAAGACCCTTAAAATCCCGTAGGAAATTAGGATTCTTTATATTTTCACATGCATTTCTCTAAAGATGCCATCCGCATAACCAATGGGTCGCATTAGGAAGAATATTCTTGATTGCATCTCGCATGGCAAGGTCTCCATCAGTTATTAATGCTTTAGGACTTTTTCCACCCATCGATTCAACAAACGTTTCCAACAACCACTTATACGTGTCTGTGGTTTCGTCAGATAGTAGGCCGGAGTCGAAGATAACAATCTGCCCATGATGATTGCATCCGGAGAAAATGACCAAAGGTTTGTTGTATTTATTCTTCTTGTACATTGAATCAAAGGCAACAATATCTCCAAAGCAGTGATATTCAACAATTGATTGCCCATCTGCCCAAAAAATATGCTCGAGCCCTTCGTCACTAGTGAACGTATACTTCCCAAAGAACAGTGGATCGTTGTTTAACTTGCTAATCAAATAATTTATCGCCGCATTGGCATCCCCATTTTTTACTTTTGATCTACGATAACAATCAATGTGGTTGTACAAATCTTTGCGTGTGAAGCTAGCATGATGATATCCACCCTTCTGGAACGCAATATATCCTATAATATAGCACGTCTTGACACCAAAATTATGAAGATTTTTCACTTGGACTTTATCAATAACAGTGAGACGATGATTGGCCGAAACGAGATACACAAATTGGGGTGGGGCGGTCATATCGTGGTTGTGAGATTCCACAAAATATGATACCTTCCATCTTCCGCAGCCGTAGTCATGCTTTACCCTAAGCCGAGCTGAACACTTGGTTCGCGTGAGTGACCTTGCCTCCCTTAATCTATCATCCAGATCAAGATACCTCATATTCCTCCAGCCCTCCTTATTGCAAACAAGTTGCCTGCAAATGATTCTACCTTCGTTATCTCTAACGATGTCATCCTTCCTCATTACAAATCCATGCCAACAAGCATAAGCGTTATAAAATTGGCAAGTCTCATCCTCTGTCCTAAACTCCAGGTTCCAAATATCCTCCACCATTAAATCCGCTATTCTTTTACACTACAATCTTATTCACTCTTGCTAGTAGAATCCAGCGAATCCACATCATCATCTTCTGCATTCAGTTGATAATCGAAATCATCACCCAAATCATTATCAGAATCATTCTTAACATCATCCTCGTTTGTGGACATAATTTTATCCCTGCCAAAATCCAAGTTGGTGACAAAAAATGTGAATAAACAGAACCAATGGTAGCAACTACAGGAAGCTAACCTAAGTTGCATGTAAAATTACTGGAATAAGGTTTTAATTTCAATGCCCCAAACCTAGCCACAGCATAGAACTGGATAATGTGACTTAATTTCTAAATTCCAGATTAGCAACCCAACACCCTAAATAGAGAACCGTTGAAAAGGCATAGACTATCATCAAAATTAAACTAATATGGATTAACAAAAAAACTTAATCGGACATAACTTGATGACAACCAAAGGTTGAGCTTGAACGGGTAAAAATAAACTACTGGAGGGAGGTGATCTTACCTAATCCGCCGCACCTAATTTGAAGGCAGCTGAAAAATAGGGATGGTAAACCAGCTTCCACCAGCCACAGTTTCATTAATAGCAGAAGTTCAGCTACAAATTTCTCTGCTGGAGCCACATCAGGTTAGCATTCGGCCTCTCCTCAGTTAACGGTGATGCCTAATCGACGGAACCAGAGTACTAGTTCCGGCTCCAGTAACTCGAAACATATATAATTCTTGCTAAATAGACGTTGGGTTGATTAATGTGTGGTATAACATACAACGAAGGGCCGAAGGCCACAAAAACGAAATAGGGTTGGGTACTATGGATACTATGCGTTTTCCTAGTTCTTAAAGATGCATGTTCAATTTCAGGAAGAGATGGAGGGTATTTTAAAAAAAAAAATTAGAGATTAGAAATTATAATTGCAAATGTTTATTAATACACTATACAGTATGTATATACACTAGCTAATGTAGTATGTTTATGTTATAGGTTCATTAAAAGCTTTTACTATAACTAATGAATCAATTAATGAAAGGTTGAAAACTTTACTTAATCAATGGCTGTGGTGGTGACACCTAAGTAAGGGTAAATCACCCACAAAATTGCCATGGGTTTGGAAGAAATCACCTTAATTTATAAATAGAATAAAAAATAGTGTAATCCAAACTCAATAGAAGTGCCCAAACTCGACCTGTCTTTGACAGGTGGGCAGAGCAAATCTCAAGTTGCGATTGACATGGAATTGAGTTGCATGTCCCACACGTGTTGGTAAAAAATATAAAGGAGGTCTTTATAATGCAAAACACATCTTGTCTTTGGAGGAATGTGAGCTTGTTTCACTTTGTTAAGGGTTTGTGTGTTTTGATTATAACTAAGGGAGGGAGGGTTTCAACGTTTTGGGTTGTAGGAGAGGGAGGAGTCCTGCCTTTTGGTTGCAAGGGAAGAAGAAAAAAGAAGACTAAAAAAAGTAGTTTGAGTGAGTGAGTAATAAAATAAAAAAAAGTTCGTAATTTTACATTATCTCAAGAACATATTATTGAATATCAGGACGTGAACCATTCTCAATGGATAAATATTTTTTTTATATTTTTATGATAAATAAATTTATTTATTTGTATTTTATTAGTTGGTATATACAACAACAACAACAACAACAACAACAACAACAACAAAGCCTTGTCCCACTAGGTGGGGTCGGCTACATGAATCAAACGACGCCATTGTGCTCTGTCATGTATCATGTCTATAGAGAGACCGTTTACATATAAATCTCGTTTGATCACCTCATGGATGGTCTTCTTAGGCCTTCCTCTGCCTTTCACCCCTTGTCCATTTTCCATCTCATCCACCCTCTTGACTGGGTGTTCTGTCGGTCTTCTTCTCATATGTCCAATCCACTTGAGACGTGGTTCAACCATCTTTTCCACAATGGGTGCTACTCCAACTCTCTCCCTTATATCTTCGTTCTTTATTTTATCCAATCGCATATGACCACTCATCCATCTCAACATCTTCATCTCTGCTACACTCAGCTTATGTTCGTGCTCCCCTTTGGCCGCCCGACACTCCATACCATAAAGCATAGCCAATTTTATAGTAGTGCGATAGAATTTACCTTTAAGTTTTAAAGGCACTTTTTTGTCGCATATAAAACCAGATGCACTCTGCCATTTTGACCAACCTGCTTGGATCCTATGATTTACATCCTGTTCAATCTCTCCATTATCCTGTATGATGCACCCAAGATACTTAAAACTTTTAACTTTTGGTAGGATGTTTTCTCCAATCTTTACCTCTATATTAGGGTTTTTCCTTCTCAAACTGAACTTACATTCCATATATTTCATCTTACTACGGCTTATGCGTAGACCATACACTTCTAAAGCTTCTTTCCGTAAGTCTAACTTCTTATTTATGTCTTCCCTTGACTCTCCCATAAGGACAATATCATCGGCAAAAAGCATGCACCATGGCACAGGCTCTTGGATGTGCTTTGTGAGTACTTCCAAGACTAATATGAAAAGATATGGACTTAAGGATGATCCCTGGTATAATCCTATACCAATAGAAAATTTCTCTGTCACACCACCTTGAGTCTTCACACTAGTTGTGGCCCCATCATACATGTCTTTAATTACACGAATATATGTGATCCTTACTCTCCTCTTTTCTAAAACCTTCTATAAGACCTTCCTTGGCACCCTATCGTACGCTTTTTCCAAATCAATAAACACCATATGTAGATCCCTTTTATTACTACGATACCTCTCCATCATCCTTCTTAACATGTATATCGCTTCGGTGGTGGATCTGCTTGGCATAAATCCAAATTGGTTCTCTGTTACTTGTGTCTCTTTTCTCAACCTCTGTTCTATCACCCTTTCCCATAACTTCATGGTATGGCTCACGAGCTTGATCCCTCTATAGTTTTTGAAACTTTGTATATCCCCTTATTCTTGTAGATAGGTACCAAGGTGTTTTTTCTCCACTCATCAGGCATCTTCTTTGACCTTAAAATCTCATTAAAAAACTTGGTTAACCTGTTGATGCCTTTTCCTCCAAGGCCCTTCCAAACCTCAATCGGGATATTATCAGGTCCTACTGCCCTACCATTTTTCATCTGTTTTAGAGCCTCTTTTACCTCGAATTCTCGAATCCTTCGATAGTGGTCAAAGTTTTGATCTTCTTCTCTTGTGCATAACCCACTGATGAGTTTGGAAAACTCTATTTCTAATTAAGTGATGATCAAACATTATTAATAAAATTAGTTGCAAAAATTATGGATATTGAATGATTAAATTAATTTTGCAATGCAGGATCTGTCTGGGCCGAAAAAATGAAAATCTGGTGCATGCCCAATATGCTTATAAAAATTTCAGTTCTGATATTGAATTATTGTGGCTGAAACAATGTGTTGTTACTTGGGCCAGATTGAGTTATTATTGCTACAAGCCCAAATGAATGCTTTCCTATTTGCTCAATGCATGATCCGAAAAATATACATCAGGAAAGCAAATGTTACTAATTGGGCCAGATTAAATGATTATTGCAACTAAGCCCAATTTTACTTGAGATGAGAGTTCCTCATGCTTTGTCTGAATCCATGAAGCAAAGAAAACAAAGCCTCAATGCTTCCAACGGATTCCATTTCACTCCTTGGAAGGATTTCAAATTTAATTTACTAGCATTGGGAACATGAGAGAGAACTTGACTTTGATTTGATGGGAATCATTATGATTCATGCTACTCCACCTAAAGGAAAGTAAAAGCAACCTTTTTCTCAATTAATTTTGTTTATCTCATTAAATTGCTTTTCTTCCAAGATTGTTTCTTCTCTCTCATCTCTTTATCTCTTTCGGTCTTTAACCAGAATACAATGGATGCCATGAAAGCAAAAATGAGCTACTAAAAGGAAGAGAAAGCAAGCCTAAAGACCATCACAATGATGGCAAAAAAACATATCAAAATAAAAGAATGTTGTGGCTAAGATATTCACCAAATGTGGTTAGATTTGGTGAGGTAATCTTGAGCTCTTCATGCTCAAAAAGGAAGAAGAAGATCTCGGCCAGCAAGGAGAAGATCTTGGAGAAGATGGCTTGTCTTTGATTCTGCTCAACCACCACAGGAAGTAGCTAGAGTGGCGAAGTGATGGAAGAGGCAGAGATTGGAGAAGATGAAGCCATCATCATCATGAAGCATCAAGGGCCAGAAATCCATCTTGGAGAGCAAGCCAAGGATGGAGAGCTCGGATTGATGAAGAGTGATGACCAAGGAAGGAGTAGAGGTAATTGCATGTTTGTTATTGCATGGTTATCTCTTCTCTCTCTGTGTGGCCAAACCGGTTTCTTGAAGGAAGAAGAAGTTGGCTTGGGTTTTTGGCTTCAAGTGTGGAGGCTTCTCCCTTCTATAAAAAGGGAGAACAACCACTGTTTGGAGCAAGGAGTTAGAAGTAAGCAGTGAGAGTGCAAGGCACAGGATTCTCATAGCTACCTAAGCTTACAGATTTTCTTCTCCTTCAATATATTATGTTTTGTATTTTTCTGTTTAATTTTGTCATGTCTTGAGTCTCATGGAAAAAGGTAAATAGTGAGGTTTGTATGAAAAAGCCATAGAGCGAAAAAAGGCAGAGAGTGCAAAATTAAAAGAAAAAGCCATAGATGTCCTTAGAGTTCCTTTGTTCATCTATGTTGTGTTTCATGATTCTGTGGAAATTCCCTTGTAAGTTGGGTTAGCACTTTACAGTTTGTAATTTGGAAGATTATAGTGAAATTCCATCATGTTTGTGATGGAGACTGGATGTAGGCTGCACTGCACTTAGCAGCTGAACCAGGATATATCTTGGTGTATTTTTCTCCCTTCTCTACTCCATTTCTGTTTCTGCTGCACAGGAGCTAAAAATCAAAATGTCTCGTGCCAAGTGACGAGACAAAACGAAAAAGTCTCGTGGCTAGGGACGAGATAAAAACAGAAAAGTCTCATCTAAGTTCAGCAAGTGTAAGCAAGCAAAAAGGGGGCTAAGATTCAACCCCCCCTTCTCTTAGCCACTGAAACCATCAATTGGTATCAGAGCTTGGTCTCAAAGAGATCAAGCTTTGTAGCTTGGAGTAAAGATCCTCATGGCAGAAAACAGTGGCTCAAATGTGGTGTCCTACAATCTTACAGAAGGACAGTCAAGCAACAGACCGCCTCTTTTCAATTGGAAAACTATACCTATTGGAAAGAGAGAATGAAGATCTTTGGCAAGCGGTTGACTACAGAATTTGGAAGATCATCTTGGAAGGCCCTCAATTTCCAACTACCACAAGTGCTGAAGGAGTAGTCTCTCTCAAACAAGAAGCAAGATGATGATGAAATTGAGGAAAGAAGAAGGGACCGATGGCCTCATGGGAAGACTTGGAGAATGACTCAGATGATGATGATGAAGAAACGGAGACCAAGTCATAGCCATGCCTCATGGCAGACCACATAGATAAGGTAGTCTTTCACAACCCTAACACTGAGGATCTTCATCTTATGATAGACCACCTTTCTGAAAAAGTAAGATGTTTTCTGCTAGAAAATCAAGAACTTGAACAACAAATCACCATTCTTAAAGCTGAAAACAATTTTCTTAAAGAGAAAGTGAGAGAGGCCGAAACTGCTTGTGATCTTGTTGAAGAAAATAAGTAGTTAAGAGCCCAAATTAAGAGCTATGAAAGTAATCATTCCATTCTTGCATATGTAGATTGTTTTAAACAAAATGAAGAGTTGCTTAAAGAGGTTAAAAGGCTTAAGGAAGACTTAGCCAAGTTCACCCAAAGTTCTGAAAATCTGAATCAAATCTTGGCTAGTCAAAAACCCCTTTATGATAAGGCTGGGTTGGGGTTCTATAAATCTGAAAAATCTCATTTTGAAAACATTGCTTCATCTTCAAATGATACAAGGTATCAAGACCCAACCTACTTTAACAAAACAGCAACTCCAAGATTTTGTAGGCTATGCAATCGAAATGGACACTTTCCTATTGAATGTTTCTTTGGTGAAAAAATGATTGGTGATAAAGTTTGTAAAGTTGTTTTTTGATTACAATGGCTTAGGACATAGGAGATGGTTTAACGTGAAAGGATCCAAGAAAATTTGGATACCTAAGGTCACTTAAGCTTGTTTTGTAGGTGTGCCTAGCATCCAAACGGAAAGAAAATATGTGGTATATGGACAGTGGATGCTCTAGGCATATGACCGGAAAGACAACCTTCTTCATAAAGCTTGATGAATATGATGGAGGTCTTGTCACTTTTGGTGATGATGCAAAAGGAAAAATAGTGGCTGTTGGGAAAGTTGGTAAAAATTTTTCTTCTTGTATAAATGATGTTCTTCTTGTACATGGTTTGAAACATAATTTGCTTAGTGTTAGTCAATTGTGTAATTTGGGTTTTGAAGTTTTTTTTAAGAAGTTTGTTTGTTTGGTTGTTTGTGAGAAAACTGGGGATATTTTATTTGAAGCCAAAAGGTGTAACAATGTGTATGGATTAACTCTTGAGGATTTAAAGGAACAAAATGTAACATGCTTTACATCTCTTGAATCTGAAAAATGGCTTTGGCATAGAAAGTTGGGTCATGCTAGCATGTACCAAATTTCTAAGCTAAGCAAAAGGAATTTGGTTAGAGGAATTCCAAACATCAAGTTTGATAAGGATCTTACTTGTGATGCTTGCCAATTGGGCAAACAAGTAAAATCCTCTTTTAAATCAAAAGATGGAATCTCAACCAAAAGGTCATTGGAGATGTTACATATTGATCTTTTTGGTCCTACTAGAACTCAAAGTTTAGGAGGAAAACACTATGGTCTTGTGGTGGTAGATGATTACTCTAGATTTGGTTGGGTACTTTTCCTTGCTCATAAGAATGATGCCTTTCATGCCTTCGCCACCCTTTGCAAGAAAATTCAAAATGAAAAGGATTTGAAAATTGCCCATTTAAGAAGTGATAAGAGAATTTGAAAATCAAGACTTTGAAAAATTCTGTGATGACTTAGGGATCTCTCATAATTTTTCATGCCCTAGAACCCCCAACAAAATGGGGTGGTTGAAAGAAGGAATAGAAGCCTTCAAGAAATGACTAGGGCTATGTTATGTGAGAGTGAGATTCCTAAATTTTTATGGGCTGAGGCTGTGAACACTGCATGCTATATTTTGAATAGAACAATCATTAGAAAAGGGTTGAAGAAAACACCTTATGAGCTATGGAAAGGAACTCCTCCAAATCTTAAGTACTTTCATGTTTTTGGATGCAAATGCTTTGTGCTTAACAATAAGGAAAACCTTGGAAAGTTTGATCCAAAATCCTATGAAGGAATGTTTGTTGGATATTCCACCACAAGCAAGGCCTATAGAGTTTATCTCAAAGAGTATAGAACTATAAAGGAATCCATACATGTTACTTTTTGTGATTCTAACTTAATTCCCAGTACTGTGATAGATAATGATTCAGATGGTGAAGAAGCTGGAACAAGTAAAGAAAATCCCAAATCTGTTCAACTTGAATCTGTCAGCCCAGTTTTGTCTCGTCAGATTGGAGGAGACATTTCCGTTTTGTCTCCTGAGCAGGCACGAGAAACTGAAACAGTGAGACAACCAGAAGTTCATCAAAGCTCAACACCTGTCCGAAAGCCTAGAGAATGGAAGTCTATGAGGGGTTATCCTCATGACTTCATCATTGGTGACCCCTCTCAAGGTGTAACAACAAGATCCTCCACCAAAAGGCAAACCGAACCTAGCAACTTTGCTCTCTTGTCACAAATGGAGCCCAACAATGTTAAACAAGCTCTTGAAGATCCATCGTGGGTCAAGGCCATGCAAGAGGAGCTTGCTCAATTTGACAAGAATGAGGTTTGGACACTAGTACCTCATCCGGATGGTAAGAAGGTAACGGGTACTAAATGGGTTTTTAAAAATAAACTTGGTGAGGATGGACAAGTTGTTCGTAACAAGGCTAGATTAGTAGCCCAAGGTTATGATCAAGAAGAGGGTATAGATTTTGATGAGTCTTTTGCTCCGGTAGCTAGAATGGAAGCAATTCGGTTGCTTCTTGCCTATGCTGCCCATAAGGGTTTCAAAATGTTTCAAATGGATGTTAAAAATGTGCTTTCCTTAATGGCTTTATTGATAGAGAAGTGTATGTGGCACAACCCTCCGGTTTTGAACATAAAGAGTTTCCAAATCATGTTTTTAAACTAACTAAGGCTCTTTATGGTCTTAGACAAGCTCCAAGAGCTTGGTATGAAAGGCTTAGTGCCTTCTTGTTAGAAAATCAATTTCAAAGGGGTACCACCGACACTACTTTATTTATTAAAGCATCTAATGATGATATGCTCCTTGTTCAAGTTTATGTTGATGACATTGTATTTGGATCGGCCAACATTTCCTTGTGTGAAGAGTTTGGAAAACTCATGACTAGTGAATTTGAGATGAGTTTAATGGGAGAGCTTACTTTCTTTCTTGGCCTCCAAATTAAACAAACTCCTAGTGGTACTTTTATTTACCAAGGAAAGTATGCAAAAGAGCTTATAAAAAAGTTTGGCCTAGAAAACTCCAAATCAATGGGTACTCCAATGCATCCTAATACAAAACTTGAAAAGGATGATGATGGTCAAGATGTGGATGAAACAAGGTATAGAGGAATGATAGGTTCACTTATGTACCTTACCTCTTCTAGACCGGATATTGTCCAAAGTGTGGGTGTATGTTCAAGGTTTCAATCTCACCCAAAAGAATCCCATCTCACGGCTGTTAAATGCATCATTAGATACATTAAGGGGACTTGTAATTTTGGATTATGGTATCCTAAATCTGATGACTTTTGTGCAGTAGGGTTTTGTGATGCAGATTTTGCGGGAGATAGAGTGGATAGACGAAGCACATCCGGCATGTGTTGCTTCCTTGGGAGCTCACTCAATATGTGGTCAAGCAAAAAGCATGCCACAGTGGCTTTATCCACAGCTGAAGCAGAATACATTTTCGCATATGCATGTTGCTCACAATTAATTTGGTTAAAAACACAATTGGAAGATTACAAATTAAAAATCAATAGTATACCCTTATTTTGTGATAATATGAGTTCTATAAACATTTTAAAAAATCCTGTTCTGCACTCAAGAACCAAGCACATTGAGATAAAATATCATTTCATTAGAGAACATGTGCAAAAGGGAACTATTGATATTCAATTTGTAAAATCTGAAGACCAAATTGCTGATATTTTTACAAAACCCCTCTGTGAAGACAGATTCTGTACCTTGAGAAAAAGTTTGGGAATGTTTGATTTAAGTTTCATTGATAACTTGTGAATATTTAACTCTGTTCAGTTTTGTCTCGTAGGTTTGGACGAGATAAAAATGCAGGCATGATGGAGGAGCTATGATCAAGGGGGAGGATACGCAAAATTAAATTTTTATGGGCCCCACCTAATAGTTTCTGACTCCACCATGACAGTTTAGTTAGTTATTCTTTCCTTAAAAAAAATAAAATCACAAAATCCCTTGGTTGTCCTTTCATATCTTGTTGGAATAAGCATGTTGTCAAATCATATATTTTCTTCCAACTAATCCCTTGATTCAAGGAAACTCCCTTTTCAATTTTTGAAACTCCTTTTGGTTAATAACCGCGCTATAATGGTCATTAACTTCCCCATCATCTCTCTCCAATCCACATTTATTGCACCACTAACCTCCCTCCTCCCTCACTCTCTTTCAGCACTCTCACCCTTTCATATTCAACTTCTCCATTCATCCTACCATGAAAAAGAAAACGGCCCTTAGGAGAAGTGGCCGAACCCCCATTCCAAAGAGTCCACCCTTTTCATCACCTCCAACCCATACGCATATCCATCTCCATTCTACCTCTTCTTCCACCCATTCACCTCCTTCCAAAAAGACCGAAACCATGCGCCGAAAGGTAGTTGCTCAGAAAACTTCAGGGAGAGGCAAGACTGGAAAGAACAAGCAACCTAGTGTTGAAGAGGATGAAGAAGAATCACATACTTCACCCCCTCCATCTCCACCGAAAAGATCCACCCCACATGCAAAAAGCTCTCAGAAGAAGCAGAAAAGCTTTGTGTTACATGATACTAGAGAACCTGCCAATTTGGAGTCTCTAGAGTTCAAGAACAAGTATCACAAAACTCACTCACATTTTGATCCTTCTCGGTTCTACTCATGTGCTTTCTATGAGTTTCACAAAGATGTTTTGATGAAACATCATCTCTGCCCCTCATACTTGGTAAATCTTGAAAATCTGGCCACCAAAGGAATCAACTTTTCTTCCCTGTTTGATGCTCTGAAATGGACCCCATTGGTTCAGATTCAGAAACTTGTTTACCCGGAGCTGGTCCGGGAGTTCTATGCAAACATGCGTTTGATTGATGGCTCGATCCACTCTTATGTCAAGCGTGTTTACATGACCCTCACCCCTCAAACCATAGGCGCTACTCTTGGGTATGAAGATGAAGGACCAAAAGTTTACATGATTGATAAGTGGGATGATCAAGTTGGAGTTGCACAGCAAACCGTCTTGCAACACATCTGCGCAAATCTCTCTGGTTTAGATGGATTAATCCCAACTTGGTATCAGAGCACTCGGTCCTGAGAACTCTCTATTGCACCGTATCATCACTCACATTCTCACTCCACAAAGTGGTTCTCACCATAGAGTAACAGTTTCTGATTCTATTATTCTCTTTGCTCTTATTACTTCTTCTCCAATTTCATTTGCTTATATTATGATACGTCATATGTGGGAAGCAGTTAAAAGCATTAAAAAAGCTAATCTTCCTTATGGAATGTTCCTCACATGTATTTTTGAGTATTTTAAGGTTGATTTGTCTAACGAATCTGTTGAGAACAAGGTTTCAATGATTAAAGGAGGAGGAGTTTCGGGTAAGAAAGGCAAGCGCTCCATTCCCTCCGAACCATCACTCAGCGATCTTGAGTGTCGCCCTGAACCCTCCAATGTGACTGCCTCAATCAGGGAGGTTCTCAATGAGTTTCGCAACATGTCCAAGTTGATGCTTAAATCTCACAAGGCTGCCCGGAAATTGGAATATGAACAGGAAAGGGCTTGGAAGAAATATCACGAAAGGGTTGGCTTCATGATTAAAAGCTTTGATGAGGAGATGGGGACATGGGATAATGAGGATGATTCCGGTTTAGAGTTCAATCTTTCTGATGATTAATGACTGTTTCTTTACTTTTATTTGATATTGGCTCCATTAGGCTCAATCTGTTTTTTGTAGAGGCATGACTTGATACTCACTGCTCTATGATACTTTGATACACTCTTGTTACTTTATTATGGATATTTTGTTGTATTAAAAATATTTTGTGCAGGTGCCCCTTGATGACAAAAGGGGGAGGAATAATAAAATTGAAACTGAAACAGGGGAGGATTTGAAACAGGGGATGAAATTTTCAGTTGAAAATTCATGATCACCCTTGTTAAAAGATGCATGTTGATGCATGTTAATATTGCTTCTGTTTCACTGAATTTACTGCTGCTGGAAATGCTTTTGGCATTTGGTTATGATGTATGTTTAGCAATGCATTTGATTGTATGAATGTTTTGGCTGTTGATATGCAGTTTATTTTGAAGATTCTGAATTATCTTGGTAAAATATGCTTACTGTGCTTATAATACATTTACCCTCCTAAATTGATTTATGTTGGATTTATTTTTGGCAGTTCCTTTAGTTCTTAATGTTGAAAATTGCTATATTTTTGAAAAATTAAAACACCTTTTTCCATCAGGATTGCTCTGATTCATTGAAAATTATTCTTGAACAGCAAGTCTTTATGCCAAAAACAGCTTTTGATTGATTATGATATGTTTGAGCAGAAAATCAATTTATGATAACAAGTGAGTTTTGATTATCATCACACTCTGCTCATAAATCAAGCATTCAACATTTTAAAATAAACATGTTGAATAACATTGTTACTTGAAGCTTGATTAAATTGTTACAGGTTAGTGCTTCCCTTGATAAAAATGGCATATATTGAGGGAGAGCCATGTGACAATTTGAAAGGGGGAGAAATTCAAATTCAAAGGAAGTATTCTTTACTCAATCTTTAAATTTCTTTCCATTTCAATTTTAATAATGTTTGTCATCAAGGGGGAGATTGATGAGTTTGGAAAACTCTATTTCTAATTAAGTGATGATCAAACATTATTAATAAAATTAGTTGCAAAAATTATGGATATTGAATGATTAAATTAATTTTGCAATGCAGGATCTGTCTGGGCCGAAAAAATGAAAATCTGGTGCATGCCCAATATGCTTATAAAAATTTCAGTTCTGATGTTGAATTATTGTAGCTGAAACAATGTGTTATTACTTGGGCCAGATTGAGTTATTATTGCTACAAGCCCAAATGAATGCTTTTCTATTTGCTCAATGCATGATCCGAAAAATATACATCAGGAAAGCAAATGTTACTAATTGGGACAGATTAAATGATTATTGCAACTAAGCCCAATTTTACTTGAGATGAGAGTTCCTCATACTTTATCCGAATCCATGAAGCAAAGAAAACAAAGCCTCAGTGCTTCCAACGGATTCTATTTCACTCCTTGGAAGGATTCCAAATTTAATTTACTAGCATTGGGAACATGAGAGAGAACTTGACTTTGATTTGATGGGAATCATTATGATTCACGCTACTCCACCTAAAGGAAAGTAAAAGCAACCTTTTTCTCAATTAATTTTGTTTATCTTATTAAATTGCTTTTCTTCCAAGATTGTTTCTTCTCTCTCATCTCTTTCTCTCTTTCGGTCTTTAACCAGAAAATAATGGATGCCATGAAAGCAAAAATGAGCTACTGAAAGGAAGGGAAAGCAAGCCTAAAGACCATCACAATGATGGCAAGAAAATATATCAAAATAAAAGAATGCTGTGGCTAAGATATTCACCAAATGTGGTTAGATTTGGTGAGGTAATCTTGAGCTCTTCATGCTCAAAAAGGAAGAAGAAGATCTCGGCTAGCAAGGAGAAGATCTTGGAGAAGATGGCTTGTCTTTGATTCTGCTCAACCACCACAGGAAGTAGCTAGAGTGGCGAAGTGATGGAAGAGGCAGAGATTGGAGAAGATGAAGCCATCATCATCATGAAGCATCAAGGGCCAGAAATCCATCTTGGAGAGCAAGCCAAGGATGGAGAGCTCGGATTGATGAAGAGTGATGACCAAGGAAGGAGTAGAGGTAATTGCATGTTGGTTATTGCATGGTTATCTCTTCCCTCTCTGTGTGGCCGAACCGGTTTCTTGAAGGAAGAAGAAGTTGGCTTGGGTTTTTGGCTTCAAGTGTGGAGGCTTCTTCCCTCTATAAAAAGGGAGAACAGCCACTGTTTGGAGTAAGGAGTTAGAAGTAAGCAGTGAGAGTGCAAGTCACAGGATTCTCATAGCTACCTAA
This sequence comes from Arachis hypogaea, assembly GCF_003086295.3. Classification (NCBI taxonomy): domain Eukaryota; kingdom Viridiplantae; phylum Streptophyta; class Magnoliopsida; order Fabales; family Fabaceae; genus Arachis; species Arachis hypogaea. Next base: position 21,559,917 of record NC_092049.1, read on the forward strand.
GCTTATAGATTTTCTTCTCCTTCAATGTATTCTGTTTTGTATTTTTCTGTTTAATTTTGTCATGTCTTGAGTCTCATGAAAAAAGGCAAACAGTGAGGTTTGTATGAAAAATCCATAGAGCGGAAAAAGGCAGAGAGTGCAAAATTAAAAGAAAAAGCCATAGATGTCCTTAGAGTTCCTTTGTTCATCTATGTTGTGTTTCATGATTCTGTGGGAATCCCCTTGTAAGTTGGGTTAGCACTTTACAGTTTGTAATCTGGAAGATTATAGTGAAATTCCATCATGTTTATGATGGAGACTGGATGTAGGCTGCACTGCACTTAGAAGCTGAACCAGGATATATCTTGGTGTATTTTTCTCCCTTCTCTACTCCATTTCTGTTTCTGCTGCACAGGAGCTAAAAATCAAAATGTCTCGTGCCAAGTGACGAGACAAAACGAAAAAGTCTCGTGGCTAGGGACGAGATAAAAACAGAAAAGTCTCATCTAAGTTCAGCAAGTGTAAGCAAGCAAAAAAGGGGCTAAGATTCAACCCCCCTTCTCTTAGCCACTGAAACCATCACCGACCAAGGCTCGGAAGAGTCTTCTGTCCTTCATTAAATAACTCGTAGAAGTAGCTCTTCCATCTTTCATTAATCTTCTCCTCTTGAGCCAACACCTCTCTATCCTTATCCTTTATGCACTTAACCTGATCCAAATCTCTCGTTCTTCTTTCATGGCTCTTTGCAATTCTATATATACATTTTTCTCCTTCTTTCATGCCCAAAGACTGGTAGAGACCCTCATATGTTCTTGTTCTTGCTTCACTTACAGCCACTTTTGTCTCTTTCTTAGCCGCCTTATATTTTTCCCAATTATCTGCATTGAGGCATAAAGACCACTCTTTAAAGCACTTCCTTTTTATCTTTATCTTTTCTTGTACACTCGCATTCCACCACTAGGATTTCTTGTCTCTTGGTCCTATTCCTTTAGATTTACCAAAGCTTTCTTTTACTGTTCTTCTAATAACTCCTGCCATCTCCCTCCACATCTCTTCCGCGCTTCCATTTCCATTCCACTTTGTCTCTTCTCCTACCCGTCTTAGGAAGCTTCTTTGTTCCTCACCTTTCATCCACCACCACCTCGTCCTTGGGTTCTTCGTATGATGTCTTTTCCTCAAATTTTGCTCAACGCAAAAATCCATGACGAGCACCCTATGTTGTGTTGTCAAACTCTCTCCCGGGATAATTTTACAATTAATGCAAAATTTTCGGTCGACTCTCCTCAACAAGAAGAAGTCAATTTGAGAGCATGTCATGCCACTCTTATAGGTTATAAGATGTTCGTCTCTCTTTTTAAAACATGTATTTGCGATGAGAAGGTCAAAGATTGAGAAAAAGTCTAAAATAGTTTTACCCTCGACATTGATCACCCCGAAACCATGGCCTCCATGAATACTTCCATACCCAGTCACTTCTCTTCCAACATGGCCATTTAAATCTCCTCCTAAGAAAATCTTATCTGACGAAGGTATGTCTTAGACCAAACTCTCTAGATCCTCCCAAAACTTTATCTTGTATTGTTCGTCTGAACCCACTTGCGGTACATAGGCGCTAATCACATGAAAAGCACCTTCCTCCACCACAAGTTTGATAGAGATGATCCGATCTCCCACCCTCTTAACATCCACTACGTCCTTCTTCCACTGCTTATCCACAATAATACCAACCCCATTATTATTCTTCACCTTTTCTGTATACCAAAGTTTAAAACCAGAAGTATCCAACTCCCTGGCCTTCGCACCAACCCATTTTGTTTCTTGTAGGCACATAATGTTAATCTTCCTCCTTGTCATGGTGTCCACCACCTCCATGGACTTTCCTGTTAGAGTGCATATGTTCCATGTCCCAAATCTCAACCTTCTGTCGCTCCAACCTTTACCTTTTACTTTGTGAACTAGCTTATTTACCCTCGTCCGTTCATGAAGATGCAGGAACCCTTGCTCATTTAACACTACATCCGGACACCGATGCAGCGGCTCTTGCTCATTTGACACCGTACTCGAGCCATACAACGCGTTGCTTCCGGGCAATGACCTAGCTTTAGCACAATAATATTTTTGATTCATGTCATGGAGATTTGACGATGTTTTTATGTTGGTTGTCGAAGACCTAACACAACCCTCCTCCTTTATCCGGACTTGGGACCGACTATGTACCACAAGTGTAAATTAACTATTGTTATTATTATTATTATTGTTGTTGCTGTTGTTATATATGATTAATTATTATTATTAGCAGTATATTATTAATTTTTTATAATACTGATTATTATAACAATAATAATTTATTATTATTAATATATTAATAATAATATTTTAAGAATGTATTATTACTCGGAAGAGTATAGTAATAATAATATATTATTATTATTATTTTCTTATTATTATTTTTTTAAAATATTATTAACTATTATTATTAATAATTAGAAAATGGTACTTGTAACACCCTACTACACAGAGTTTTACGCTTAAGTCGTAGAATAGAGGTAGTATGGTGTTACGGACCTCTAATCAGAAAATATTTACATATAATAGTGGAAAGATATAATATACTAGGAGCCTTGAAAAATGGGTAAAACAAAATCGCAAAATAAAAAACGCAACGCTCAGGAAACAAAATTACTTGTGTGCTAAGAAACCTAAAGGTTATGGATATGAGTAAGCGAAAGAGTGAATAGAGAGTCAAGAATACAGCATAATTAGCTCCTAACTTAGCCTGCGAAGCCAAGGCTGGCCGAAGAATATATACATACATATACAGGTATCCCAAAGTACTCAAAATATAGAAATAAGACCCTAACTCTCCGTCAACCTCTACGAGGAACAAAATAAACAAATTTCTTGGAGAGCAAGCTAAGCACATATATACATATATATACAAACTAAAATCTCAAAATAACCCAGGGACTATTCCGCTTCAGGAATCCAAACGCCTAGCGAGGAGCCTCTCGACCGGTATCTGAAAATAACAACACAGTATGGGGTGAGAACCGAAGGTTCTCAGCATGGTAAAGGTGCCACACATGTAATATATAAGGTCCTGGGAATGCCAGAGGCAATCCTAGAACTCCAACATACAGTTATAAAACTTAAACTCTAAGCAGAAGCCATAAAAGGGGTAGGTGACCTAAGTATCCTAAACTTACTTACTTTTAACCTAACATTAACACCTAATCCAATCCATCCTTCCTCCATTCCTCCATCACCCATGATTCAGCAGAGACAAGCAGCCAAATAATTTCATGCACAAGTAGGAAACAGATAGTGCAAGTAGCAAATATAACAGGTAGCATGATATATATTCAGTTAGGCAATTCCAGGTAATGCATAGCAGATAAAACAAACAAATGCACATGATGTATGCATGTCCTATGGCTGATGAGGCTCATCTGTCGGTTATCCAGCCAACCCGACAAGTCCGAAAACCTTAGAGGGTCCCTCGTCGCGTATCCCATGAGTCTATACATAGATTTCTCATTCATTCATCATTCATACAATCATTCATTCATATATCACTCAATGGGGGATATCCATTCCCGGGAATTTATACGTGCCCGGTCACCCTTACGACGTAGGGTCAATAGAGTATCGAGTTTCAACATAGAACACATGGTGGCAAGCCACGGTTCTGTCACCCAAGAAAACTCATATCTCAGATATCATTAATTCATAAGTCGTTTAATATTCATAATCATTATATAATCATTCATCATAGCCATGGCATCATAACTTCATTTAATATCCACCTCCTTTTCTTATAACTCCTCATGTTTTCCCCTTTCTTCATTCCCAAGTTACCTTATTTTCCTAGCTTCAACTAGCTACTGGACTTAGTACTATACCTTATGTCTAAAAGGATGAAAATGGAGGTTTAGAAGTGAAAATCTGGTTTAAAACACAAAAATCCAGTTTTGCAGGAAGCAGGGGCCACATTGTCAATTACTCAACACAAGTCCAACATCAATTTAACCATCAACATCACAAAACTAATCATTTAACACATTTAACCATTTCAACTTATCCTATAGTTCTGTAGCCTAAATTTTCACAGAGCCTTACATATTTAATGCGTGAAACCTAAACCATACCTTGGCCGATTACCGCATTTGGCCCAAGGCAGCCACTCAAGCTATACACACAGTCCCCGCAACTCAAAAAAACCACCAAGGCCTTAGCACCAATCCTCCACCAAGCCTCCAAATGTCCACAATGCCAAGTTCCAATTACAACACACCACCTAATACAAATATACAACATATACATATACCCAATTCAATATCTAATGCACTAATTCAGATATTTAGATAGGGTTTCGGTCTTCTTACCTTACCCACGCACAGAGGACCTCAATTCTGATAAGCTCTGCAAGCTAAATCGAACCTAGAACACCAAATTGGCAAAATCTCACTACAAGGGCTCAATTTCACAAATAGAAAGGGGGTAGAGAATCTGAGATGGAATTGAGACTTACCCGTAAAATTGATCCGATAAAAACGTAGAGCTCAACGCATTAAACGCGTGGCCGCGAACGGTGCGGCGATCGGAGCTCAAATGGGAAAGTTATGGTAGATGGAAGGATTGATGAGGGTTTGGGAAGCTCTCCTCTTCCCCAAAGCTGTTCAGCGTTTTTGTTGCTGAATGGGGAAGGAGATGCTTCTGCCCCTTTTAAGTTATGGGTCCGGTTGGACCCACGGGCTCAGTTTGGACCCGATTTAATCGGTTCGGTCTATTCGGTCTAATTTTGGGCTAAATTTTTTGAAATTGGTGTCAAAATTCTCGTTTTGAAGAGCTCTATCCTATTTTGATATTAGATTTATATTTTTAATTTTCTTAATTAAAATTCAATAAATTGACTAACTATTTACTGATTTTAGCGGGGTTTACAGTACTTACAGTTAATATTTTGTTATAATAATAATAATAATAATAATAATAATAATAATAATAATAATAATAATAATAATAATAATAATAATAATAATAATAATGTTATTGTTGTTGTTGTTGTTGTTGTTGTTGTTGTTGTTAATTATTAATATTTTTATTAATACTAATTATAGTTATTAATTAATATTAATAATTTTTTTACAGGTGATTAGAAATTTATTGTCCAAAAAATTTAATTCGCTAGAAAATTTTAATGAGAGTTACAGCGGCACTAGTATTAACTGGGTTTTACCACGTTTTGCGAGTAGGCAAAATAAGAGGATATTCTGCACTGCTGAGTGCTTTGGTAGAACGATGGGTGCTTGAAACGCATACATTTCACCTTTCAATCGGCGAGGGTAGAACGTAGTCACCAATTCTTGGTGGAGAATGCTTAGCTTGTTTTGGTTGACTACTACCCTGTCCGGACTAGGGGTGTGCATGGCCTGACTCAGTCCGAAGACCCGACTCGGCCCCCAAACATTTTAGGGGCTAATTTGGTGTGATTTCACTGCATTTAGGGCCGGATAAGGGTCTCAAAAATAGACTCAGTCATTATTTCGGGTCGGGTTATCCGAACTCGGCCCAGTGACCCGGTCATCATAGACAATTAATATTTTGTGTTATTAGTGATGGATGATGACTATTCTTATGTGAAATTTAAGTATTGTAAACCTTAATATTTTGTGTTATTAGTCATTATAAGACTATAAGTTAATGTTTTATGTTTAAAATGCATAAGACTAACTACACTAATGCATAATATTGTGTTATTTGTATTGATTTAAATATTTGGTGTTATTAGACAATATTAGTATTGATTGTGATTTTACTTTAATTTTAGAGAATGGTTGATTCTTATTATATTTTTCTAAGTGAATTTTACCATGTCAAATAATGGTTGGAGTCTTGGAAATTTATATATTTTCACCCGGTTTTACCTGGTATAATCGTGGTCCGAAAGTGTGTAGGTTTCATCGAGTTTAGGGTCGAATTCGGGTCTAACAAATAGGCTCGGTATATATTTCGGATCGGGTCTGAGTCACATCAAACCCGGTTTCACCCGGCCTATAGACACCCCTAGTCCGAACGATCACGTATTGGGTAAGGTAAACCTTGCATGGGATCGGCGATGTGAAGACAGCAAACATGTGACACGTAGGAGTCCTCGAGCAATATGTTTATTATTTTCGCTTAGTTTGTTGCTATTTATGTGGTTCATATTATTTTAGCAATATTATTTTAGTTTGTAAATTATTTTTTATTTCTTGGTTAATATTATTTTTTGTAAATTATTTTTTTATAATATTATTTTATTTTAATTTGTAATTATTAAAATTAATAAATACTGTAAATATTAATAAATAATTTTTTTCGAATATTCTGGTATAATATTATTATTTTTCGGTTATATTATTATTTTATTTTAATTTTAATTATTAAAATTAATAAATAATTTTTTTTATTTTCTTTATAACATTATTATTTTTCGGTTATAATAATGCTTTATTTTAATTTTAATTATTGAAAATAATAAATAATATAAATATTAATAAATACATTTTTATTAGTTTTTTGTTATAATATTATTATTTTTCAAAAATAATTTTATTTTTTATTTTAATTTGTAATGCTTGAAATTAATAAATAGTGTAAATATTAATAAATAAATTTTTATTAGTTTTTCTTTTATAATATTATTATTTTTCAAAAATAATATTATTTTATTTTAATTTGTAATTATTAAAATTAAAATATACTTAATTTTAATATTTTTAAAATGTATTTAATTCTAATATTTGTGTAATTAATAAATATATTTTGGTTGTATCAGGCTAACAAGAACCTTTCGACCCGTAAACTTGATCCACTAGAGATGTGAAATCTGATGGTAGATGACGCCCTATGAACAACGAGATTTATCACGTCTCGAGAATTGGGGGTGATAAGAGGACATGCCTTATTACTAGCTGCTTTTGTCGAAAGGTGGAGGCCGAAAACTCACACCTTGGTATTGCTAGTGGGTGAGATTATTACCATTACACTGGAAGACGTGATACATATATATGGCCTACTGATTAATGGAAAGGTTGTGATCGGATGGACAAACAGTAGTCATGACTTTTTAATCAACCATAGCGTGGAAATTTTTGGCAGCGAACCCAGTGTGAATAGTTCCTCCAAATATTATATAAAGCTCTCATGGGTTCATTATATCAGAGACAGAGAGCCTTTAAAAACTTTGGAGCTTGTTCAGAGATACGTTAGATGCCACATGTTCTGTTTGCTTGGTACCACCCTCTTTGCGAATAAGTCGACGACCTATGCCCAAGCGAAGTAACTGCCACTGCTTCACGATTTTTAGCGAATTTACAGTTACAGCTGGGGGATAGCAAGTCTCGCACATCTTTATAGGGCATTGTGCCTCGCATCGTGGTATGATGGTAAGGAGATGGATGACCCTCTTAATCTTTTGTTTGTTTGGGCGTGGGAGCGAATACATTGCCTTGCGCCCATTTCGAGACAGCAGCTTGCACTAGCTGAAATACTAATTGCTCGGAGGTAACAATTTATATTTTATCTGTATTTTATTAATGGTGTATATTTTATTTGTTTTTTACCATTATGTGTTGCAGGTGGAGTCATTACCCACGATCCAAAGCATGGACATCGGAGAACACAATGTTTTTTAGGCAGGAAATAGACGACATGGCAGAGGTCAGTGTTTGTGCACTCTGATTGTTAATGTTAATTACGATTGTAATTTTCTAATTTTCTAACAATATGTTGCAGTTTGTATGGAGGTTATACGAAGGACTGATCATACCCGACGAGCTACATGGACACCTTGAAGTGTGTGACACAGTGGCACCATTGTTGTCATTTGAGTGTGTGGAATGACACCCTGCGAACTGATTAATGCGCTAGTTTGGATATGCACAACCCGCCCCTGAGCCTGCAAAAGATATTAGAGTGGATGACCATTGCATCACTCTTTGCGGAGTGCAAATCCATGACTGAAGCGGATTACATGCGGGATGGATAGAAGTTTGGCACAACCACCGCAACAGTCGGTGCGAGAACAGCATCTCCTTTCAATCGCTGACTTTAGACCTTCTGTTGATTACTGAACTTGGTACTTGGATGCCTTCGGGATATGGCTGAGATTGTCGGAGGGAGTTCTTCAGCAACCACCTCAGCAACAACCACAACACCCACCTCTGCAATAACCACAACACCCACCTCAGCAACAATTACAGCTTTATCCAGTCTTTCAACTGTTTCCTTATCACCAGCAATATCCACCCTACCAACAACAACAACAACTAGAACCATCATAATATTATGTAGTGTTTCAGCTATTTTTTTTATTACCAACCACAGCCATCACAACAACCAGAACCATCATAGCACAGCTACCACGAGCCACAACATGAATTGTTTCAACCACATCGGGCATTAGTTGATAGTGCCTCTCATCAAAGGCATACTACTTTTGACCACACCTTGGATCATATGTCGATTTATTCTCGAAGGAGTGGTAGCATCCCTTCACACTTCTTAATCGACAGAACTCGTGTCAATGTACTACCAGATAAGCCAAATGGTCTTGATTTGAACGTGGCATAAGAGAAGGATGTTGACGAGTACGATCTTAGTGCGTATGCTTTGGAAGAGACAGGTGAATCAGGTGCGACAGAAGAAGAAGCAGGTGTTGGTATGTCTATTCTGTCGAAATTTAGTAAGTTGATGAATGAGGAGATAAAATGAATGGCCAAAAAAAAGTAAGCAGGCGTTGAATAATTTTTGTATAAATTTATTATATTAAATTCTTGTATTAATAATAAAAGTACTTTTTTTTATTAAAAATTTGTGTTTAGTCATATTTAGTTATGAACTTAACGAAAATTTTCAGTTACATTAATTCATGAAGTTATAAGGTAAGCTCAAATACATTAATTCATAACATTAACATGAAAATTCAAATACATTAATTCATAATATTAACTAAAAAATGTAAATACATTAATTTTAATACAGTGAACAATAAATACCTATGAATCACCACTGCTATCATCAATCTTATTCGGTTCAATATACTAAGGATATCTACTCTATTTATGACAATCTTCTGCATAAATGATATATATGAGGACTACACATTTTTCTGTGAGTCTATTTCATTTAAGTAACGGGTTAATTTGGAATGATATTTTGACATTCGTCTTTGATTTATTACTTTTTACAATTTTAAAAAATACTAAAAAATTATAATATTTGAGTATCTCACTTTTATTAAAAAATGAGATAATACTCAATTTGATTTTTCAACTTGCACGCAAATCTTATTTAATTCCTGAAATTTTAATTAGCTTTATTTAGTCCTCAAACCTTATGAACGTGACTCATGTTAATTCTTGGGATAATTTTTAATACACAAATGTTAATAGAACACTGACGTAAACGGTCGGATGCTATGTTGAACCTGCAAAATGACGTCGTTTTTATTTTGGTACTCAAATAGTTTAAAAAAATTAATATCATAAGTGATATTTATTAAAAATTTTCCTCCTAAAACAAGTGATTCGACATTGTTTTTAGATTATTTAAGCACAAAAATTAAAATAATATCATTTTATTAAATTCTAGCATGATATTTAGTTATTTATGTCGGCCTTTTTTATCGACTAAAAGATTAATATAAATTCCATTTATAAAATTTAAAAACTAAAAAAAAATAATTAAAACTTTAAAAATTAAATTGAAGTTCACATTTGAGTTCAAGACCTTTAAAATTAGTCCGAGAGAATTCACCATTTTCATATTTAAAATTCTTGAAACGTGTTGCAATGTGGATATTCGCAAATCCACATTAATCTATCAGCTTTCATTTGACTCTGCTCAGATTACAATCAAATCACGTCTCCTTTAAATAAATAAATCACTCTTGAGTGTCAGTATCTTGATTCATTTGCACACTCGTGTTGAATTTATCAGCTATGGACCTATGGTCAAGGTTCACAAGAACATCAAAGGGCCTTGAAGAACAAGAATCATCATCACCATCACAATCAGAACCAACAGCGAAAATTTCTTCCATTTTCATATACCCTATCAAATCATGCCGTGGGATTTCTGTTTCCAAGGCTCCACTCACTCCTACTGGTACGATTCACACCCACTAAGATATACATATAACGTATTAGTACTAATTTATGTTATCCTTTTTGAAAAAAATCGAAACTTTATTATGACAGGATTTAAATGGGATCGGAATTGGTTGGTGGTGAATTCCAAAGGTAGGGCATACACACAAAGAGTTGAGCCAAAGCTTGCTTTGGTTGAGGTTGAACTTCCAACTGAGGCATTTGATGAAGGTTTTGATCTTAAGAAAGATTCCTTTATGGGTAACATTGCTTGTACATTTTCCTTAATCCATAATATTAATAATTCCTAGGTTTTATAGTTCTTGAATTTTGATAGTGGAAAATTGATTCAGGTAGAATTAGTTCTGATAGAATTGATTTTGAATCAAAGTGGTTTTATGTTTGATAGTTCTTCTAAGAGTGATTTTGAAAATAAAGTAAAAAGTTTTTGCTTCTCCCAAAATTGATTCTAGAGACAAGAGGCTTCAAACGTTTCTGCAAACTTTTTGTTAGAAACCACTAGAAGGATTTAGAGTTGTATAACACAAGGGGCATTAGAGTTGTCTAAAGTACTCACTATGTATTTGGCTATTTGCTTGATTAATTTTTTTCCTCTTAAATTGATATCAAGTGGAGTTGATTTGTCATTTCAGTTTCTGAATTTTGTTCTGAATTTGGTGTTAAAACTTCATTTCTCTTTGATTTTAAAAAAGAAAAGAAGTAGCAGAAATTGAAATGTTGCTGAGCTTTCGGTTTGCGTATTCTTGGTGATTATTATGGCTTTGGTCAATGAATATACTTGATATTACAGTGTTGAAAGCACCTGGAATGCAACCTCTCAATATTTGTTTGAGTAAACCACATGAAGTAGCAGATGGTGTCTCTGTATGGGAATGGAATGGATCTGCCTGGGACGAGGGAGCCGAAGCATCTCAGTGGTTCTCAGATTATTTAGGGAAACTGAGTCGACTAGTCCGGTTCAATAATGGTAACTCTGAATTTATGCAACCTCAAATAATGATATTACGAGAACATGAATGTTTGTAGATTTTGTTATGTTAGACATATACTGAATTGTAAATGATTATTACATTTTAAAGCTGCTTTGCAAATAAATGAATTGGTTCACAAACACGAGTACATGTCAAATTAAATCTCATAACTTTTAAGCATGGCAAGACAAAATTCCTGTTATATCATAACTCTGTAGAAGGAACAAAATTGTTTCTCAAAGATTTTTGGGGCTGATGAGGTTGTGTTATGTTTGAAATAGGAGTGAAGCTCTTCACATAAATTTTGTTTTATGCATCTTATTGTTATTTTTTGTTATGATAAATATATTTAATATTATGTAATATAATGTACAACAGTCATCAATGAATTCCTTAATGCAATTCAAAACATTGTTCACGTTGACAAAAATGATTTTCCAAAGATTCCAGTGTTATATTCCAAGCTAAATTATGTCCCTCTTTTAAATTTTCCAAATACAGATTCACAAGTTAGACCAGTGGATCCTGATTATGCTAAGGGTCATCAGATCATGTTTTCTGATTGTTTTCCATTCTTACTTGCATCTCAGGTTTGTGGGAGTTAACAATGAAGTCTGAATTCACTAATCTGCTGAATCTTTAATCAGTGTACTTGTTAATTGTGACTTTCAGGAATCATTGGATGCAGTTAACCAGCATCTCGAGGATCCTGTGCCTATTAATCGGTTTAGACCCAAGTATCAATTTTTCTATTTACTATTTATTTATTTATTTAATGATACGATTATCTTTGTTTCATAAGAGTTGTTGCCGGATTAAATGGACGATTAATCACATAAGTCATAACCAAGATTCGGGTGGTTTGTGGTATAGTATCCTTGTTGAGGGTTGTGAACCATTTTCCGAGGACTTGTGGACAGAGATCAAGATAAGCAGTTTCTCGTTTCTTGGTGTGAAGCTGTGCTCTCGTTGTAAGGTGAAAAGCTCTGTTTGCTCTTTCCTTTATGTATCATACATATTAGGCCAATATGCTAAAAAAAACTTGTAACTTTGTGCTAACAATTTTGTCTTGACATGTATGGTAACTGGTTGTTTTCATGATCTACACCACTCTATACCAATCATGACTTATGAAACCTCAACATACAAACCTTTTTGCTAACTACAATTGATCATTCATATCAGCACATGGGTTTTCTATCCCTAGGTTAGATGATATTAAACACGGAGACCAATGATTTGCCATGCTTATATTGACCTTCGATGTCAGTGTCGTATTTCTAAGGAAGGCTAGTGTCACATTTTATAAAATCCAGAGGTATCGAGTGTCATATAACTTAAATATCACTGGAGGTTATTATATAATTTTACACCAACCCTAACCTTAGGGGACATCAGTGTAATTTACCCTTTGTTTTATTGATATTGATCTACTCAGCTATGATGATCTGTAATTATTGGAAAACATATGGGGACACATCAATACCTACATTTAAACTTTCCAAGTATGTTACTAATTTCGATTAAAAAGAAGAAAAAGGAAGAAAAAACTTTCTTGCATGGATTGTGGTTGTCTATTTAACATGAATGCTGACTGGTTATGTTTGTGATGGTTAGGTACCTTCAATCAATCAAGCGACCGCAATTTCTGAACCAGAACCAAACCAAACACTTATGAAAATTAGGTCTGGCAAAGTCTTGAGACCAAAGGGAAAAGACCAAAACAAGGTAAGCCATTCAGTAATATAAAGCTTTCAATGAAGAGTTATGTTATTTGAGATTATCCTTTCTTGGACACCAAGCCAACGGTAGAGACAAACAAGTCAATTCGACATCCCAGGAAAAAAAGAGTACAAATATCATTTCTCTGGAACGAATAATCTTTTTGCCGAAGGCGAGGGATGTTAAAATGACAATCGAACTGCATTGTGCAGACATACTTTGGTCAGAACATGGTTTGGAATTGGAGAGATTGTTATGCAAAAAGGAATGGCAATGTCCTTAATGTTGGGGATCCTGTTTATGTCATGAAGAAGGTCACTTCTGCTGCTGAAGCAGCTGCTTGAATCCTTGAACCCTTGAACTATATATGTAATCTGCACTCGTTCTATATAGTTTTGGTTAATTTTGGTATTAGTATTAGTACTAGTTTCAACTTTCAATGATGAAAACAAAGAGATCACTGTGTCTGCCCAACTTTGTTAACAATAATTGTAACGCATATGCAATTATTATGTGTTATATTAAAAAAAAAAAATCAATATGAAGGTTAGAAGGAAAAAAAATTATTCAATATTTTTCTTTTGTATTAATTTTTTTTGTTACATACTTTTGTTGTATAAAGATTGAATGTGATTTTACCCAAAAAAAAAAAAAAAAAAAAAAACACAGATGGAATGTTTGGTGAGACAATTCAATAACAAATATCAGCAAAGTTTTAACTTATGATTAAATTTATTTTTGTTATTTCTTTCTTAGTTTTCTTGCGTCTTCAATATATATCTAATTTTACCCATGCTCTTCTATCTTCTAATCTGATAGTTAAAAAAAAAGAAAGTACTAATAAAAAGAGATGGTTTTATTATTTTGCAGGTCTTTATAGTTTTATCGAATTTTTAATTAGGTCTTTATATATTTTTTTAATTGGGTCTCTTTATACCATTTAATTTTTTTCAATTAAGTTTCTATCATTTAAAAACAGTCTTTTTTTTGTGACTTAAAAGAAAATAAACAAAAACTAAGAAAGAAAAAAAAAAAAAACAAGAAACTGCTTAAGAAAGGCAGTCCCACTGAATACTACTCTCAAATTCTTTCCAAGGCAATGGAAGCTCCACTTGGGGAGAAATAGTCCTCATTGCAGTCTTTGCCATGATGTCTGCTACTGTATTTGCATCTCTCAAGGTCAACCGAAGATCAGCACGCCATTTCCAAGACATGATATCTCGGATTTTTAACACCAAAGGATCAATAAATCCAGAGCAATCTTGTAAATTATTAACAATAGTAAAAGTCTCCACACAGTCTGTCTCATATATAATGTCTCTTTGTCCCGAGTCCCATGCTAAAAGAAAGCCTCTCCAAATAGCAAACAACTCTCCTTGCAAAATGCTACGACTCTCAATTGTTCCCAGACAGCCTCGTTGCCACCTTCCCTTCCAATCTCTGCTAACACAAGCAAAACCAACTCGAGCACCACTGCCAGGATAGCTAGCATCACAATTAATCTTAAAGGTACCCACTGAGGGGGGAATCCAAGAGCCACTAATGGTTGAGGGGATAGATAGTCGTTGCAACTCAAAAATATTTCGGAGCTCCTTTTCTAAGGACAAAGCCATACCAATCACCTTGTCTGTGGTCCAATGCTCGTGAGGATGAAAGATCTCGTTATTTCTCGAACACCAAATCCACCAGAGACCAGAAAAGAATCTAAAGGGGCGCTGTTTGCTATTATGTAAGAACCAACTCATCAAATCCACTGGTTGATCGGAGATCCCTAAAGCTTGCCAAACAAGTTGGCTTTTGGACAATCTCGAATACAATGTAAAACCGATCCCTGACCTGAGAAACATCGTGGATAGCTATCCGTGTGCGAAATGCCCCTCCTAAAACGAAATGCAGCAGTAGGAAGAGCCTCCCGAAGACATAGCCAGGCCAAAAATTTGTGCTTTTCCGGAACATGTTGACGCCAAAGCCAAAGCCAATTACCCCTATCCTCCCAACTAAACATCTTCTTACTGAGCCACAAATAACCACTATGAGCATCATAAACCTTTGAGGCCGCACCAGTCCAACACCAACCGACCTCTGAACCAGCTTGAACATCTGGGTTGTAAGAGTTAATGTTGCTCTGCAGAGACTGATTCAGAGTAGAATAGATATTCTCAAGGTTCCACTGTCCAGATGACCAAAGGTCCAAGATCCTGAGATCCGAATCAGAAATGTGAACATATTCCATCTCCTGACACAGTCGCCCCTCTCTTCTCCATTTAGAAAACCAAAAGTTCTGTTCCAAATCCCCAATGCACCAACTAAAACCTTCCTTTAGGATATCCCAAGCTCGACATATACTCTTCCAAACATAAGATCCCCTTCCTCGAGACCGACTAAAACAATCATCCTTAGAAGAATGGTATTTCTCCGTCAACAGTTGAACCCATAGCTTGTCGGGATGGTGAAAAAGTTGCCAAACTAGTTTTTCAAGAAGAGCAATATTGGCACAAAAAGGATCTCTAATTCCCAGACCTCCAAACTTCTTAGGAGTAACCAACACTTTCCAGTTAACTAGATTCAGGCCTCTACCATCAGCTTGACCCTTCCATAGAAAGTTTCGCATCATGGATCCTATCTTATTAGTTACCCCTTTAGGGAAGAGAGATACTTGCATGCGATAAGTAGGAATCGCAGTCACTACCGAGTTGAGCAAACAGAGTCTGCCTGCCTTATTAAGCGATCTCCCTTTCCAGCTGGCTAGCCTTCCCCGAATCTTGTCCAAAACATCGTTGAAAGTTGCGCGTATCACCCAAGAGTGATTAAGGTTCACCCCTAAATACTTGCCCAAGTTCTGGACGAATCTGATGGAGGAGACTCTAGTGAAAATCTCTTTTCTTGTCGCTGAAACATTCCTGGAGCATAGCGCGTTAGATTTTTCCACATTAACCTTCATCCCAGAGGCTCTGCAGAAATTTTCCAAAGCTACCATTACAGTTTGAACTTGCTGTTTTTCAGCTTTACAGAAAAGAAGCAAATCATCGGCAAATATCAAATTAGAAATTCTTGGACCCCTCTAGAAACCGCAACCGGCTTCCACAAGCCCTTATCAACTTGCTGATTAATAGAACAGGACAATCTCTCCATACACAACACAAACAGATACGGTGATATAGGATCTCCTTGTCTAAGACCCCTGCTCGGAGTAAAGCTATTTAATTTATCCCCATTCCAGAGGATAGATAGTGAGGAAGCAGTGACACAACGCATAATCAGATTGACTGTCGGAGGAGGAAAGCCAAAACTCACCAGGGTTTGTTTCAGAAATCCCCAATCCACTCTATCGTACACTTTCTCCAAATCAATCTTAAAGGCCAGGGTGCCTTTCTTTGACTTTGTCTTCTTCATGAAATGGAGAACCTCTTGTGCTACAATGATGTTGTCTGAGGTTCCTCTCCCCGGGATAAACCCTCCTTGAAGGGGCCCAATAATCTCTTTGAGATGGGGACGAAGTCTATTGACCAGGACCTTCGTTATAACTTTGTAAACCACATTACAGAGACTAATTGGTCAGAAATCCTTCATGAAAACCGGGTTTTCTACCTTCGGAATAAGAACCACAAGAGTTTCCATCATCCTTGGATCCATATCCAAACCAGAGAACGCATGACGAACTATAGTCCAAACATCAAAACCAACAATCTTCCAATATTCTTTAAAGAAGAAAGCCTGAAACCCATCAGGGTCCGGCAACTTAAAAGAATGCATACTGAAAACAGCCAACTTAACTTCTTCCAGAGTAACTGGCACTGTGAGGCTACAACAGGCTTCATCATTCAGGGAAGGCAGCGGCATATCACCAAGACAACCTAAGTCTACATCCTCCGGCTGGCAGAATAGGCGTTTATAGAAGGATTCATCTTCCCTTCTAAGGACATCCGAGTCCGTTTCCCACACCCCATCTTGAAGAAAGAGACCGTGAATCTTATTATGCTTTCTCCGCACAAGAGTCTGGACATGAAAGAACTTGGTATTTCTATCCCCAAAATTTACCCACTGCTCTCTAGATTTTTGAAACCATAGAAGTTCCTCCTGCACAAGCATGTTATTAAATTCCTCAATCAGCTATTTTTATTTTTGCCGCATAGACAAATCTTCCATTACTTCAAGTCGCTTCTGAAGGAAATTAATCTGTCTCTCCAATTTGCATTTCCTAACGAAAATGCTGCCGAACACTTTAGAATTAAACTCCAAAGAGTTCTTCTGCACTTCTGAAAGCTTGCCATGCATCTCTCTGTAGCCAACCTGCCATGACTGGTTCACAATATCTCTGTACCCCGGATGAGTTGCCCAAGCTGCAATAAACCGAAAAGGTCTATTCTTTTTCGGTTGGGGACGACCTGTACAGCGTACTAGGATAGGACAATGATCAGACTGAAGCCTATTTAAAATTTCTGCGTAAGCCTCTGGAAAGAGAGATAGCCAGCCACTATTGATACAAACCCAGTCAAGTTTTTTCGCCACCTCAACACCATTTTTAGCCCTTCTATACCAAGAAAACTGTCTTCCAATAGTCTTCAAGTCAAACAGATTACTATCCCCTAGAGAGGCAGCAAGCCGATCTGCATGACGACTCGAGAAGAGGCAACCCTTAGATTCATGAGAGAATAGTACTTCATTAAAATCACCAAGAATAATCCATGGCCCGCAGAAAGACGAAGACTGAGT
The DNA here is from genome assembly GCF_003086295.3 of Arachis hypogaea. Classification (NCBI taxonomy): domain Eukaryota; kingdom Viridiplantae; phylum Streptophyta; class Magnoliopsida; order Fabales; family Fabaceae; genus Arachis; species Arachis hypogaea. Next base: position 21,577,456 of record NC_092049.1, read on the forward strand.
AACAAGATAATCCCATAGCAGAACTCTGGTATTAAATTGAGGACTACCATAGATACCACTACACTTTCAAATCACATTATTTACTTGAACCTCAATTGTAACACACTGATCAAAAGCATCAACCCATTTGCAGTGAACACCCTGTATTGCAGAAAGGAACCAGATACCCCCTTATGTCCTGACGCCTCCACTATACCAATAGGGTGATAACCAAGTCTTTCCCAGAACAGTTTCAAGTGTTGAAAAGGACAGTGAGTTTCAACCACAATAAAAATTACAGGTTTAAATTTCCAAACCAGCTCTTTACAATTCACCCAGGCTAACTTATTAGAAGCACCCCTAATATTCCAAGCTATTATATTTAAACTATCCATAATATAAAATATAAAAATATAAAACAAGGAAATTAAAGTGCTTCACCAACCTCAAACCGAGGCTTGCCCAGCGGAAGTGACTCCCGTGACCTTCAGGTTTGCCAGATCTCCATGGAATATCTCCTTAATCCCGCCTACCGACGTAGTAACAGCCGACAATGCGCCTTCCTTCTCCAATGGAACCGCCACGGTAACACCCTCCTTCACAGTTGCAGGAAGACATGACGATGCTTCCACCACCGTGCCTCTATTCTTCTCAACTGGCGAGCTCTGTAGGGACCCCGGCCTTGGTCGTTTCCGGAGAGAGGACCCGCAAGGCACTGGGGTGTGTCGGGTTGAGGAGATCGACGTCTCACCAACACGGGAAGCGCTGTGTCCGACCTTGACTCGTGACCCGACCCTAGCGCGATAGGAGCTGGATCCATTTGTGTGAGAGAAGTGAATGGTGGGCCTGATTACTCTACCTGAATCGGTTCTGGATTGAATGCCTCTTTGGACCTTGTTAGATTGCTTCTGACCCAGCTTGGTTTTACATTTCCTCACAACTTGCTCCCAGCCTGGTTCATCATGAATGCAAGCCTCCTCAACATTATTTCCTTCCAAATTATTAGCCTCCAAATCCTCTTGCAAATTCGATTCAGGATTCTCGCCAGTAACGCCACCTACCACATTAGGTTCTACTTCATTTGAATTGTGAATTTTGGTCTCAGGATGTGGCACTGCCTTTGTACCGTCCCGTGGCTTGGTGGCATCGGAATCAGCACTCTTTCCTTCCCTAGAGTCTCTACCCAAGCACTGTGCGATATCGTGACCATAACGTGCACAAGAGTTACAAATTAAATTTAAGCTTTCATACTCCACTACATGAGTTACGCCTTCCACAATGATATGCTTGATCACTGGCAGTCCTAAATTTATTTGAACACATACTCGGGCATATCGTCCTCTCTCAGCCAACTTAGTGGCTAAGTCCACTTTGATGGGAACTCCTATTGCAGAAGCAATACGCATCATGGCCTGTTCCTGATAGCACCAGACTGGGAGCCCCGAAATCCGAACCCATACAAGCGTAGACCCGAAGGATTGCTCACATGGCCGAAAATCTATATCCCATGGTTTTACAGCAACAAAGTGCCCCTCAATCAACCACGGGCCACCAAGCATGACCTTCTCACGATCTTCACATGCATCGAATTTTACCATGAAGTACCCAAATCCCACATCAAGCAGATCAAAGCCACCTTTGATGCGCCAAACCATTCGAAGCTTGTGTGAAAGAGCTGTGTAACTATAATTTTTATCAAGAACCTTGACCACCAAAGCTTCTCGATAAGGCTCTGCCAAACAAAGCTTGGCTTCTTCAGTGAAGTTTACACATGGAGGTTGGGAATCGCCCTGCTTGCCCACCACCATGGCTATACTATCCCCAGATAGAGATCCTGCAAGTGCAAACGCCTTCAATTTCTCTGGACCAATGACTTTATCTCTAAAGGAGATCTTTGTAGGATTTGAAAAACCCTATCGTGAAAAACCCTCCTTGACACCGGATGCACTCCCACCCACACTCTCCCCCTTATCTCTTCCGACGGTATGACCGCCATCCTCACTGTGTTTCGCCCTCAAACATTCGTTTCCGCTCTCTCCTTCTCTCATTCTCTTTGAGTACGGAGTACGTACTCTTTCTCTGCTAGGGTTTCTTGTTTCTTCAAAATAAAAGTTAAAAAAAAAGGTACGGTATAAAGGGGAGGGGGGAATGTAAACTAAAAGGAACAGAGAAAAAAATAACGTAAACGAAAGGGAAAATAAAAAAAATAACGTAAAGAAAAGAAAAAAATAACGTAAGAAAAAAATGCAAAATAAAAATTAATAATAATAGAAAAAAATATATATATAAAAAATTATCTAATCTAAGCAATCAAACAACGAATAGTTGTTAATCACTGTCGATCCCCGACAACGGCGCCAAAAACTTGGTGCGGTATTTTACAACCCACAAACTTACCGGCAAGTGCACCGAGTCGTACCAAGTAATACCTTACGTGAGTAAGGGTCGATCCCATGAGGATTGATGGATTAAGCAACAATAGCGTTTGATAGGATTAGTTAGACAGACAGAAAATAGTGTTTGGAAGTTCAAAAGCATTAAACAGTAAATTTAGAATATTAAAGATAGGCAGATAAATAAGTTGGGAATAAAATGTTGAGAAAGCAGTTAAGGTTTTAGAGTTATCTATTTTCCGGATTGACTTTTTTTATTAACTATTTTAATCATGCAAGATTTAATTCATGGCAAATTATTTGTGACTAGACCCTAATTCCTTAGACCTTCCTAGTCTCCTCTAAAATTCATCAACTGCCAATTCCTTGGTCAATTAATTCCAATTAGAGGGTGATGATTAAATTCCAGTTTATATGCCATAAGAATCCTAATTGTCCAAAAATAAAGGAATTATATGTCACGTATCCCGTTAAATACAAACAATTAGAAATTCAGGATAATATGTTTTCAAGCTATTGTTCAAGTAAAGAGCTTTTTCAAGTTATACAAGAACTCAAATAGAACATGGGTCATACTTCCGTTCCACCCAAATTCATAAAATAAAGAACGAAAATAATTATTGAAATATAAATCAAAACATGAATTAAAATAGAAAAATAATATTATCAATCCATACAATAGACAGAGCTCCTAACCTTAACAATGGAGGATTAGTTGCTCATGGAATATGGAATATAAATTTGTATGGAATAATGTTGTGGAATGTTGTGTTGGAACCACCCTGTTGGGATCCCTTTTATAACTAATCCTAATAATTTAAAAATCAAATTTCTAAAATTAAAATTAAAATAATAACTTTTCTTAAAATAAGATTTGAATTTAAATTCGAATTAATTAACAAGTCTTCAACTGATAGGTGGGGACCACTTGATTTGTCCATTCTGCAGCTTCTAATCTGTGTTTTTTGGGCTGAAAACTGAGTTAAAATAGTCCAGAAATTGCCCCAAGCGTTTTCTGTCAATTCTGCAGATCGTTCATGTGACGCGTCCGCGTCGTCCACGCGTTCGCATCATTTGTGTAGATTCCAGTCCACGCGTTCGCGTCAGGCACGCGATCGCGTCATTGCAATTTCCTCCATTCCGCGCGGTTGCATGAGCCATGCTTCCGCGTCGGTATTCGCTGGTCATCTCCTTGGTTTCTTCTCTTTCTCTGCAGAAACTTCATCAAATCCATCCGAATGCTACCTAAAATGAATAAAATTGCACAAAACTCAAAATAGCATCCATAGTGGCTAAAATATAATTAATTCTTAATTAAACTCAACAAGTTAGATGCAAATTCACTAGGAAAAGATAGGAAAGATGCTCACGCATCACAACACCAAACTTAAACTGTTGCTTGTCCTCAAGCAACCAAAAACTAATATAAGCTTAGGATGTGAATTTGCATGAGAATGAGAGTTCGATTAAGCTCATGTCTCTTCTTATAGTGGGGCTTACAACTACAATCCTGAATAGTTTTGGCATCTCACTTTATCCTTTGAAGTTCAGAATGATTGGCATCCATAGGAACTCAGAATTCAGATAGTGTTATTGATTCTCCTAGTTCAGTATGTTGATTCTTGAACACAGCTAATTTATGAGTCTTGGCTGTGACCCTAAGCATTTTGTTTTCTAGTATTACCATCAGATATGTAAATGCCACAGACACATAACTGGGTGAACCTTTTCAGATTGTGACTCAGCTTTGCTAGAGTCCCTAGTTAGAGGTGCCCAGAGTTCTTAAGCACACTCTTTTTGCTTTGGATCACGACTTTAACCGCTCAGTCTCAAGCTTTTCACTTGACACCTTCACGCCACAAGCACATGGTTAGAGACAACTTGATTTAGCCGCTTAGGCCAGGATTTTATTCCTTAGGGCCCTCTTATCCATTAATGCTCAAAGCCTTGGATCCTTTTTACCCTTGCCTTTTAGTTTAAAGGGTTATTGGTTTTTTCTGCTTGCTTTATTTTATTTTATTTTATTTATTTTTTCTTTTTTTTTCCACAAGCTTTGTGTTTTTCACTACTTTTTCTTGCTTCAAGAATCAATTTTATGGTTTTTCAGATTATCAATAATATTTCTCTTTTTCATCATTCTTTCAAGAGCCAACAATTTTAACATTCATAAACTTTACTATAAAAAATATGCACTGTTCAAGCATTCATTCAGAATCACAGAAAATACCACCACATCTAAGTAAGTGAGACTACTCTAAAAATTAAATTCAAATTCTCGTACACTACATCTGTTCTTCTTCTTTTTTTCAAGCTTAGTGGGCAATACATGAAACATCTTTCAGAATTAAAGCACTTAACAGAAAAATTAAACTATAACCTATGAATCTACTAATAAAGGATCATGCAGCAAACAAAGCAAACTAGCAGAAAACCGGAACATATATAATAAAAACGGGAAGGAAAAAAATGAAAAGAGCTCAACCACCTTAGTTATCTGAGCGGTCATTTTATTCTTCAGGTTGTGCTCCTTTATGAAGATGATTCGCCTCCCTTTTGGTGCCATAGGAATAAACAGAAAACCCTTAAGCGAAGCGTCAACACCAAACTTAAAGGTTTGCTTGTCCTCAAGCAAAGAAGAACTGAAAATAGAAAGAGACGAATATTATTATAAAAGAAAAAGGAAAGGATAAAAGAACAAGAGAGAATAGGGATTGGGAGAGAGAGAGAGAGAAAGAAAACTGGGCGGCGCAAATGACGCGTTTGCATACAGCACGCGTACGCGTGGGTCGCGATTTTTTCATAATGACGCTTAATATACTTGGTACCTTTTTTTTATAGAAGATTTATAAAGGATTTTTCTAACATTGCTAAACCATTGAGCAACATGTTGGTTGTTGATGTTCCTTTTGTCTTTGATTCCGATTGTCTGCATGCTTTTGAAACTCTGAAAGTAAACCTTACCTCTGCTCTCATTATAGCTCCCCCTAACTGGGATTTACCATTTGAATTAATGTGTGATGCTAGTGATTTTGCTATAGGAGCTGTTTTAGGACAGAGGCATGGTAAGCTTGTACATGTCATTTATTATGCCAGTCGTGTGTTAAATGATGCTCAAAAGAATTACACAACTATAGAAAAGGAATTATTAGCTGTTGTGTATGCTGTTGATAAGTTTAGGTCCTATTTACTTGGTTCTAAGGTTATTGTTTATACTGACCATGCTGCTTTGAAGTACCTTCTAACCAAGCAGGATTCTAATCCAAGATTAATCATATGGGTGTTGCTCCTTCAGGAGTTTGATATTGAGATAAAAGACGGGAAAGGGTCAGAAAATCAAGTAACTGACCATCTCTCCAGAATTGAGCCTGAAGCAGGAGTGCAACCACCCACAGCTGTAACTGAGACATTTCTGGATGAGCAATTGTTCTCATTCAGCAGGCTCCATGGTTTGCAGACATTGCAAATTATAAGGCCATGAATTTTATTCCAAGGGAGTACAGTAGGCAACAAGTGAAGAAGCTATTGACTGATGCAAAGTACTACATTTGGGAGGAACCATACCTTTTTAAAAGGTGTTCAGATGGAATTATCCGGAGGTGTGTCCCAGATGAAGAAAAATAGCAGATTCTTTGGCACTGTCATGGTTCTGAGTATGGAGGCCACTTTGGTGGTGAAAAGACAGCTACAAAGGTCCTTCAGAGCGGGTTTTACTGGCCGACTCTCTTCAGAGACTCAAGAGCATTTGTAAAGCACTATGACAGATGTGAAAAAGCCATGAATCTCCCTGCCAACCATGAAATGCCACAGCAGGGGATTCTTGAGGTTGAGTTGTTTGATGTGTGGGGTATTGATTTCATGGGACCTTTCCCACCCTCACATTCAAACAACTATATTCTAGTGGCAGCCGACTATGTGTCCAAGTGGGTGGAAGCTGTGGCTTTACCCACCAATGATGCCAAGGTGGTAATGAGCTTTCTTCAGAGGTATATCTTTAGCCGGTTTGGCGTCCCAAGGACACTCATTAGTGATGGAAGAAGTCACTTCTGTAACAGACAGCTGGACTCTCTTCTGCATAGATATGGAGTCCGTCATAAAGTGGCAACCCCCTATCACCCTCAGACAAGCGGACAGGTTGAAGTTTCCAACAGGGAACTTAAGAAGATTCTAGAGAAGACCCTCAGTGTTTCAAGAAAGGACTGGTCAAGGAAGCTTGATGATGCTCTCTGGGCATACCGAACAGCGTACAAGACTCCAATTGGCATGTTCCCATATCAGTTGGTCTATGGCAAGGCCTGTCACTTGCTAGTTGAGCTGGAACACAAGGCTTACTGGGCAATCAGATATCTGAATCTTGATCCAGAAGCTGCAGGAATTAAGCGGATGCTTCAGTTAAATGAGCTTGATGAATTCAGATATTCAGCCTATGAGAATGCCAAGCTCTATAAGGAGAGAACCAAGCTACTGCATGACAAAAAGATTGCCATCAGAGTCTTTGAGCCAGGGCAGAGAGTGCTTCTATATAACTTAAGGCTAAAATTTTTTCTCGGGAAGCTGAAATCCCGGTGGTCAGGACCGTTTGTGGTTACCAGAGCCTCACCATATAGTCATGTGGAAATACAGGAAGAAAATTATGACAGGAAGTTTACAGTGAATGGCCAGAGGCTGAAGCAGTACCTTGGAGGCGAGATCGATCGCCAGAGGTCCACTCATCTGCTGAACTAGCAGAACTGGCCGTCAAGCTAGTGACAATAAAGAAGTGCTTGTCGGGAGGCAACCCGATAATTTCGTATCCTTAGTTATTTTTCGTAGTAGTAGTTTTCTTACTTATTTAATTTTTATTAAGTTTTTACTAATTTTCTGATCATGCAGCTATGTTATTCCAGGAACCGAACACCTCAAGCTATATTTCAAAAAAAAAAAAAAAGCACCCGACGCGCAAGCGTCGCTGACGCGTACGCGTCATCTAGGGGTGCGAGAAAAATAAAAAGTTACAGAGAGTTACGCGGGAGTGGCGCCAGCATGAAGCCTTTCGCATGAACAAGCCCACGCGGACGCGTACCCCACGCGTGCGCGTCACTCGTGATTTTGGCACTTCACGCGTCTGTGTCACCCACGCGGATGCGTGACCCGAAAAATTGACGTAAAAGGTGTCTGGACAGAGAGTTATGCTGGTTTGGGGCTGGAAGTATGCTACAAGCACAAAATTGCCCACACGAACGCATGACCGACGCGTCCGCGTCATTTGCATAAATAGCCATCCACGCGTGCGCGTGCATGACGCGAACGTGTCGTATGAAAATTTGGCTCCCAAGCCATGCGAACAGAAAGTCACGCGGGCGCGTGGCTGGCTTCGCGCGAATCGCACAAAATCCAGGGCACGCGGATGCGTGCCTGACGCTAATGCATCATTATGAAGAATGCGCGACGTATGCGATGGCGTGCTGTACGCGAACGCGTCGTTTGCGCCGCCCAGTTTTTTTTTTCTCTCTCTCTCTCCCAATCCCTATTCTCTCTTGTTATTTTATTCTTTCCTTTTTCTTTCATAATAATATTTGTCTCTTTCTATTTTCAGTTCTTCTTTGCTTGAGGACAAGCAAACCTTTAAGTTTGGTGTTGACGCTTCGCTTAAGGGTTTTCTGTTTATTCCTATGGCACCAAAAGGGAGGCGAATTATCTTCACAAAGGAGCACAACCTGAAGAATAAAATGACCGCTTAGATAACTAAGGTGGTTGAGTTCCTTTAATTTTTTTCCTTCCCACTTTTATTATGTATGTTCCGGTTTTCTGCTAGTTTGCTTTGTTTGCTGCATGATCCTTTATTAGTAGATTCATAGGTTATAGTTTAATTTTTCTGTTAAGTACTTTAATTCTGAAAGATGTCTCATGTATTACCCACTAAGCTTGAAATCAAAAAGAAAGAAGAACAGATGTAGTGCATGAGAATTTGAATTTAATTTTTAGAGTAGTCTCATTTACTTAGATGTAGTAGTATTTTCTGTGATTCTGAATGAATGCTTGAACAGTGCATATTTTTTATAGCGAAGTTTATGAATGTAAAATTGTTGGCTCTTAAAAGAATGATGAAAAAAGAGAAATGCTATTGATAATCTGAAAAATCAAAAAATTGATTCTTGAAGCAACAAAAAGCAGTGAAAAACACAAAGCTTGCGAAAAAAATAAAATAAAATAAAGAAAAAGAAAAAAAAGCAAGCAAAAAGCCAATAACCCTTTAAACTAAAAGGCAAAGGGTAAAAAGGATCCAAGGCTTTGAGCATTAATGGATAGGAGGGCCCAAAGGAATAAAATCCTGGCCTAAGCGGCTAAATCAAGCTGTCCCTAACCATGTGCTTGTGGCGTGAAGGTGTCAAGTGAAAAGCTTGAGACTGAGCGGTTAAAGTCGTGATCCAAAGCAAAAAGAGTGTGCTTAAGAACTCTGGGCGCCTCTAACTGGGGACTCCAGCAAAGCTGAGTCACAATCTGAAAAGGTTCACCCAGTTATGTGTCTGTGGCATTTACGTATCCGGTGGTAATACTAGAAAACAAAATACTTAGGGTCATGACCAAGACTCATAAAGTAGCTGTATTCAAGAATCAACATACTGAACTAGGAGAATCAATAACACTATCTGGATTCTGAGTTCCTATGGATGCCAATCATTCTGAACTTCAAAGAATAAAGTGAGATGCCAAAACTATTCAGGATTGCAGTTGTAAATCCCACTATAAGAAGAGACATGAGCTTAATCGAACTCTCATTCTCATGCAAATTCACATCCTAAGCTTATATTAGTTTTTGGTTGCTTGAGGACAAGCAATAGTTTAAGTTTGGTGTTGTGATGCGTGAGCATCTTTCCTATCTTTTCTTAGTGAATTTGCATCTAACTTGTTGAGTTTAATTAAGAATTAATTATATTTTAGCCACTATGGATGCTATTTTGAGTTTTGTGCAATTTTATTCATTTTAGGTAGCATTCGGATGGATTTGATGAAGTTTCTACAAAGAAAGAGAAGAAACCAAGGAGATGACCAGCGAATACCGACGCGGACGCATGGCTCACGCGACCGCGCGGAATGGAGGAAATCGCAATGACGCGATCGCGTGCCTGACGCGAACGCGTGGACTGGAATCTGCACAAATGACGCGAACGCGTGACCGACGCGTCCGCGTGACTCGCGAAAAAGGACCATCGATGCGTACGCGTGACATGCGCCATGTGCAGAAAACGTAGAAAAATACTGGGGGTGATTTCTGGGCTGTTTTGACCCAGTTCTTAGCCCAGAAATCACAGATTAGAAGCTGTAGAAGGGACAAATCAAGTGGTCCCCACCCATCAGCTGAAGACTTGTTAATTAATTCGAATTTAAATTCAAATCTTATTTTAGGAAAAGATATTATTTTAATTTTAATTTTAATTTTAGAAATTTGATTTTTAAATTATTAGAATTAGTTATAAAAGGGATCCCAATAGGGTGGTTCAAGAAGAACATTTTATTCCACAACATTATTCTATACAAATTTATATTCCATATTCCATGAGCAACTAATCCTCCATTGTTAAGGTTAGGAGCTCTGTCTATTGTATGGATTGATAATATTATTTTTCTATTTTAATTCATGTTTTGATTTATATTTCAATAATTGTTTTTGTTCTTTATTTTATGAATTTGGGTGGAATGGAAGTATGACCCATGTTCTATTTGAGTTCTTGTATAACTTGGAAAAGCTCTTTACTTGAACAATAGCTTGAAAATATATTATCCTGAATTTCTAATTGTTTGTATTTAACGGGATACGTGACATATAATCTCTTTATTTTTGGACAATTAGGATTCTTGTGGCATATAAACTGGAATTTAATCATCACCCTCTAATTGGAATTAATTGACCAAGGAATTGGCAGTTGATGAATTTTAGAGGAGACTAGGAAGGTCTAAGGAATTAGGGTCTAGTCACAAATAGTTTGCCATGAATTAAATCTTGCATGATTAAAATAGTTAATAAAAAAAGTCAATCCGGAAAATAGATAACTCTAAAACCTTAACTGCTTTCTCAACATTTTATTCCCAACTTATTTATCTGCCTATCTTTAATATTCTAAATTTACTGTTTAATGCTTTTGAACTTCCAAACACTATTTTCTGTCTGTCTAACTAATCCTATCAAACGCTATTGCTGCTTAATCCATCAATCCTCGTGGGATCGACCCTTACTCACGTAAGGTATTACTTGGTACAACCCGGTGCACTTGCCAGTAAGTTAGTGGGTTACAAATACCGCACCAAGTTTTTTGTGATGCGTGAGCATCTTTCCTATCTTTTTCTAGTGAATTTGCATCTAACTTATTGAGTTTAATTAAGAATTAATTATATTTTACCCACTATGGATGCTATTTTGAGTTTTGTGCAATTTTATTCATTTTTGGTAGCATTCGGATGGATTTCTGAGATAATAGAATATTCTGATAAAAAAATGAAAATTCTAAAAGTAAAGATAGAAAACCTAATCTAAAACATCTCAATATTTTCTAAATTTCAAAAATATCTTTATCATTTTTTCAGACTTAAAAACTCTAAATCTTTTGCTGTATTTTCGTTGAGCTTTGCTGCTGGGTTTCTACTAAAAACCCTCACCCTCACCCTCCCTAGCTCTCCCTGTGTTTTGCCCTCCCTCTCTTATCCCCGCTCTCACCTCCCGCTCTCTCATCCTCACTATCACCCTCTTCGCAGATCTGATTAGAACCAACGGAAAAAAGAAGATTTATGGAAAGTGCATGCAAGCGGTAGACCAGCGGCGGTGAGTATGAAGCCGGCAGTGGTTCAATGACGAAGAGGGAGGAACAGCCGTCGTGAAGGCGGCTGGGTGCCTCTCTCTCTCTCTCTCTCTCTCTCTCTCTCTCTCTCTCTCTCTCTCTCTCTCTCTCTCCGCTTGCTATTGCCACACACACCAGCCATCTTGCACACCTTCATCTCCACCTTCCCCTTATCGACAACGCCGTTTCTGGCTGTGCGTTGTGCGCCATTGTCGCGTTGGGTGATTCTGCCGTTGTGGACGTCGTCGTCTTCCTCAGCTGATTTTATTCCCCACCACGTATGATTGCCGGCATTCAGAGCTCATTTCTGCATTCAGTTAGGTGGTTCCTAAATCAGAATATAGAATTATTGTTGACTTGTGATTTGAATTTGTCGTGGTTCTAGAATTTGAAATTTGTATAATTAAATTGTTAATTCTGGATCAGGAATTGTTAACTGTAATTTTGTTGTTGATTTTTTTTGGATATAAATCTGTTGTTGTCGACAAGTTGCTCCCTTCCCATACGTTGTTGATGTTTGTTGCTCACTTCAGATTCGGCTTCCGGTCTACTTCGTTTTGCTTTTATTTTTGCTTCCGTTTCATTCTACTTTTGCTTCATTTTGCTGTTCTGCTTCATTCTGCTTCTACTTTTGCTTAATTTGATTGTGCTAAAAAAGTTTGATTATGAATTCTGATTGTGTGTTTTATTTGTAATTATTTTGCTTGTAATTAATTGATTATGTTATGGCAAAAATTCTACTTTTGATCATGCTAGTTTTGGATTTGTGTTGATTATGACAAAAATTTTGCTACGGTAGAAAGAGAACTTGTTGATAGAGGGAGGATGGTGACGGACGAGGAGGGTGAGGAGATGGTGGACGAGGTGAGGGGAGTGGTGGAGGGTGGCGAGGGTAGAAATTATAAGCGTAGGATATGAGTAAATAAGTAAATTCACACTTTGGTAACATTTTTTAGGCATTTAACGTCAGTAGGGACTTAATTAAAAAAATTAAATGGTATCGGAACCCAATTGAAAAGAAAAAAAAGTATAGGGACCTAATTGAAAATTTAGTGAAACTACAGGGACCGACATAATAGTTAAACCAAAGGAGTTTCTCTACACCTAATGGAGCTTCACCTACAGTAAGAAAAATATATTAGAACATCAGAGATAAAGAGAAACCCCATATACAAGATGGCATGAAAAGAGCAAAACAATAGCAGTGTTATTCAGTATATTGCATATACAGCAACTTACAAACTTGCTTACACATTTCCACTTTGCAAACCAAGCAAAAATCATAGGAAAAAGCATATGGTAATAAATGCATTTTCTTAACATCAGAATTTATAGAATTATAGCCTAGGTTAAAAGGGAAACAAAACAACAACAACAACAACAAAGCTTTGTCCCATTAGGTGGGGTCGGCTACATAGATCATACGATGCCATTGAGCTCTATCATGTATCATGTCTACAGAAAGACCATTTACATGTAGATCTTGTTTGACCACCTCATGGATGGTCTTTCTAAGTATTTCTCTGCCTTTCACCCCTTGTCCATCTTCCATCTCATCCAGCCTCCTGACTGGGAGCTCTGCCGGTCTTCTTCTCACATGTCCAAACTATCTGAGACGTGATTTAACCATCTTTTCCACAATAAGTGCTACTTCAAATCTCTCACATCCATCTTAACATCTTCATCTCTACCACACTTAACTTATGTCTGTGCTCCCCTTTCGTCGCCCAACACTCTGTACCATAAAGCATAGCCGGTCTGATAGCAGTGCGATAGAATTTACCTTTACGTTTTAAAAGCACTTTTTGTCACATATAAAACGAGACGCACTTCGCCATTTGGACTAACCTACTTGGATTTTATGATTTACATCCTGTTTAATCTCTCCATTATCCTGAATGATGTACCCAAGATACTTAAAACTTTTAACTTTTGTAGGATATTTTCTCTAATCTTCACCTCTGTATTAGAATTTTTCCTTCGGTGGCCGAACTTACATTCCATATATTCTGTCTTGATACGGCTTATGCGCAGACCATATACTTCTAGAGCTTCTCTCTATAAATCCAACTTCTTATTTAGGTCTTCTCTTGACTTTCTCATAAGGACGATATCATCGGCAAAAGCATGCACCATGACACAAGGTCTTGGATATGCTCTGTGAGTACTTCCAACACTAATGTGAAAAGGTATGGACTTAAGGATGATTCCTGGTATAATCCTATACTAATAGAAAATTTCACTATCATACCACTTTGAGTCTTTACAATAGTTGTAACCCCATCATACATGTCTTTAATTGCACAAATATATGTGATCCTTATTCTCTTCCTTTCCAAAACCTTCCATAAGATCTCCCATGACATTCTATCGTACACTTTTTCCAAATCAATAAATACCATATGTAGATCCCTTTTATTACTATGATACCTTTCTATCATCCTTCTTAACAGGTATGTAGCTTCAGTGGTGGATCTGCCTAACATAAAACCAAATTGATTCTATATTACTTGTGTCTCTTGTCTCAGCCTCCGTTCTATCACCTTTTTCCATAATTTCATGGTATGGCTTACGAGCTTGATCTTTCTATGATTTTTGCAACTCTATATATCTCCCTTATTCTTGTAGATAGATACTAAGGTGCTCTTCTTTACTTATCTGACATCTTCTTTGACCTTAAAATCTCATTAAAAACCTTGGTAAACCAACTGATGCCTTTCTCTCCAAGGCCCTTCCAAACTTCAATCGGAATATTATTGGGTCCTACTGCCCTACCATTTTTTACCCGCCTTAGACCCTCTTGTATCTCGAAGTCTCGAATCCTTCGATAATAGTCAAAGTTTTGATCTTCTTCCCACGTGCATAACCGACCAAAGCTTGGAAGAGTCTTCTGCTATTCATTAAATAGCTCGTAGAAGTAGGTCTTCCACCTTTCATTGATCTTCTCATCTTGAGCCAAAATTTTCCATCTTTATCCTTTATGTACTTAACCTAATCTAAGTCTCTCATTCTTCTTTCATGGCTCTTTACGATTTTATATATATATATATATATATATATACATTTTTCTCTGTTGGTAATCAGTGGCTAAGAGAAGGGGGTTGAATCTTAGCCTCCCTTTTTTTGCAAAATATTACTTTTATTTTTTCAACAATACTTCAGAAAATATTTTTACTTTTGTCTCGTAACAAGATGAGAGATATTTTTTATTTTGTCTCTTGAGTACCAGAAACAGTAAAAAAACAGAAAAGAAGAGCATTTTGTCTCCTAACGAGCCAGAGCATCTTGATGGAAAATTCCAACATGATTATCCCACTTTTCAGACATATATGCCTTAACCCCTGTATCCTCATACCCCAAGGCAACACTTATAGTTTCAGTACTCAAGGTAAAATGTGTGTTTTTGACAAAAGAATGGATCTCGCATTCATTAAGAATCATATTTGCATAAAATTCGCGCACCAAGTTTGGGTAAACTGGTTTTCATATTTTGAAAATAGGAGACCATTTTAAATCATGAAAGTTTGATTTAAAGTCAATTTCTTTCTCAGATAAGGCTTCAAGATCAACAACAAAAGATGCACAGAGATTGCGATTTGCAAGAACTTGAGTGTGAAACTCATAAGTTGCACATGATATAAAACGGTAGGGATCAAAGTGAGAATGAGATTTACCATTTTTCTGTTTGAAGTCTAGAGAATCAAGGTTAGGGGGCTCCCTTGTGTCATGAAGAACAGAGCATTTTGGTCCTCGTGAGGGATGTTGAGAATGAGCTGAACGGCCAGTGGGATGAGGAGTGGACCAGCGAGGAAGAGAAGAACGGCGTGGAGGTGGTGACGGTGGGGCTTCCTCATCATGCATCGGTTCCTTACCCTTTGCTCTTTTATTATGGGAAGAGGTAGTCTCCTTACGAGTCGAAGAACTTTTTTAATGAATGACCTTCCTTGCCATAGATTTTGATGAATGGGATGAACGAGAAGAAGAAGAATGGAAATGTATATGTATGTGAGTGTGTGATTGTGGTTGCTTGGGGAGAGAAGGATTTTTGGAAGAAAAGTATGCTCCAATGCTTCTTCTATTGGCTATCTTCTTTCTCATTTTGAAGGAAAAATGGAAGAAGGAAAGATAGAGAGTAATAAAGAAGAGAAGTGGTGGAGAGAGATTAGGAGTGAATAATCGTCATTAATGCATAGTGAAAACTTTCTCTTTTAAAAACAAATGCAATTAATGAAATGGTTTTCAAAATAAATTGATTTAAAATTTAAAACCATGGTAACCGAAAAGATTTAGACATGAGGAACAATGAAAGGATATAACTGACATGACTAGGAATGGAATGAAGTGACTGCTCATGGAGATTTTAAAATAAAAAAAATTAAATAATAAAAAATTTATGATTTATAATAATGAGCCCATATCATATGAATAAGATTTGTCTTACATAGGCCTAAAAGGTGGTTAGTGCAAACTTTAGCCCATTTCTCCATTTTTTCAATCCAGAATTTTTTGGGCTTTGTACAAGCCTTCTTTTAAAGATTTTATCACTTGTCCAGTTTTGTCTCCCTGCTACCTACGAGACAAAATAACACAGAGAGCACAAAATCATCATTTAATCAATAGAATTAAAATCAATCATTCCTAGTTCAGTTCTCAACTTGCAAAATCTTTCTTAATACAATGGCTTAGTGAAAGTGTCAGTCAATTGCTTTTCAGATTTTACAAATTGAATATCAATAGTTTTCTTTTGCACATGTTCTCTAATAAAGTGATATGTCACTTCAATGTGCTTTGTTCTTGAGTGCAACACAGGATTTTTTGAAATATTTGACTAAATCTCCATTTTGGTCCCTGAAATTCACGTGATTATCCATTTTGGTCTTTGAAATTCAAAATTACCTATACTGGTCCTCCAGATTCAAGTCCCAGCACCAATGTGGTCCCTCGAATCCTTCTGGTGATGACTAAACAAATGGAATGCTGAGATGGCATCTTTTCTGCTACACTGGATGGTGAATAAATGACGTCGTTTACCCTTGGCATCCAAACAGGTCAAAAATGTCGTCGCTTTGTATATGAATGGAGAAGAAACGATGAAGACCCAAAATAAAGTATTCTTCTTCTCCTCTACCTCCACTATTCTTCATTTCTAACTTGTTTGGGCACTAAGGGTAAACGACATCGTTTACTCATCATCCAATGTAGTAGAGAGGGTGCTATATCAGCACTTCGTTTACCTAGTCATCACCGAAAAGAGTCGAGGGACCATATTGGTGCCTGAATTTAAATCCGGAGGACTAGTATAGGTCATTTTGAATTTCAAGGACCAAATTGAGTAATCGCGTGAATCTCAGGGACCAAAATGGGTATTTAGTCGAAATGTTTATTGCACTTATATTGTCACAAAATAAGGGAATACTATTAATTTTTAATTTGTAATCCTCTAGTTGAGTTTTGAGCCAAATTAATTGTGAGCAACAAGCAGATGTGGATATATATTCAGCTTCACCCGTGGATAGAGCAACAGTGGCTTGCTTTTTGCTTGACCACATATTTAGGGAGTTCCCAAGAAAACAACACTTCCTCGAAGTGCTTCTCCTATCCACACGATCTCCCGCATAATCTGTATCACAGTACCCAACTATACCAAACTCATTAGATTTAGGATACCACAAGCCAATATCACATGTGCCTTTTATATATCTAATGATTCTCTTAATGGCTGAAAGATGTGATTCCTTAGGGTGAGATTGAAATCTAGAACATACACCCACACTTTGAACTAAATCCGGCCTAGAGGATGTAAGATACATGAGTGATCCTATCATTCCTCTATACCTAGTTTCATCAACATCTTTGCCATTCTCATCCTTGTCAAGTTTAGTATTTGGATACATGGGAATATCCATGGGTTTGGAGTTTTCTAAACCAAATTTCTTTATTAATTCTTTGGCATATTTTCCTTGGTTAATAAAGATGCCACTAGGAGTTTGTTTGATTTGAAGTCGAAGAAAGAAACTTAATTCTCCCATCAAACTCATTTCAAACTCACTAGTCATTAGTTTTTCAAACTCTTCACACAAGGATTCATTTACCGATCCAAACACAATATCATCCATATAAACTTGAACAAGTAAAATATCATTATTAAATGCTTTTATGAATAAAGTAGTATTGGTATAGTACCCCTTTGAAATTCATTTTCCAATAAGAAGGCACTAAGCCTTTCATACCAAACTCTTGAAACTTGCCTAAGGCCATAAAGGGCCTTTGAAAGTTTAAAAACATTATTAGAAAAATCTTTATTTTCAAAACTAGGGGGTTGAGCTACAAATACTTCTCTGTCAATAAATTCATTTAAAAAGGAACATTTAACATCCATTTGGAACATTTTAAAACATTTGTGGGCAGCATAGGCAAGTAGTAACTGAATTGCTTGCATTCTTTCCTTCCTCTTGATCATAACCTTGGGCCACCAATCTAGCCTTGTTACGAACAACACTACCATCCTCACCCAATTTATTTTTGAAAATCCACTTAGTACCGGTTACCTTTTTACCATTCGTGTACAGTACAAATGTCCAAACCTCATTTTTCTCAAATTGGTTTAGCTCTTCTTCCATAGCCTTCACCCAAGAGAGATCTTCAAGAGCTTGTTTCACATTGAAAGGTTCTAATTGGGATAGGAAAGCAACGTTGTTAGCTTCCACTTGCTTCTTGCTTGAGGATCTAGTTGTCACACCTTGTGAAGGGTCTCCGATGATGAATTCATGAGGGTAATTTTTTAAGAACTTCCATTCACGTGGCTTTTGAGTTGAGGCTTCAGCTTGACCTTGACAAGGTTCTGATGAGTTCACTGTTTTGGATTCTCTGGCTTGGTCAGGAGACAAAATGAAAATGTCTCCTTTATTCTGAGAAACCGTTTCTGGACTGACGATTTTCACAGCTAGAACAGATTTGGGATTAGCTTGATTCACCTGAGGACTTGCTTCTGCTTCGCTTTCTGCATCATCATCTAGCATAGCACTGGGTATGGAGTTAGCATCACAAAAAAGATACATGTATGGACTCTTCAATGGTTCTACATTTTTTAAGGTAAACTCTATAAGTTTTGCTAGTGGTTGAATACCCAACAAACATACCTTCATATGATTTTGGATCAAATTTTCTAAGGTTTTTTCTTATTGTTAAGCACAAAACATTTGCATCCAAAAACATGAAAGTACTTAAAATTAGGGAAAGTTCCTTTCCATAGCTCATAGGGGGGTTTTCTTCAAACCTTTTTTAATGATGGTTCTATTTAGGATGTAGCATGCTGTGTTTACAGTTTTGGCCCATAAAAATTTTGGAACATCATTTTCACAAAGCATTGCACTAGTCATTTCTTGAACACTTCTATTTCTTCTTTCAACAATCCCATTTTGTTGAGGTGTTCTAGGACATGAAAAATTATGTACAATTCCAAATTCATCACAAAAGCTTTCAAAATATTGATTTTCAAATTCTTTTTCATGATCACTTCTTATGTGGCCAATTTTTAAATCCTTTTCATTTTAAATTTTTTTACAAAGAGAAGAAAAGGCATAGAAAATATCATTTTTATAAGCCAAGAAAAGAACCCATCCATATCTTGAATAATCATCAACCACCACCAAATCATAGTGTTTTCCTCCCAAACTTTGAGTTCTAGTGGGACCAAAAAGATGAATATGCAATATTTCTAATGGCCTTTTAGTAGAAATTCCATCTTCAAACTTAAAGAAGATTTTACTTGTTTGCCTTGTTGACAAGCTTCACAAGTAATATCTTTGTCAAAACTAATGTTTGAAATTCCTCTAACCAAATTTTTTTTTAACAAGCTTAAAAATTTGGTACATGCTAGCATGTCCCAATTTCTTATGCCAAAGCTATTTTTCGGATTCAATAGAGGTAAAGCATGTTACTTTTTGATCTTTTAAGTCCTCTAGAGTAAGTCCATACACATTATTACATCTTTTTGCCTCAAATAAAATATCACCCGATTTCTCACAAACAACCAAGCAATCCAATTTTCTAACAATAACCAAATATCAAAGATCACACAATTGGCTAATGCTCAGTAGGTTATGTTTCAATCCATCAACAAGTAAAACATCATTTATGAAGGAATAGAAGTTCTTACTAACTTTACATGTGGCCACTATTTTTCCTTTTTCATTATCACCGAAACTTATAAAGCCTCTATCATACTCATCAAGTTTGATGAAGAATGTAGACTTTCTGATCATATGCTTAGAGCATCTACTCTCCATATACCACATGTTGTCTTTTCTCTTGGATGCTAGGCAAACCTACAAAAAATACTCAAGTGACCTTAGGTATCCAAATCTTTTTGAATCCTTTAATGTTAAACCATCTTTGGTCAAGACAATTGTAGTTTCCTACAAGCTTCTACACTTTGTCTCCGATCATTCTCTCACTTATGAAACATTGAATTGAAAAATGCCCATTCTGATTGTATAGTCTACAAAATCTTTTAGGTTGCTGTTTTTTTAAATTTGTTGGGTTTTGAAATCTGATGTCATCCAAAGTGGATGGAATATTAGAAAAAGGGAATTTTTCAATAAATATTTCAGATTTTTTGTGAAAACTCAAACCAGCTTTATTATAGAGAGGTTTTTGTCTAGCTAAAAGTTGATTTAAAATTTCAGAACTTTGAACAAAGTTAGCTAGATCCTCATTTAGTTTTCTTACCTCTTTATGCAACCTTTCATTTTCCTCAAAGTAATTTAGACATGCAATTACAGAATGCTGTTTCTCACAACCCTTAATTTCAACCTTTAACCGCTTGTTTTCTTCAACAAGATCAACAGCGATTTCGGCTTCCCTTAATTTATCCTTGAGAAAACTATTTTCTGTATTTAGAATGGTATTTTGAGACTCAAGTTCATAATTTTCATTCAAGAAGCATCTAATTTTTTCAGTGAAATGATCGATCATAAGATGAAGATTTTCAATGGTAGGTTCAATGAAACGTACCTCATCTGTTTGATTGGTCATGAGACAAGTTTGAGATTTGCTGTCTGATTCTTCCTCATTCTCAGAGTCGTTCTCCAAGTCTTCCTAATATGCCATGAGTCCATTCTTCTTTTTCCTTTTCAGCTTGTCTTCTTTCTTCTGTTTTGAATAGTCAAACTTGTAACGTCCAACTTTTCTGCAGTTGTGGACCTTACTTAAATTCCTCTTTGGTTTCTTTGAACTGCCTCCTTTGTTTCGTTCCTTTTTCTTCATCATTCTCCTGAATTTCTTAGCAAACAAAACAAAATCATCGTTAGATAAATCATCACTGGATTCTTCCTGTCGTCGTCATTCCAATCAACCTCAGCCTTGGGAACAACCACACCATCAGCTCCTGTTGTGATCGGGACTTGTGGGCCCTCCAGAATTATTTTCCAGAGTCTGTAATCTACAGATTGAACAAAAATCTTCATTCTCTCCATCCAGTTGCTGTAGTTCTTTCCATTGAAAAACAGAAATCTGTTGCTTGATTGCCTTTCTGTCAGAGTATAGGCCACCACATTAGAACCACTGTTGTTCTCCATCAGGATCTTTTCTCTAAACTACAAAGTTTGATCTCTTTGAGACCAAGCTCTGATACCAATTGATGATAATTAGTGACTAAAAGAAGGGGGGTTGAATCTTAGTATAACACTCCGAATTTTTGAAAATTAAATAATAAATTAATTATGATTTAGTATTTTATTTAAAAAAAAATTATTTTCCTAAAAGTAATTAAATTTAATTTTATGATATTTTGATTTTAAAATTTATTAAATTTTTTTGAATAATTTTTATTACAATAAAATATTTCAAAAAAAATATTATTATTAGTAGTAGTAGTAGTTCCGTTCAATTAGCCAAAATCATCAAGGGGAACATGCATATATACTTATATAATAATGACACATGCTTTTATTTATTTATTGTCCTTGATACCTAACAACTAAATTGCCAATAATCTTTATGATTACCATTAATAATTATTCAGTTTCCATAAGGCCACAGGGAAAAAGGATTGACCGAAGCCATTAAGAGAAAAAAAAAGAAAGAAATGGAAACGTGGCCTTACATGCATATATGTATATATATAACAATGACACCTAACAAAGCTTAACACCACAAATTACCATCTAATCTTTTTGCTCATCTCATAATCGAATTGAAGTTGGAAGAAAAGACAAGAGAAGTGACCGAGAGTGAGAAAGAGAAATCGTGAAACCTCCGAGCTTCTGGTTTCGATTTCTTGTGATTTGTAATTTTAATAAAAAATTTAATCCGATAAAAGTGTTCGTATCTTCTTTCTTTGTACGTTGGTGTTATTTTTGTTTGGTAGAAGCTTACGGTGATGTAGTTCCTCTTCTGCTTGAATTCGGTCAATTAGAATTTTAGGAGACATAGATGATTTCTGACGCTTTTCTTTTCAGCAGCTCGGTCAAAAAGCTTTTTCAAAACTTTCGTTGATTTTGATTTCATACAGAGATAGATGATTTTATTTTAAAATTAATAGTTTTCAATTTACGGATTCCCAAAAGTATAGTAAATAATTGCAAATATGTTAGTAATTATAATGTTATTAAGTTTAAATTTTTCGCTGTGAATGACGATTGACTGTGTTTGTGATTGAGTTTTTGGTTTTGAGAATGAATGGAAATTGATTTCTTAATTAGAAGTAATAATTTTAAAAGTTTATAAATGATTTTACAAGGATTGGAATCATATGTTGATTATTAAGAACCTTATGTTTGAAAAGTGCTGATAGAAAGCTGGTAAACTGTCGAGGAGTTATGGAAGTGAGGGAGCCCACAAGCATGGTAAAGTCGAGTCTTAAGGGGAGGTTCTGTCTGAGTTCTTGTAAAAATAAACGAAAAGGTGGTTTTGGTTAATCATGGTCGGAGGGTTTTGTAAAGTTTGAATGAACGTGCGAATTTTTTCTTTGGTTTTAATAGCAAAAGATTTGAAAGGGAGCTGAATTTTATTGAAATAGAAAGAGGAATAGCTTTAAGAAAAATGATTTGATTATTAGAAACTTATTTAATATTTTGAACGGTGCGATTATTGAAAATGATTTATTACTTGGGAATGTTTTAAAAAGGGTTTGAAAGGTGGTTAGGTTGGGACCCTTGAAGGGTGGCAAGATCCGAATTTCTGAGAAAATGCTACAAAAATTTTTACGAAACTCCGAGGCTTTGCTTAAAACATTATTTAAAAGAAAACTGGATTAAGGGTTTAAAATAGTTGATTTTTAAATTATCAAGAAAAGTACTATGTTTTAAGTTTAATCTATTGAGAAAAGATTTTTGTTTGAAGTTATAATTTGAGTTCGATTTATTAAGAAAAAGAGTTTTTATTAAACGTTACAAAATTTGATTATTTAGAAACTAATCGATTTAATATTATAGTAGATGAGTGAATAAGTGGTAGTGTGGAGGTGTAATTAATTATTTGGTGATGCGGAGGTATGTGTAATTAAGCGGTGATGTGGAGGTATGTTTAATAATGTAAGTGATACGGAGGTGTGGGTATGTAATTGGTGATGTGGAAGCATAATAAATAAAAAGGAAAGGAGAACTAATGAAGGAAATAGATACTTAAGAGGAAAAAAATGAGAAAGAATGAATAAGATAGATATTTGAAAAGTGTATGTTAAATAAGTCTTGTGCCAAAGTGCTAATGCGGAAGTGCCCGCCTAACTGATAGCCTAAGGTTGCTAATGCGAGAATGTCCGCCTGACTAATAGCCTACGGCTGCTAATGCAAAAGTGCCCGCCTAACTCATAGCCTGAGATTGTTAATGCGGGAATGTTCGTCAAACTGATAGCTCGTTTCTACCGTGATGCCAAAATATCCTAACTGACACGGGTTCATCCATGATGATAATTGTGCCTAACTGACACAGTAAGCAACCATATTCGGGGTTCGCTCCGAGTAACGTCGGGTTGCGGGGAGACAACTGACGCGTGAGCTCATGGCCTACATAGGAAAGGCATGCATCATATTGTTTGTGCATTTGCATTTGATTGTGGTTGTTATGTTATCTTGGTGACTTGCTTGTATGCTTGATTAGACATTTTACTTGCGCTGTGGACTTAATAATGTGGTGGGAGCTGATGTTTATGGTTTGGATTTAGGTATATTATTTGCAATGCTGGCTTATTTAGATATTGCGATAATTGAGAAATGTTGTTAAGAGATGAGGAATTGTTAATGTGACGGAGATTTTATTTAAGTAATGTGATTTAAAGAAAGGGTTTTACATGGCTTTAGGTAAGACTTAAGAAAGATTTCAAGGGTTTAATAAAGAAAACTGTTTCGAGTTATGAGTTAACTATTTGTATATTATTCTGTATATTTTTACGGCATTTGCTATCCCTACTGAGAACATGCGAGGACGATGTTCTCACCCCCTACAGATCGTCTGTTTCAGCGACAGGCCAGGGAATCCTTGGCGCGGAGCCGCGACTGAACATCGGAGTTTTATGTAAATATATATCCATATTTTCTGTGGTTGGTTTAGTCTTAGATTTTTTCCTCGCCATTTATTGTCTTTGATTTTTAGAGGGGTAGGACTTGTATTTGAGAATTTTGAAATAAGTCTATATATATATATATTGCTATGTGAGTATATATATTTTTGTGATTAAGATTTTTAAAGAAAAGACCTTTCATTTTCTTAATTAGAGTTTCGGTTTGTATTCGCGAAGGCTCAATATTAAATAAACGTAGTATATAAATAAAGGAATAGAGGTAAGTAACGCTTGGACTTTTAGTGTGATCATGATGTGTTAAAAGTTACGGTGTTACATTATGGTATCAGAGCAGTTTGTTCCTGTTAGAGCCTTGGGAATGGACTGACTACGCTTCATTGCATACTCTAAGTGTCTTTTATGCAGTAGGACTTGTCCTAATGACAAGAGTTTGAGTTTCACATGCATGATTATCTATTGATTAATGCTGTTAGTCGACCTTTGCATTTCTCATGGTATTAGGTCTAGCCAACTTAATACTAATGATTTATGTATATGGGAATACTAATGGGTTGTCATGAATGAAATAGAAGCAATAGGTAATGTGAATTATGGGGTTTGGAAACGTTAGAGGTTACAAAGATAGCTCAGTTTCGAAGTATAATCTTTATTCGTGCTACACGAACTCGTGCCATCTCTTCTGTCATTATCTTCATTGGAATTCTTGCCTTGGATTTTCTCAGAATTCGATCTGATTATTTCCCGACCAAACCTTATTGTCCTCATGTACCTTTGTTTGCCTGCAGACCTAGTTGTCTACCTGACTTCTTTCAAACATTATCTTTGATATTTTTGTATGTCTCTTCGTGGATCTTATTTTCTTTAGTTTGAGTTTAAACTTTTTTCAATATAACAATTTTTTAGGACAAAAATTTTTGTAAGGTGGGTGAAATATAACACCCAAAATTTTTGAAAATTAATTAATGAGTTAATTATGATTTATTATTTTATTTAAAAAAATATTTTTTTTAAAATAATTAAATTAAATTTTATGATATTTTAAATTTAATATTTATTAAAATTTTTAAATAATTTTTATTATAATGAAATATTTTAAAAAAAATAAAATAATAATAATAATAATAATAATAATAATTATTTATTATTATTATTATTATTATTATTATTATTATTATTATTATTATTTTACTACTACTACTACTAAGTTCCGTTCAATTAGCCAAAATCATTAAGGGGAACATGCATATATACTTATATAATAATGACACATGCTTTTATTTATTTATTGTCCTTGATACCTAACAACTAATTTATTGCCAATGATCTTTATGATTACCATTAATAATTATTCAGTTTCCAATAAGGCCACAAGGAAAAAGGATTGGCCAAAGCCATTAAGAGAGAAAAGAAAACAATAGAAACGTGGCCTTACATGC
The DNA here is from genome assembly GCF_003086295.3 of Arachis hypogaea. Classification (NCBI taxonomy): domain Eukaryota; kingdom Viridiplantae; phylum Streptophyta; class Magnoliopsida; order Fabales; family Fabaceae; genus Arachis; species Arachis hypogaea. Next base: position 21,602,594 of record NC_092049.1, read on the forward strand.
ATATATGTATATATATAACAATGACACCTAACAAAGCTTAACACCACAAATTACCATCTAATCCTTTTGCTCATCTCATAATCGAATTGAAGTTGCAAGAAAAGAAAAGAGAAGTGACCGAAAGTGAGGGAGAGAAACCGTGAAACCTCTGAGCTTTTGACTTCGATTTCTTGTGATCTGTAATTTTAATAAAAATTTTAATCCGATAAAAGTATTTGTATCTTTTTTCTTTATGTTGACTTGTTCGGTAGAAGTTTACGATAACGTAGCTCCTCTTCTCCTTGAGTCCGTCCAATTGGAGTTCTAGGAGACACAGACGATTTCTGACGTTTTTTTCTTCAGCAGTTCGGTCAGAAAACTTCTCCAGAGCTTTCGTTGATTTTGATTTCATACAGAGGTAAGTGATTTTATTTTAAAATTAATAATTTTTAATTTAAGAATTTCCAAAAAAATAGTAAATAATTGCAAATATGTTAGTAATTATAATGTTATTGCATTTAAATTTTTTACTGTGAATGATTCACTGTGTTTGTGACTGAATTTTTGGTTGAGAGTGAATGGCAATTGATTTCTTAATTAGAAGTAGTAATTTTGAGAGTTTATAAATGATTTTACAAGGATTGGAATTATATGTTGATTATTGAGAACCTTATGTTTGAAAAGTGTTGATAGAAGGCTGGTAAACTGTCGAGAAGTTATGAAAGTGAGGGAGCCCGTAAGCGTGGTGAAGTCGAGTCTTAAGGGGAGGTTTTGTCTGAGTTCTTGTAAAAATAAATGAAAAGACGATTTTGGTTAATGATTAATGTGAAAAGAACATGGTTGGAAGATTTTGTAAAGTTTGAATGAACGTGCGTAGTTTTCCTTTGGTTTTAATAACAAAAGATTTGAAAGGGAGCTAGATTTTATTGAAATAGAAAGAGACGTAGCTTTAAAGAAAACGATTTGATTATTGGAAACTTATTTAATATTTTGAACGGTGTGATTATTGAAAATGATTTGTTACTTGAGAATGTTTTCAAAAGGGTTTGAAAGGTGGTTAGGTTGGGACCCTTGAAGGGTGGCAAGATCCGAATTTCTAAGGAAATGCTACAGAAGTTTTTACAAAATTCCGAGTCTTTGCTTAAAACATTATTTAAAAGAAAACTGGATTTAGAGTTTAAAATAATTGATTTTTAAATTATCAAGAAAAGTACTATGTTTTAAGTTTAATCTATTGAAAAAAGATTTTTGTTTTAAGTTATAATTTGAGTTTGATTTATTAAAAAAAAAAGAGTTTTTATTAAACGTTACGAAGTTTGATTATTTAGAAAGTAATCGATTTAAGATTATAATAGTGAGTGAATAGGTGGTGATGCGGAGCTGTAATTGATTATTTGGTGATGTGGATGTATGTGTAATTAAGCGGTGATGTGGAGGTACATTTAATAATGTAGGTGATGCGGAGGTGTGGGTATATAATTGGTGATGTGGAAGCATAATAAAAAGAAAGGAAATGAGAACTAATGAAGGAAATAGATACTTAAGAGGAAAAGAATAAGAAAGAATGAATAAGATAGATACTTGAAAAGGGTATGTTAAATAGGTCTTATGCCAAAGTGCTAATGCGGAAGTGCCCACCTAACTGATAGCCTAAGGTTGTTAATGCGAGAATGTCCGCCTGACTGATAGCCTACGATTGCTAATGCGAAAGTGCCCGACTAACTGATAGCCTGAGATTGCTAATGTGGGAATGTTTGCCTAACTGACAGCCTGTTTCTACTATGAGGCCAAAATATCCTAACTGACACGGGTTCGCCCATGATGATAATTGTGCCTAACTAACATAGTAAGAAACCATATTCAGGGTTCGCTCCAAGTAACGTCGGGTTGCGGGTAGACAACCAACGCATGAGCTCCTGGCCTGCATAGGAAAGGCATGCATCATATTGTTTGCGCATTTGCATTTGATTGTGGTTGTTTATCTTGTTTATTTGTGGTTGTACTGTTGTCTTGGTGACTTGCTTGTATGCTTAGTTGGACATTTTACTTGTGCTATGGACTTAATAATGTGGTGGGAGCTGATGTTTATAGTTTGGGTTTAGGTTTATTATTTGCAATGCTGGCTTATTTAGATATTGCGATAATTGAGGAATGTTGTTAAGAGATGATGAATTGTTAATGTGACGGAGATTTTGTTTAAATAATGTGATTCAAAGAAAGTGTTTTACACGGCTTTAGGTAAGACTTAAGAAGGATTTTAAGGATTTAATAAGAAAACTATTTCAGGTTATGAGTTAACTATTTGTATATTATTCTATATATTTTTACGGCATTCGCTATCCCTACTGAGAACATGCGAGGACGACGTTCTCACCCTCCTACAGATCTTCTGTTTCAGCGACAGGCTCGGGAATCCTTGGTGTGGAGTCGTGACTGAATTTCAGAGCTTTATGTAAATATATATCTGTTATTTCTGTAGTTGGTTTAGTCTTAGATTTTTTCCCTCGTCATTTATTGTCTTTTATTTTTAGAGGGGTAGGACTTGTATTTGAGAATCTTGGAATAAGTCTATATATATATTGCTATGTGAGTATATATATTTTTGTGATTAAGAGTTTTAAAGTAAAGACCTTTCATTTTCTTAATTAGAGTTTCGGTTTGTATTCGCGAAGGCTCAATATTAAATAAACGTAGTATATAAATAAAGGAATAGCGGTAAGTAGCGCTCGAACTTTTAGTGCGATCATGAGGTGCTAAAAGTTAGGGTGTTATACTTAGCCTCCCATTTTTTTTTTTTTTTTGCAGAATATTACTTTTACTTTTTCAATAATACTTTAGGAGATATTTTCACTTTTGTCTCGTAACGGGATGAGAGACATTTTTTATTTTGTCTCCTGAGTACCAGAAACAGTAAAGAAGCAGAGAAGAAGAAATGACACCAGATATATCCTGGTTCAGCTACTAGGTGCAATGTAGCCTACATCCAGTCTCTATCACAACAATGATGGAATTTCACTATCTTTTTCAAGATTACAAACACCAATTCTTCCCTAGGATCTACCCAATCCTATTAAGGACAAATTCAGATTCTAACCCCAATTTGAATTTGAATAGGACTCAAACCCTAGCTTTCAAACTGCAAAATGCTAACCCAACTTGCAAGGGAATCCCACAGGATCATGACTCACAACAGAATGATGTACAAAGAAACTCTGAGACATCTTATGACTTTTTCTCTAATTTTGCTCACTGCCTTTTACCTCTCATTGGCTTTCTCTTACGAACCTCACCATGTTTGCCTTTTACCATGAGACTCAGACAGATAAAACTAAGAAAAAGAAAACTAAATGAACATCATTGAAGGAGAACTCAGGCAGCTTTTGGGTAGCTATGAGAGCTCTGTGATTTTTCACTTACTCTCCTTACCTTCAACCCTTAGCCGTTTACCCTTGATATAGAAGAGTGAAGTTTCCAAAGTTGAAGCTTGTTCAACCCTCACACTTTCTTTCTTCTTCAACTTCAGAGTAGCAGCGGCTTCAACAGAGAGGAGAGAGAGAACCATGGCTGTTGCATGCATGCTCACCTCTTCTCTCTCATCCTTTTTCTTCAAGGTCCTTGAATCTTGACCATTGAGCTTGACTTTGTCCCCAAGTTTTGATTCTGACCATTGATGTGGTTTTGACCCAAGATGACTTCACTTTCTCCATTGTTACCTCTTCCATGCTTGAGACCTTGAAGCTTTCTTCTTTGTTCCTTGTTATAGCACAAATGAAGAAATAAATTTTTTGTGTGTTTTGACCGAGAGAGTAGCTATAGTTTGTAGCCTTCTTTTCTTCACTTTATTTGGCAAAGATATTTTTGCCTTTCTTCAAAATCTAATCTTTAAACCTTCCATTTTCTTCTTTCTTTTTCTTGGATGAACTCATGATGTGACCGAAGCAAGAGAGAGGAGAGAGAAGAGAGAAACTTTTGGTGGAAGCTTTGAATGAAATTAAATCAAATTGAATTCCAAGTTCCAATTACCAAAGGATGGAGTAACCGAAGCATGCTTTGAGAACCTTGGGCCATTTCCTTCTTTTCTTTTATTTTGGATTAAAGATATTGATGGACCAAAAGTAGTGTTGATTTGGGCTTTGCATTTGTTTCTTGGGCCAATTGATTTTACTACCCTTTAAAGTTTAGCCACATGATTTGAAATAAATTTGTATTAGGCTAAACTTCTTTAATGGTCAAACTGGACTTGCAATAACTAAGCCAAGAGAAAAATTAATTTTCTTTCCTGCACACAAACCAAATTCATCAAACAAACAATTGAAAATATTTTAATAAACATATAATTAATATTTTAATAACACTTTTAATAATGTTTGTTCATCATTTTAATTTAACATAAGTTTTCCAAACTCAACATTCTCATTCTTTCGTACCTAAAGACTGGTAGAGACCCTCATATGCCCTTGTTCTTACTTCACTTATAGCCACTTTTGTCTCTTTCTTAGCCGTCTTATATTTTTTTCCAATTATCTATATTGCGGCACAAATACCATTCTTTAAAACACTTCCTTTTTGCCTTTATCTTTTCTTGTACATGCGCATTCCACCACCAGGACTCCTTGTCTCTTGGTCCTATCCCTCTAGATTAGATTCATCAATTTTTTTTTTTTTTGCTATTTTTCTAATAATTTTGCCATCTCCCTCCACCTCTCCTCCGCATTTCCATCCCCTTCCCATTTTACCTATTCTCCTACCCGTTTTAGGGAGCTTTTTTATTCCTCACCTTTCATCCACCACCACCTCGTTCTTGGATTCTTTGTATGATATCTTTTCCTTAACTTTTACTCAAAGCGAAAATCTATGACGAGCATCCTATGTTGTGTTATTAAACTCTCTCTCAGAATAATTTTATAATTAATGCAAAATTTTCAGTCGACTCTCCTCAACAAGAAGAAGTCGATTTGAGAGCTTGTCATGCCACTCCTATAGGTTATAAGATGTTCGTCTCTCTTTTTAAAACATGTATTTGCGATGAGAATGTCAAAGGTTGAGAAAAAATCCAAAATAGTTTTACCTTCGGTATTGACCATCTCGAAACTATGGCCTTCATGAATACTTCCATATCCAATCACTTCTCTTCCAACATGGCCATTTAAATCTCCTCCTAAGAAAATCTTATCTCCCAAAAGTATGTCATGGACCAAACTCTCTAGATCCTCCCAAAACCTTATCTTGTATTGCTCGTCCAAACCCACTTGCGGTGCATACACTAATCACATAAAAAATATCTCCTTCCACTACAAGTTTGATAGAGATGATTCGATCACCCACCCTCTTGACATCCACTACGTCCTTCTTCCACTGCTTATCCACGATAATACCTACCCCATTCATATTCTTCACATTTCCTGTATACCAAAGTTGAACCCGGAGGTATCCAACTCCCCTTCGTGCTAATCCATTTTGTTTTCCGTAGGCACATGATGTTAATCTTCCTCCTTGTCATGGTATCCACCACCTTCATAGATTTTCTTATTAGAGTGCCTATGTTCCATATCCAAAATCTCAACCTTCTATCGCTCCGATCTTTACCTTTACATTTTTCTTTGTGAACTAGCTTTTTTACCCTTGTCTGTTCACAAAAATGCAGGAATCCTTATTCATTTAACACTACACCCGAACAATGATGCAGTGGCTCTTGCTCATTTAACACTGTACGCAAGCCATACAGTGCGTTGCTTCCGGAGAACGACCTAACTTTAGCGCAATAACATCTTTGATCCATGTCATGAAGATTCAACTAAGTTTTTATGTTGGCTGTCGAAGGCCTAACACAACCCTCCTCCTTTATTCGGACTTGGAATCGCTATGTACCGCAGGTATAACATAGGTGGAGTTTGGGTTAAAAGAGAAACATTTATAAAATAAATAGAAGCACAAAATAGCTAACCTCAACTAAATAAAATTACAGAATCACACAAAAAAAGACCACCAAGCAAACACGATCCCAGTTGTAAGGCACAAACAGAGAAATCCACAACATTTTGATTCAGCTTGACTCGCTTAGCATAAAATTCAAACTCAAACCTCAGACTTAAAAATGTTAAAGTATGACTTCATTTAAATGAAAAAGACTACTATGGACAAAAGAGAACTAAGAAGCAAGAACCATAAAAAGGAACATACATATTAAACAAAACAATAAAAACAAAGCAACTAAAACCCCCCTCAGAACCAATCATAATCTAATCTAAAGCTCAAAACCCATTATCTAAAAGTCATCAAAATATACTAAATTGTATTATTGTAGCCAGCTACACAAGAAGGCTCTGAACTTTGTAATAAAACATAAAACAGTACCAAATTAATTTTACAGAGAAATTCCTAGGAATGGGTGAGATGGAGTTGCGGTGCGACGAGGCAAGGCAAGACAATGTGTTCATTGATGGCGAACGAGCAAAGCAGAGCACCGTCAACAACGTAAAGGGACGACAACCACTAAACAACGGACGACGACCACACCACGAATAACGACATCACAATTCGACGGAGGAGAAACGCGGCTAGACGGAAACTTCGGCGAAGAATTTAGGATTGGCTAGGGTTCTTTGGTTTTCGGACAAAATGCCAAGGTTTTTTTATATTTTAAAAATATGGAACTATCCTCAATTAGGTATTTTAACTCAATTATGAGAATATTTATTTTTTTAATAGAATATTTTATTATTTTAAACGTTTTTGTTACGGTAGAGATTAAATTAAAAAGATTAACGTATAAAGATTCAATTGAAAAAAAAAGAAAATATAAAATCTAATTGAGAATTAATAAAACTATAAAGACTTATAGAATAATTAAACCTTCTTTTAATTGGATGTTCTTCTAACTTTCTTTAAAACATTCAATTTAATTAAGTTCGAGTTCTATTTATTTTATTGATTTTATAGTTCTCTATTTCATATCGTTGTTTCTAATTACGTCTATTCTAGTAAGACTACTAACCTATCGAAATTTCCTCGTCTATGCCACATTAAACTTGGTTGTTTTTTTTTTTTTTCCACTTTTTGCTGTCCAGCAATTCTTTTCATTAACAATTAAATTAAGGGTTTTAAACTCAAAATTTTTTAGTTAAGTTATAAATAATATATCATTTCAATTGTCTAGTGATATGCTAACCTATACTATGTATTAAAGATATAAAAAAGGTTGGTGTACAACTTTTTTCAATAAATACAGTAGTGCATATTGATATATTAGTATATTTAATGAACATATTAAAAAAATTAGTATACAATTTTTTAATTCATAAAAATATATATTTTTTACAAGTTTCAAGATTTGAACCAAAATTTTTTTAATTTAAGAGAAAATTTCATTCCCCTCTGCTGAGATATGTTAAAATAATATTTTTCTTTCTTTTATTTGTAAAATATATATTTTTCTTTTTTATAACTTTTAAAATTTTTCTGTTTAATCTATTTTAATTTTTTTGTATTAACTACTGTTAATTTTATCCATTTTTTAAGAAAAAATAAATTATTTTTTTACAAAAATACCCTTTAACAAAAATTTTATTTTTTCATTAAATTTTGCTTACCAAAATACTCTTTAATAAATTATTTTTTATTGATTAAACTGTATTTTTACTAAAATATTTTTTAAAAAAATTAATAATTAATTTTTTTTTAAGAAACCCTTCAGTAATTTTTTAATTATTAAATTATAATTTTACCAAAATTTTTGTTAACAATTATTTTTACATTTTACTATTAATTTTTTTATATCAATATATATTATTTTAATATTAAATAAAAAAATATTAATAAGATTATTTTTTGATATCAATATATATTAATTGTTATATATATTAATAGTGGTAAGATTTTTTATTTAATGTTAAAATAATATATATTGATATAAAAAAACTAATAGTAAAATATAAAAATAATTATTAACGAAAATTTTGATAAAATCACAATTTAATAATTAAAAAATTATTGAAGAGTTTCTTAGAAAAAAATAATTTAATTATTAATATTTTTTAAAATATATTAATAAAAATATAATTTAATCCATAAAAAAATAATTTATTAAAGAGTATTTTAGTAAGTAAAATTTAATTAAAAAATAACTTTTTTGTTAAAGAGTATTTTTTAAAAAATAATTTATTTTTTCTCGAAAAATTGATAAAGTTAACATTAGTTAACAAAATTTTTTTTAAATAGATTAAATAGGAGATTTTTTAAAAATTATAAAAAAATGTATATTTTATAATAAAGAAAAAAAGAGTATCATTTTAATAGAAAAGAGAAATTTTCTCTTAATTTAATTGTAAGTCATTTGATATTTCAACTAATTTTATTTTATTATTTTTATACAGATGTGATAAATAAATGAATCAATAAATATGTTAGTGCCCGTTGATACTGATATATGCTAATATATTTAACAGACAATATAAGTGGAAATATTAAAATATACTAAAAAATAAAAAAAAAATTAGTCTGAATTCAAATACAAGATAAAATATTAAAATCTAAATAAAAATGTTTATGCCCAAGATTTTTGAATTTTTTTCTGAAATAAAATAAAAAAATAATTATTTTTTATAACTCTATTTTTTAACTTTAATTTTTTAAATATGATTTTGTTAGGATTTAGGACAAGTTCGTGTACCCCGGCAAACTCTATAATTTTTATAGAGTTCGTCTCATTCCGGCGAATTTCACTCAAACAGCTTAGTTAATTTAAATTCTTAAGTTTCACAATAGACAATGACAACCATTATCATCGTCTCCAGAGTATATAGAAGTACACAAGAGTACACAGGAATAAGTTATATTTTTATTAGGAAAATAATATTTTTTTAATTTATAATAAAAAAATCCTTGTTAAATATGACTTCTTCTCGTATATGTGTATTTCTGAGATGATAATGGCTTTTTCTTATTGTCTGTTTACTTTGTTTGTGCACTCCTATATACTTTTGGTAACGATGATAATGGCTTAAAAATTTAAGTTTCGTTAGTTTTGGAGAGAATTGGGGAAAAAGTTCGCCGAGATTAGGCGAACTCTATAAAATTAATGAAGTTCGTCGGTGGGTCAAGCGAACTCTATACAAAATATTTAGGGTTTGTATAGGTGACCTTCTAAGAAAATATCTTTTTTTCGAGTTATCTTTTTTCAAAAGATCTTATGAAAAAGTAAAAATAATTTTATGTTTTGATATCTCATGTAAAAGGATCTTTTTATCTATCAATTATGTTTGGGTATAACAATATAAAAGTACTTTTTGTTTATTTATTATATGAAAAATATTTTCTTTCTAAGAAAAAAGATTAAACTACAATTTGTACCCACGAAAGTTGAAAACGCTGACATATCTACCCATAGAAAAAGGAAATTACCATTTGTACCCATAAAATATGGATTTCGCATAACAAAATTATCCAAATACTAAATAAATTACCTAAAATCCCTAAAATACCCTTATCTTCACCACCACACCACCTCCTTCACCCAATCACCTTCTTAACCCTAACCCTCTTCACCCAACCACCACTCTTCTTTCCCTTCCTAATCTCAAATCCCACCACCACCCTCTTCACCCAGCCACCACCCCTCTTTCCGTTTCTAACACACTCTCACCATTAAGTCGAAAACCTCAGCTTCATGTTCTGCGTAATAGAGCCCTCTCTTCTTCCGACTAAACTCAACTTCAGGGCTCAGAGCTTGAGCTACAATGGCGGCGAAGAAGCAGAATGATGGAAGCACCAAGAAGAGGAAGCGGATTTCAGCTTCGGACTCTAATGCGAAGCATTACATGAATCCCATTCTAAGGCTCCTAAACTCTCTGCCTCTAAGAAACCCTTCAAATCCCTCAAAACACGCAAACCAGACGCTGTTCCTAAAGACAAGACCAAGAAGGCTCCCCTTATAGGTCGAGAACGTCATCTTCATGCTAAGGTCTTAAAACGTTACCAATTTGCTTTCAAATGCATTTGAATCTATGTTTTATTATTGTTATGAATCGGTGGAACATTTTGTTGTTTGATTTCAGGAACTTGCGGAGGCTAGGAAAAAGAAGAAGAAGCGCCATTTCACTCTTGAGCAAGTTTTACTTTGGAATTTTGTATAACTCAAGGCTGGTGACAGAAGCTCTGCAAAAGATGAAGGGAAAATTCCTGAAATTGCAGGCCCGCCTCGCCATCTGCAAGGTCTGCTGGAACGGCGGTTGCTTCGACTCTGACATTCTCGCAGCTTTTGATGCCGCCGTCGCCGATAAGGTAGCGTGAAGAGGAGGGTCTCTGACGCGGTAGGCTCTGGTTTGAGGCCGATGGTGATGGTGGCGAGGAGAAGCTGGCGCGGTGCTCCTGGGCTGGCGGAGGTCCGCGACGTTGCTAGTGGAGAAGGGTGAACGATGATGAGGAGGGTGAGACGGTGGTTTGTGGTTGATGCTGGGATTGGGTGGCTGAGAACATTGAGAGAGAGAGGAGGGAGGAAGGAGATGATAGTGTGGAGAGAAGGGTAATTTAGGGATTTTAGATAATTTTTTAGGGTTTGGATAATTTTGTCTGTAAAAACATTTTTTTATGGGTACAAATGGTAATTTCCTTTTTCTATGGGTAGATATATCAGCGTTTTCAACTTTCGTGGGTACAAATAGTAGTTTACTCAAGAAAAAAAAAAGATCTTTTAAAAAAAGATAGCTTCTCAAAAAAAGATTTTTTTTTCTAATATTTTACTTTTACTACTAGAAATTTGTCAAATACGCTAAAAAATAAAAAAATATTTTTTCATTAAAAAAAATATTTTTTTATCAAGATAATAGTATCCAAACAAACACTTAAAAAATAAAGTTAAAAAATAAATTTCAAAAAATAATTATTTTTTTATTTTATTTCAGAAAAAATAAAAAAAAATTTCCTTATAGCAAAAATAAGAGAAAAAAAATCTCACTTCGGTGGAAATACATATAGTCTGTGATTGTGACGGTCAGTGAGCTCACAATCACCGTCAGATATTTATCTGCTGCTATTCAGAAATATTTGTCTACTACTTCCTCATTTTCTGCCATTCTTTGGCATCATTTCATAATATCTTCTTCTATCTAGTGTTAATTTACATTTCTAGACATACGAACCTGGTGCAAGTGCAATGTACCTACATGGCTGCATCCACATTTCTTGACCGTACCTTTATCACAATTTTCTCTATCTACATTACACGCTCCTTGTAATAATTTTCCTTTACTACTCTTTTCTTTTTAGGTTGACTGATAATTTTATGTATTTGGACTTAAAATTATATTTTAACATTAAATTCCCGATGAACCTAACCTTAAATGAAGGAGTATAACATATAAAATTAACGATTTTCATGAAAAAGGAGTATAACATATAAAATTATTTTTCATTAAAAGACTTGGCTTTCTTTTTTCGAAAATATAAATGTACTTTTTTAGTTTTTTACAGTATTTTTCAACTGGTCAAAAATTAATTTATGAAAAAGGAGTATAACATATAAATTTCGAATTTTAACTCTTATTTATATGAATTAGTAAATTAAATACTAGTCCAATGCAAGTTATATAAATGATGTAGTTAGCTCATTAGAGATGTATATAATTAGCATCTATCACAATCAAGGAGTTTCATTCAGAAGAACACAGAAACAAGCACAAGAACAAGAACAACTATGTCATCAGAATCAGCAGCTAAAGTTACTTCCATTTTCGTGTACCCTGTCAAATCATGCCGTGGAATTTCAGTTTCTCATGCTGCTCTTAGTCCTTATGGTAAAACCAATACATGCATGTTATATGTACTAGTAAGTACTAGTCTATATAGCAATAATGACATTGTAACATTATTTGATAGGATTTAGATGGGATCGAAATTGGTTGGTGGTGAATGAAAGAGGGAGAGGATACACTCAAAGGGTTGAGCCAAGGCTTGCTTTGGTTGAAGTTGAAATGCCAACTGAGGCATTTGATGAAGGCTGGGAGCCTACAAAGGATTCTTTTATTGGTAACAATTAAGATTAATTACAGTTTCTTGAATTAGGCCTTTTAATTACTGTGATTAGTTCTAATCTTGAATGAAGAATTGCTGAATTAAAATGTTGATTATGACTTATTATCAAGTGTTACTGTCTTGGATATGATTGTTACTTGTTAGTGTTGAAAGCACCTGGGATGCAACCTCTCAAAATTAGCTTGTGTAAAGAACATGAAGTAGCAGATGGTGTTTCTCTATGGGATTGGAGTGGATCTGCCTGGCATGAGGGACCAGAAGCAGCAAAGTGGTTCTCAGATTATTTAGGAAAAACCAGTGCACTGATTCGCTTCGATATCGGTAGGCCATTGAGTTTGTGTATCTTTAAGCCCTATTTGGTAACTGTCTCAAGACAGAAATATAAACAGATAAACAAACTAAATGTGTTTGTTATGGACTTTATTAATGCAGAGTCACAGGCTAGACTCGCAGATCCGGAATACTATCATAATAAACAAAAGGTCCTTTTTACTGATGGTTATCAATACTTAATTGCATCTCAGGTTAGTTAGTGTTTTCAAATTCAATGAAGTCTAAATTCAATTTCCAATTGAAACTTTTATATCAATGTTTTTGTGTCACATGTAACTTTCAGGGATCATTGGATGTAGTAAACCAGCATGCTTCAGAACCCATACCTATAAATCGTTTTAGAGCCAAGTACTGATTTTTAACATGCCTTTTTCTAGTTTAACTCCTGAAATTTGTTGCTGCTTGGTCTAACTGGATTGTTTAATCTCTTAATAACTAAGATTTGTGTTGTTGAATGGTGCAGTATCTTTGTTGAAGGTTGTGAACCATTTGATGAGGATTTATGGACAAAGATCAAGATAGGCAAGCACTCGTTTCAGAGTGTGAGGTTGTGCTATCGTTGTAAGGTAATACCTCGAATTAGTTCCCAATGAATTCTTAGTCGAATACTTCAATCCTCAACAAATTTTAATCGCCAAATCAGTCTCTGATCTTTTATTTTGTTAGACTTATCAATCTTGACGTCAAATAAGATAACGATTCACATGTTTGTTATTCAGAAACCTGATTATAGTAATGTATTGATGCTGTTTGTGATGGTTCAGATACCTCAAGTGAATCAAGATACAGGGGAAGTTGGAGAAGAACCAGCTCAGACCCTGAGGAAAATTAGGTCTGGGAAACTCTTGAGGCCACAAGGAACACACGCACAAAGGGTGAGGCATTGATCATATTATATTAATGAAGCTTATTAATGAACATAGTCCTCTCTTATGAACTATATATATTATATGAATGAGTGGTATTGATATGTTATTAAATGCTTCTGCAGGTATACTTTGGCCAGTTTTTAACTTGGATTCAGGAGGATCATTCTGGAAATGTCATCAAATTGGGGGATCCTATTTATGTCTTTGACAAGGTCAATCATTTCAGTGAAGCTATTGCTTGAGACTCTAGTAGAATCTCCATTATTTCTATCATGAAAATAAGAGAAACCACCATGTTGCTGAACTTTGCTTTGCATAGTTGTATAATGCATCTATAACTATAATGAATTTTTATTAAAATAATATGCAAAAGGTAATTGTGTCCATTTTTTTCACTTGAGAAATCTCTTAATTTATCTAGTGAGTGGGTACAGGTATTATTATCATTTAACATTAAATTTTTTCTTAACAAAAAAGCTTATTACAACATAATCTCATTGATTGATTAATCATTCCTTTGCCAGTCCTCTTCGCTCAAGAAAGATCTTTGGATAACTTCGCTTACACCTATTCTTGTATGGCGAAAGATCTTTTAAATTGTGTGGCTTTAAGTACACCCTTCTCACAACAAAAGTAAAATATAAGAGAGAAGTGCAAGATGGTTCAAAAATATTTTGACAAATTCTGTGAAAATGATGTGTTAAAATTGTATTGGACAACAACAAAATTCAGTTGCATAACAAATCAGGAGAAAGCGTGTGAAGAATAGAAAAAAAATGCAGATTCCTTGTCACACAAGCCATCCTTTTCGCTGCTTACATATCATGTAATGGTGGCCTCATAGTGAAGCCACTCTAAAGTTTCATGCAATTGAAAGTAACAATTTCTTTCAATGGCTTCCACGAGAGGCATGGCTGACCCTTTATCGCAAAAGGGCTATTGGAGATGGAGCAAGCAAGATTTCTTGCCAGAAGAGTCCTTCCAAAGCTGGAACAACTATGCTTCTGCTCTGTCACAAACATGGTGCAGGTTCAAGGACCGCCTCATGAGCAGATCAGATGCTTCTGCTGAGACTACAGAACTCAGGAGGCAAAGTGAGAATGACATGAAGCGTTGTCTCACTTGGTGGGACCTAATCTGGTTCGGTTTTGGAACTGTGGTTGGTGCTGGAATCTTTGTACTAACCGGAGAAGAAGCTCATGATACTGTTGGGCCAGCTATTGTGTTGTCCTATGGTGTTTCAGGATTCTCAGCAATGTTATCAGTATTCTGCTACACAGAGTTCGCCGTCGAAGTTCCGGTAGCCGGCGGCTCTTTTGCTTACCTGAGAATTGAGTTGGGAGATTTTGCTGCCTTCATAGCTGCAGGGAACATTCTTCTTGAAAGCATTGTTGGAACCGCGGCGGTTTCGAGATCTTGTACTTCTTACTTCACAAGCCTTTTGAATAAACCAAAAAACTCCCTGCGGATCAAGACTGGTCTCAAAGACGGTTACAACTTGCTTGATCCTATTGCTGTTGTGGTCTTAGCAATTACTTCAGCAATTGCAATCAGCAGCACAAGGAAGAGCTCATACTTCAATTGGATAGCATCTGCAGTCCACACTTTAGTTATTATATTTGTCATTTTTTCTGGAATTTTCGTTGCAAATACATCAAATTTGACACCTTTTCTGCCTTTTGGTGCTAAGGGGATATTCCAAGCAGCTGGAATTGTTTATTTTGCATATGCAGGGTTTGATAGCGTTGCAACAATGGCTGAAGAAACTAAGAACCCTTCAAGAGATATACCAATAGGGCTTATTGGATCAATGTCGATGATCACAGTGATATATTGCCTAATGGCTCTTACACTCAGCATGATGCAGAATTACAAAGACATAGACACTGATGCAGCATTCTCTGTTGCATTTCAGAGTGTGGGAATGAAATGGGCTAAGTATGTTGTTGCTTTTGGTGCATTGAAGGGAATGACAACAGTTCTTCTTGTTGGGGCATTGGGACAAGCGCGTTACACCACTCACATTGCACGTTCTCACATGATCCCTCCATGGTTTGCCCTTGTTCATCCAAACACAGGTATGATGTATGGTACATAAGTTAGACAAATCAGTCTCTATCGTCATTTAATAAAAACGTGAGATCAACATATATAGACGAAAAAAATGATGTCAGGATTAATTTGTCTAACCAAATAAAAATTTGGAAGTTGGCTGCACCCGTCTAAATTTTATCTTAAAGTAACTAATACTTGTACCCGTATTGATCACATATCAGGAACACCTATAAATGCAACATTGTTGATCACAATCTCAAGTGCTTGCATAGCATTTTTCTCAAGCTTGGATGTGTTGTCAAGCTTGTTATCAATAAGCACACTCTTCATCTTCATGATGATGGCTGTGGCACTTTTGGTTAGGAGGTACTATGTGAGAGGTGTGACATCAAGGGAAAACCTTTTAAAGTTAGTAGCATTCTTGCTACTAATCATTTCTTCATCACTGGGGATCTTAGCTTATTGGGTCATGAACCCTAATGGTTGGATTGGATACACAATAACTGTTCCTATATGGTTCTTGGCCACTCTAGGAATGTCACTGTTTTTGACTCAGCAAAGGGTGCCGAGAGTTTGGGGAGTTCCACTTGTTCCATGGCTGCCATCAATGTCAATTGCAATAAATATCTTCCTAATGGGGTCTTTGGATTCATCAGCATTCACAAGATTTGGGGTATGCACTGGGGTGATGTTGATCTACTACTTTTTCTTTGGACTCCATGCAACTTACGACGTGGCTCATCAATAAGAAAACTCCATGCATGGCCATTCTCTCATCTGTTATATACTATTTGAAGAAGAATTCCCCTCCCCATGTATGAAATACTGTGTTCTAATATGATGATCAAATTAGAAATAAGAACAGATGAAATTTGATACTTGATAGCTTTGTAAAGGCTTATTCAAGTCAACAGCATATATGGACCTCCATCTGTTTAGTCTTTCTATATGAGCGACACTTTCAGAAGAAGAATAATAAGCTAATTGATAAGTTAATACCTCTGGTTTAGCTCTAAAATTCACGGTACTTAGGAGAGTAAGTCTCAACTATTTTTGTGGACTTGGTGTAGGAGTAGAAATAGGTGAAAACCTAGTGAATTGGTTTCTAAAAATGCTTTATGAACATTTAAAATCAATCGCTAAATATTTGTGTATATTTATTTGGGTTAATAATTTTTTTTTGAATCAACATAAGCTCAACACACTAATGTGGAGCAACGAAAGAAACAACAAAGACTTAGAAAATACATAAATTTTGAAGCTTTCTGCAATGCCTCAACCACCTAAAGTATCACTCTTAGTCCATTCGTTGTAACTCAGAATCGCCTTTCTTATTACGAAGTCCACACCTGTTTCCTTATTATTAAAAATCCTAGCATTGCGTTCCATCCAAATGTTCCAAATAACTGCAAAGAAACCCGGCAACCATTTCTTCTGATCTTGTTTCCGCTTATACCTACCGATCCATCTCTCAAACAGTTCCCTTATGGTTCCAGGGATAGGCCACACCTCTCCAAACGACCTCAACCAACTATCCCACACCTGTCATGTTATCTCACATAGAAGAAATAGATGCTCCACCGACTCTACCTCCTTTTTGCAAAGTACACAAAGATTATCACTGGGCCTAATAATTCCTATTCTACTCAATCTCTCCTTGGTACTCACTCTGCCAATAAGTACAAACCACCCAAACAGCTCGATCCTCGGCGGTACCACTCCTCTCCAAACAGAACTTGTGAAACTGTAACTCGTTATCTCATCTGACAGATTCTCCGACTGTAGGACCTTCACAACAGACTTGGTAGAGAATACTCCTTTACTATCAAACTTCCAGACCATATTATCATCTTTTCCATCTGTCAATTTCACCTGTCTTAGCCGCTCATGGAGTTGGTGGACAAGTTCCAGCTCCCATTGGAATAACTCTCTCCGCCACTGAAAGTTCCATATCCACTCAAGCCCATCCCAAAATCCACAATCCCCTACCATCGAACCTTGCTGATTCGAAATAGAGTATAGTCTTGGAAATGCCACCTTCAATGGGCCACCTTGCAGCCAGTTATCTTCCCAAAATCGGGTACTCCTCCCATTCCCTACTTCCATCGCCATACCCGTAGTCATTTTGTCCTTTATCCTCTGCTCTCTAATGTTCAACTGACATATGTCTTTCCAGGGTCCTCTTTTAACCGGTAACTGCTGATTTACTAGCATTACAGCAGGATTCAGGTTGTTGCACGAGCATACTATCCTTTTCCACAAGGGGCACTCCTCTTTAGAAAAACGCCACCACCACTTGAACAAGAGCGCTGTGTTCCGGATCACCGCATCCCCCACCCCCAAACCCCCAGCCTTTTTTGGTGCTTGAACCAACTCCCACTTAACTAACGGAATACCATCATTACCGTCTCCCTTACACCACATAAATCGCCTTTGCAGGGCAATCAGATTATCCGCAACCGCTTTCGGCATCTTATACAGACTGAGGTAGTAAATAGGAAGGCTATTCAGCACCGATTTAATAAGCACAAGCTTACCCGCTTTGGTTAGTACCTTTGCTTTCCATAGACTGAGTTTCTCTTCCACCTTGTCAATTATCGGTTTCCAAGTCTTCACCAAACGAGGATTTGCACCCAAAGAGATCTCGAGATACCTCACGGGTAGTACCGCTTGCCTGCATCCCAGCTCCCCACATGCTTGATTTATCCATTCCTGCTCACAATTTACCGATATCAAACTTGACTTCTCAAAATTAATGCTCAGCCCTGACATCAACTCAAAACACCTCAACAGTCTCCTATATTTGACTATTGTCTCTGTCACCGGGGGGCAGAACAATATCGTATCATCCGCAAATTGTAAGTGCGACAATTCGATATGCTCTCCTCCGACCAATAGCGGTTCAATGTGCCCGTTCCTTACAGCTTCTCCCACCATCCGATTTAACACATCTACGACCAACACAAACAGAAATGGAGAAAGGGGATCCCCTTGCCTGAGACCTCTTCCCATTTTGAATGGCTTAGATGGTGACCCATTTACCAGAATAGACATGGTAGCCGTGCTGACACACTCCTTCACCCAATTCCTCCAACGCTGTCCAAATCCCATTTTCTGTAACACTATATCCACAAAACTCCATCTGACTCTATCATACGCTTTATGAAAATCCAGCTTAATGATCGCCGCTTTCCTCCTCCGTGCCTTGAGCCAATTAACTGTCTCACAAGCTATGAGAGCACCATCATGAATTTTTCGACCTTTCACAAATGCAGTCTGAGTCTCACCCACCAATCCCGGCATAACTGACCTCATTCTTCTCACCAACACCTTTGAGATCACCTTGTACACACATCCTACCAAGCTAATCGGCCGAAAATCCTTGATCTCCTTAGCACCCAGAAATTTTGGGGCCAGTGTCACCCATGTTGTATTCACATCTGCTGGTAACGTTAGCCTTTGAAAGAAATCCATTACTGCCGCCGTGAACTCCTAACCAATCTCGTCCCAGCATTTCTTAATAAAATTCATATTGTATCCATCACTACTTGGGACCTTCGACGAGTCACAATCCCAAACTGCCTCCCTAATTTCCTCTGCAGACGGAAAAACCTCCAAAGCTTCTGCCTCAGCTCTATCAATTTGCTTCAACAAACCATCCTGAATACCTATACTTGGTGCATACTCCTGATGATACAACTCCTTATAGAATCCCCTAATTGCATGCGTTATTCTTGCCTGATTCCTCACAAGCCGGCCCTGGATCATCAGAGCATCAATCCTGTTGTTCTTCCTTCTAGCCGATGCAATAGAGTGAAAGTACCGGGTATTTCTGTCCATGTCCTTCACATGTTTAGACCGAGACATCTGTTTCTAATGAGTTTCCTTCCTAATGTACCACCTTTCACAAAATCTCACCAACGCCTTCCTTCTAGCCTCCGTTGTATCATCATAAATCCCTTCACTAACCTCCTCATCCAGCTTCCTGATCTCATCCTCAAACTTTTGCAGTCTGTTATCCATATCACTGAAGTTATCCTTGTGCCATTGCCTCAATGGTGTCGTCAAGGCCTTCAGTTTACCAAGGAATGGCCCTCCGCCTAAAGCCCGCCATTCATTTTTGACCGTCCTTAGAAAGCCCTCATGGGTAAACCAGGAATCCAGACTCCTGAACGGTCTAGGCCCCCCTCTAACTTTTGTATCCTCCACAATCAACGGGCAATGATCTGACAAGCCCCTTGGGCCACCTTTCAGCCTAATGTCAGGAAACTCCTCCACCCATTCAACACTAACCAGCACCCTATCAATTCTGCTACAAGATTGACCCCTGAACCAAGTGTACTTCCTATCCGTAAGGGGGAGATCCACCAGCTGCATATCTTGCACCCAACTCTTGAAGTCTTCCGCTGACCCCGGCAAACTCTTTAACCCTTTTCGATCATCAGCTTGCAAAATCTCATTAAAGTCTCCCAACAAACAGAAAGGAACTTGGCATAAGCCTGCAACATAACTCAATTCCTCCCACACCACCCACTTTGCCTCCCTCCCATGTGCCCCGTATACCAAACAGTAAGCACACTGAAAATTATTCTGTGTTATCACTCCCTCAATACACAACCACCTCTCCCCTTTATAACAGTTCCTTTTCTGAAACATGTTATCATCCCACATCAACAAAAGCCCCCCGGCAGCCCCAACAGATTCCACAAACTCCCAACCAACAGTACTATTTCCCCAAATCCTGCTAACATCATATTTTGAAATACCCTCTCTTTTTGTTTCTAGCAAACCTAACATGTTTAAGTTATATTTTTTCTTCAACGTTCTGACCATGCTCAACTTACCATCCCCCCTTAAACCCCTAATATTCCAACAGCTCACAATCATTTAACCAAATTATTGCTCACCTTATGTTTGTTCTTTGGACGACTCCTTCTTGCCTTTTCTTTTTGTTTCGCCAACTTCCGCTTTTTCGCTATTTCTTCATTCTGAGCTTGCAATATACTCATGATATCCACGTCCTCATCATATAACTCAGCGCCAGATTCCACCGCCAGTGCCCATGTAACCTCATTCTCTTTTGTCTGTGCTTCCATAGACATCCTGCCATCCTCTCCCTCTGTGAGTCGCTCTTTGCCAGTTTCATCAACGTTTGCATCCATGTTTCCAGCGTTTTCTGCATTCTCACCCAAACCTTGTTCAGCCACCTCTTCTCCGTTTTCATTTGCAACATTTCCAACAATTTCCTTTGTCATGAGCAACCGTGTATCCTCCTCCACCCTACTGCCATTGAGAATCCCCTCCCTGTCCGTACGAATCTGCACCATGCCCTCAGAACAGACACTAGTCTCCTCCCTCCCCACCGTCTCTCCTCCAACCTCCACACCCACTCCCAGTCGCGCTTCCTTCTCACTTCGTTGCCAAGCATTCGCACCTGCCTCCAGGACAGCCGGCCACCGTCCCTGCTCCAACGGCTTGGCCCGTCCGTCGTCCCCCGCCCCTCCATGGATTGTCACCCCCACATCTCACCCTTCGCAGCCAGGCACAGTAACAGAACCTCGCGCCGCCCTCCTATCCTCTACACACACCGCCTTCTCCTGTACACAACCCTACCGATCAATCTCGCCTTCCTCAACAGCAGCCGGCCCCCATCCCTGCGAGGATTGCCCGTCCCGGACTGCGTCCCTCGCCACACACACAATATTGGTCTCTGCTGTTCGCCCTAGACGCCTACCCTCAGCCGCAGCAGCCCGCTGAACCCTATTCTCTGTCCGCCCCGGTTCCAAACGGGTCATGGCAACCCGGTCCGCTTCTGTCCAGCCCAATATAGGCCCACCCCGTGTCTCCCATGCTACCTGCAGCCCCTCATCCTCCCGTCCCCCACTCCTTTGCTTAGTTAATGTTGGGCTTGTGATTTCATGGCCCAACCCACAACTCTCTAAGCAGCGTCCAACTTTAGCCCTTAATGGCTTGTCCTTCTGTACTAGTCCAGCACATGGCCCGTTAGTACCACTAACCCTTTCTTCCCCATAACTGAACCCCTGTGTAACCGTTCTGTCAGAATCTCCTTCCTCACTTCCACCAAATCTCTGCATAACCCCCTCCCCATTATTTTGGGTACTACTCACCGAATCTGTTGCTTCTCCAATCTTTTTGAACTTTAAAAATTCAACGTTTATATCATTCAAAAGTACTTCTGAATTTACTATCCTGCCCTTCTCTTGGTCCCTCTTCTGTTCATTGCCGGTAATTAGGTATGCCGCCGGGTCCCGCACCACCTCCTCCTTCCTCAGGCTATGGTCACCATCCCCGTCGACAGCTCTCCCTTTGTAGACCTGCATCTCCTCCTCGGAATTCCCAGGCCCACCAGCCGTCCACCCCATCTCTTTCACAAATATTGTAACCTCCTTCGTCCCAACAGCAAGCCTTACCCATTCCCTAATTTCATCAAACACGTACGTATCTACTTGAATCCTTCCTACCCGAAGTGACGCCCCTGCTCCTGTTGGAATAGCACAGTGGAGAACGTCTCCCCATAGGCTTCCAACCATTTTGAATGTGTCTGACGACCATACATGAAGCGGCATTCCGTAACACTCCAGCCATACTCTGCGAGACCCACCGCGTTCTGTTTCCTCCCATCGCCGGACTCGATGAAAAACTTGTAGCAGAGAATCCATTTTAAACGTGTACGCCTCAGCAGAATGCTCCACCGTATCAAACGTCAATAATACTTTATTCTCCCCGATCTCCCGAACATCTTCCACATGAGACACATTTGTGTGAATTACCCTCTTCAAGGATCTGGCGTCCTGACGTTTCAGTGTGTACCCCACTAAGCTCCTAGCCAACCATTCCATATTTGCTGCTACAACAGGTACTTCAATCCTTTTCGCACACCCATTGCCCTGCTGAACATGAACTTGGTCCCCTGCTAGCACGTTTCCTTCCCCAGGAATCTGAACCACTTCATTCTGCACAATAATTCTCTCTGGCCTCGCTTCCATCTGACCTCTTGTCCCCACCAGCCCCCTCCGGTCCTCCTCCTGTATATTCCTCCGAAACTTACCCTCCCCCACAGCAACAGTTTTACCGCGTAGCCTGTATTTTTTCGGCAATAGCTTTGAGGGCACCACCTTTCGTCGTATATCTAACAAATGCGAATATGTACGCCTTTTCTGTTTTCTGCTTTCTACAAAGATAGATGTCGTTTATTCTCCCGGTCCAGCAAAACATCTGATACAATTCCCTCCTAGAAATATCCTCCGGCAAATTATCCACAAAGACAGTGAAAGAATCCCTTTCTAAGTGATGATATTCTTCCTTAGTCCAAATCCGCGGATCCTTCCGCCGTTGAAAAAAGTCCCTGCTCCCACCTCCTCTGGTGTATCCCCCCCGCTCAGCCTCTCGGTCTCCCATTTTCCCCACTAATTCTTAATTTCTTAACTGCCAGTTGTATTTGGGTTAATAATTAAATTAGTCCTTAAAAATATATCATTCTCTAATTTTATTCTTAAAAAATTTTATCAATTAAATTAGTCTTTTAGGTAGCGTTTGTTTTAAGGTAATGGAACAGAGACTGAGAGACTGAAACTCAATATCATGTTTGTTGGTTCAGAGACTGGTACTAAAATTTCTGTCCCTGTCCCTAAAATTTCAGTATTTCAGTACCTCCAAAAAGTGAGGATACAAGGGACTGAAATTTTTAGAGACAGAGATTGAAACTTTAATAACATTTTATACCTAAAATACCCTCATTTCAATTAATTAATTCCAATTTTACTTTTTGTACAAATTAAATTAGAGTTTCATTTTTGTTTTAATTTTTGTCTCCCACTTTGCACCAAACAGAATACTCAGATTTATTTGTCTCTGTCTCTTAGTCTTAGTCTCTCAGTCTCAATCTTTCAATCTCTATCTCTCCACAAAACGCTACCTTAAAGATCATAAATTAATTATTTTTATCATTCTGTCACTCAATTAATAGTTTCCGTCAATGATTGATAATATAAAACGTTAATTGATAGTATACATGACACCCACCATGTCCAATTGAAAACTAAACAAACTTTATGAAAATCTATCAATTTAGTCTATCTTTTAAATTAAAAAAAGAATCATATTCCTAATATAACCTTTTTTTTTCTCAAATATAGATATTATTTTATTATTATAAAATAATAATATTTCCATAAGGAAGTACAAAAGAAGTTGGGTATTCCCAATTATCACCAAATGTGATTGGAAGACAAATAGCTTAAGAAAGAGTAAAGTAAGAATAAAGAGAAATTATTAGCATTCATCAGGTATGGTTATTGAGTTCACGCACTAGACTGCTGACTTCTTGCACTATCTCCGGTACTGGGCTTATTAGCTTCTCAAAGACACACCTATTCCTCGCTTTCCAAGTGCTCCAACACAGCGCCGCAATGAAGAGGATCTTTTGTCTACCTTCGATTTGAGCCGCTGCCCAAGATAAAACTCGTTGCCACCAATTGATGAAGGTCTCCTCTTCTCTCTGCCATAAGTCGAGGGTTATTAAGTTTAGACTCCAGATTGTTGAAGACAGGGGGTATTGGAACAAGGCATAAGAAATTGATTCATCTTTCAGCATGCATCTTGGGCAAGTGGCGGGGGTGGATGCAAACCAGCTATGGATTTGTTGCAAAACCGGAAGCTTTTTATGAAGACTCTTCCATAAAAAAATTTTAATTTTATGAGGTAATTTCAATTTCCAAATGCTATTCCATACTCTATTGTTCTGTATGTTCTGAGACATCAATGAAATAGGAGAATGAAAGAACCCATAAGCAACTTTGTATCCTGACCCAACTTCGTATATACCAGATTTTGTCCAGCACCAATTAACTTCATCCTCCTCCTCTGTTGGTTTGATGGAAAAAATTTTATTGCATATATCAACTGAAAAAAATTGACTCAATCAGGTTTCTGTTCCAGCTTCTATCAGGATTTAGTAGCGCACTAACATAATATACTTGCAGATTCGGTGGGTTTGTCACTGCAGCTTGAGGAACATTAAAGGGCAATGGTGGTGGGAACCAGGGATCATGGAAGATGTGGACATTAGCACCAAAGCCTATTTTTCATAACAAGCCTTTCTCAATCACCTTGCGGCCTTCAAGAACACTTCTCTAGCCCCACGACGGTATGCTTCCTATCTCTGCATGTAAGAAATTTGTATATCTGAAATATTTAGCTTTGAACATTCTTGACAGTGTAGAATTAGGGTATTTCATTAGACGCCAACATTGCTTGCCCAATAAGGCCAAATTTTGCGCCCTTAGATCTTTGATCCCCAACCCACCATCTTTCTTCGGTCTCGTCATTGTGTCCCATTGAATCCAAACCATTCTTTGTTCTGCGCCTTTTTTATCCCACCAAAATTGCGAGAGCATGCTATGAATCTCAGTTAACAGCGTGTCCGGGAGCTTGAAACAAGAGAGTGTGTAAATAGGAATCGCTTCCCCCCACCGCTCTCAATAGCGTGTGCTTGCCACCTAAGGACAATAAACTTCTTTTCCAATCCATAATCCTCTTCTGAACTTTATCCTTGATAGCTCCAAAGGTTGCTTTATTTGATTTCTGAACTATGGAGGACAACCCCAAGTATTTGTCTTGGGCTCCGATATGTTCAATATTTAGTATTTACGCAATTGCTAGTCTTGTGTTCTGAGGTGTGTTGTGACTGAAAAAGATGGCCGACTTATTCAAATTGACTTTTTGCCCACTGAAGCCCTCGTAGATCTCTAGCAATTCCAAAATGCTTTGGCTTGTATTAGGTGAGTCCTTGCAAAAAGGATTGAATCATCAGCAAACAAAAAGTGATTAACTATTTGGCATCTCCGATTAACTTGAACTCCTTAAATTAATCTATTTTGCTCTGTCTTGTGTAGCAAGAAGGAAAGCCCTTCCGCACAAAAAAGAAATAGATATGGAGATAGGGGGTCACCCTATCGGATGCCCCTATTTGGCCTAAAGTAGCCAAAAGGTTGCCCTTCCACAACAACAGAGTAAGAAACAGTCATTACCAATTCCTTAGTCCAGTTAATCCATTTAGCATCAAAACCCAGGTTTTCCATGATGTACCATAAGAAGTGTCATTCAACCCTATCATAAGCCTTGCTCATATCTAGTTTAATAGCCATCTCATGATCTGCTCCACTTCTCTTATTTTTCAAAGGAAAAGTTTAGGGGCCAGCAATTTTTCCAAATTCTGGCCAGCATGTAACCAGCAAAGAAAAGTGATCCATTGGATGAAATCTCACACCAATCTCACACTATTAAAATCAACATTGATGGCTATTTGATGGCTACAAATTACAAAAATTGCCGCTCCCTAACACTCCTCATTTTCAAATAGTGCATACATTCGTGGACAATTAGAATATTATCTGAAATGAGTCTACCTTTGAAAAAAGCACTCTGATTTGGGCTTATGATTTTATTCATAATACCTTATAGTCAGTGCACCATAACTTTAGAAATAATTTTATACATAATTAAGGACAAACTAATTGGTCGTACCTGAGTCATGTCACTGGTATCTGGCACCTTTGGAATCAAACAAATTTGAGTATGGTTGAAACGTTTTAGAATTCTTCCACTGTGAAAGAAACTTCGCACTGCCTTAAAAACGTCACCTCCAACTATATCCTAGAAAAAGTGAAAAAACTTAGCTGTAAACACATCATCACCAGGAGCACTCTGAGCATGAACACTGAACGTAGCTCTTTTGACCTCGTCCAGAGTTACCGGCCTTTGGAGCCTACGGTTTATGGAAGCTGTAACCTTAGGCTCCAAATCCTCCAAATATGGATTCAGATCAACCGAACAAGAAGAAGTAAAAATATCGCATAAGTAGTCTTCAGCTACCTTTGTAATATCCTCCGATTTCGATGCAATCTCATTGTTCCTCCCAACTAATCTCCAAATTCTGTTCCTTCGCACCCTTGATTAAAATTTCTGGTGAAAGAATCTGATGTTCTGATCTTCTTCTTTTAGCCATTTGACTCTAGATTTTTCTCTCCAATAGCTCTCTTCTTTCATATATGCTAGCTCCAACTTCTCTTCCAATATGGTAATCTCCTCTCCCCCATTGATTCCAGCCACTCATAGCTCCTCTAGGCTAGCTTGAAGGTCCTCAATTTCTTTCTGAGAGTTTGCTTTGTGAGTTATCTGCCATTGAACTAATCTATGTCTACATTCTTTCAACTTTTGGGCCAATAAGAACATAGTCGACCCTACTACTTCCATTTTCCACACTTCGCTGACAATTCTTTTGACATCATCTTCTCCATACCAACATTTCTAGTATTTAAAATGCCTTTTACTATGCCAGGATTGAGGTTCAATTTCCATCAAGATAGGAGCATAATCCGAGCCTGATTCTGTGAGCCTGTGCACCACTGCATTCGGAAACTTCAGCTTCCATCTCATCCCTACTAAATAGCGGTCAAGCCTCTCCTTCACCAAATCCTCTCCTTGTCTTCGATTTGTCCACGTGAAATCCATCATTTCAATATCCACTAATTCATTGCTATCAATAAAATTAATGAATGTTACAATGGTAGTTGCTGATTTTTTGCCTCCACCCTCCTTTTCCGCTTGACTTATTATAGCATTAAAATCTTCCGCTATTACCACTTTTTCTTCCATTTGTTGACTCATTGTTGTAAGTTTCTCAAACTGTAAGGCTTGAATTTGTTCCGAACAGCTCAAACGGACACCAATGAACGTCCATACCCCATTGTTTCCGAACTTCTTAACTTCAGCTGCTACAAAGAATTTCCTGCTGCTTTTAATTTGAACATGGATGATGTCCTTTCAAGCTAGCGCAAGTCCTCCTGCCATTCCTAACGGGTTAACAATATACCAGTTTTCATAGCTGCATGCCCGGAGTTTTGCTTCCACCTGTCGAGATTGGTTCTTTGTTTCACTTATGAACACAATCTCGAGGGAGTGGGATTTACATATCCCTTTTAGGGTATGAATTGTCAGGGGTCTCCCCTAACCCCGACAATTCCAAACTATAGTTCTCATGGCTAGGGGTGTTCATAGATCGGATCCGATCCGCATATCCGCGGTATTTATCCGAATTCGATCCGAAAATTGCGGATATGGATCCAATCCACAAGGCTTTCAAATTGGATCGGATCAGATCCGCACACTAATCGGATCGGATTGCGGATTTTGTGTTGGTATCCGCATATCCGATCCGCATATTTGCGTATCCGCAAAAATAAAGAAATAAATAAGTAAATATTTCTTTTATGTTTTATTTCAACTAATAATTATCATATATGTTGTATTATTTTAATTTATTATTTAAGAAAAGTATGTTCAATATTATTTTAAGAGTAAATATATTTAAACGAATAGAAAAATGAATTTTATTGATATGTTTTTAATAAAAATAAGCTTTTAAAAATATTTGTGTGTTTTGCGGATATATCCGACATCCGATCCGATCCGATTCGCAAATGTGCGGATCGGATCCAACCTTAAAAATTGCGGATATTGGATCCGATCCGATCCGATGATTTTAGTGCGGATCGGATCGAAATTTTGGCCATATCCGATCCGATCTGATCCACGTTCACCCCTACTCATGGCGCCTTTGGTGCCATTTGTAGGCTGGCACCCTCCACCCCCTGTTGAACTGCATTTTCATCATTTGTTCTTGCTTTCTTTGTAGATCCTTTAACTATACCACTCATCAACCTAACAATACTAAATTGATAAATTTTCATAAATATATTTGTTTTATGTCTAATTAGATATGCTAAGTATCATGTATGATGTGATTCTATATTGTCAATCGTTGACGAAAACTTATAAGTGAGTGATCGAAGGACGAAAATGATTAATTTATAATCTTTGAATGACAAATTTGATTAATAAAATCTTTTAAGGATGAATTTAAAAAAAGAATAATCCTTTTGAGAACTAATTTAATTATTAACTCATATTTATTTATATTTCACATATTTTTTAATAAAGTAATCCGCCACAAAAATAATCAAATATTTCATGTAGAATAACCATTCTTTTTTATTTTTCAAAATAATCAAATTTTTCATAGCAAATCAAATCAAACTTTCTATGAACACCGAAAATCAATACCCAGCGTATGTTATACTTCTAATCTTCTATTCGTATTTGATTAAAATGAAAATCTGGTTTGATTATATTGGTCATAAAGTTTGACTATTAATGTAAATCAAATTTGATAATAATTTAAGTTGATTATATGATTTGAATATAAGTTTGAATCAATATTTTGAATTGTGGAGTTTGATCATAAATATAAATGTAGAACCATTCCTGTTATTATACTTTGGCTGATTATTTTTATTTATTTAACATAGTTATTAGTTTTAAACATAACTCAAGGTTTTGAAAATCGAACGGGATATAGTCATGTATAGTCATAGATGCTGTTTTTGATGGTTCAGGTACCTCAAGTGAATCAAAGAGTGAGGCATTGATCATATCAGTCAAGCTTTTAATGAATATAGTCCTCTCTTATGAACTATATGCATAACCAATGAACGGTGTTGATATGTTATTAAATGCTTCTGCAAGTATACTTTTGCTAATTTTTTACTTGAATCAGGAGGATTATTCTGGAAATGTCATCAGATTGGGGATCCTATTATTATGTACACGGTTTGTAAGTAAATGAGTGAACAAGAGAGTTCATTCTGCTATAGTAATTCTTCTGTTTTTGTTTTTAATTTGATCATCATACTGGGACATATATAGATTACTAGCATACAATCTAGTAAAACTTGTAGAAAGGAATTCTGATTTTAATACAAACATGTGAGAGAGTAAATATTTAAGGCCCTGCATTCTCCATGGTCTCCATTTGCTTAATTTTGTTCTCGTTTTGCAACTTTTCTTGTTGATGAGCCATGTCATAAGTTGCATGTAGTCCAAAGAAAAAATAGTATATCAACATTACCCCAGTGCAAATTCCAAATCTTATGAATGCTGATGAATCCAAAGATCCCATTAGGAATATATTAATTGCAATTGAAATTGATGGCAACCATGGAACAAGTGGAACTCCCCAAACCTTAGGATCCCTTTGCTGTTTCAAAACAAGTGACATGCCTAATGTGGCCAAGAACCATATAGGAACAGTTATTGTATATCCAATCCATCCATTAGGGTTTATGCCCCAACAAGCTGAAATCCCCATTGATGAAGCAATGATTAGTAGCAAGAATGCTCCTAGCTTTAAAAGGTTTTCCCTTGGTGTCACACCTCTCACATAGTACCTCCTAACCAAAAGTGCCACAGCCATCATCATGAAGATGAAGAGTGTGCTTATTGATAACAAGCTTGACAACACATCCAAGCTTGAGAAAAATGCTATGCAAGCACTTGAGATTGTGATCAACAGTGTTGCATTTATAGGTGTTCCTGATATGTGCACCAATAAGGGTATAGCTATTAGTTATGGTATGTAAAATACAATTTGCAAATATCACAATTTAGTAACAAAAAAGGCTAAGTATAAATAAGAGTAAATAGCTATTTTGTCATCCAAAAGATTCGGATTTTGACCAAACGGATCTCAACCTCTGTTTTTGACAAAATAAACTCCTAAATATCAGTTTCATTTGACAAAATAGAGTAATTGTTAACCTATTACTCTAGATGTTTGGATCATTTTATCAAACAAAGATGATATTTTAGAGTTCATTTGACAAAAGCAAAGGTTGAGGTTCCTTTTATCAAAATTAAAATCTTTCGATACCAAAATGACTATTTACTCTATGAATAATATCTCAAATCTGTACTTAATCACCAAATCAGTTTTCAAACTTTAACTGAAATTGTTATGTTTTCATTAAATAACGATAAGAAATGATTTGTCTAACTTTCATATCCGTCCATCATACCTGTCTTTGGATGAACAAGGGCAAACCATGGAGGGATCATATGTGAACGTGCAATGTGAGTGGTGTAACGTGCTTGTCCCAATGCCCCAACAAGAAGAACGGTTGTCATACCCTTCAATGCACCAAAAGCAACAACATACTTAGCCCATTTCATTCCCACACTCTGAAACGCAACAGAGAATGCTGCATCAGTGTCTATGTCTTTGTAATTCTGCATCATGCTGAGTGTAAGTGCCATTAGGCAATATATCACTGTGATCATCGACATTGATCCAACAAGCCCTA
This sequence comes from Arachis hypogaea, assembly GCF_003086295.3. Taxonomy (NCBI): domain Eukaryota; kingdom Viridiplantae; phylum Streptophyta; class Magnoliopsida; order Fabales; family Fabaceae; genus Arachis; species Arachis hypogaea. Next base: position 21,633,075 of record NC_092049.1, read on the forward strand.
TTGGTATGTCCCTTGAAGGGTTCTTGGTTTCTTCAGCCATTGTTGCAATGCTATCAAACCCCCCATATGCAAAATAAACAATTGCGGCAGCTTGAAAAATTCCTGTTAAGAAATCAAGTTTGATTATATTACCTACGGAGTTTGATTATAATATAAATCAAATATGATTATATTATAAAAAATACTATATCCACATTAAAATTAACTACCAAGTCAGGTATCCTATATCTGTATAATTTTAATATATATTTTAAATTTTAACATGTAATGATTTTTTTTAGCAAAAGAAATTCAGCACAGTAAAGTGAAACTTATTGCAAGAAAACAAGAAGACAACATAAACACAAACTCATTATGAAATTTAATTATGAATATGAATACCTTTAGCACCAAATGGGAGAAAAGGTGTCAAATTTGATGTGTCAGCATGAACAAGCCCTGCAATGATCACAAACAAAATCACCAAAGTGTTGACAGCAGATGCAATCCAATTGATGTAGGAGGTTTTCCTAGTGCTGCTGATGGCGATGGCGGAGGCGGCGGCAAGAACCACAACAGCAATAGGATCAAGCAAGTTGTAACCGTCTTTGAGACCGGTCTTGATCCGCAGGGAGTTTTTTGGTTTATTCAAAAGGCTTGTGAAGTAAGAAGTCCAAGATCTGGAAACCGCTGCAGTTCCAACAATGCTTTCAAGAAGAATGTTGCCTGCAGCTATGAAGGCAGCAAAATCTCCCAACTCAATTCTCAGGTAAGCGAAAGAGCCGCCGGCTACCGGAACTTCAACGGCGAATTCGGTGTAACAGAAGACTGAAAGCATTGCTGAGATTCCAGAAACTGCATAGGATAAGATAATAGCTGGACCAACGGTATCATGAGCTTCTTCTCCGGTTAGAACGAAGATTCCAGCACCAACCACTGCTCCGAAACCGAACCAGATTAGGTCCCACCAACTGAGGCAACGCTTCATTTCATTCTCGCTTTGCTTTCTGAGTTGTGTAGTTTCGGTTTCATCATCTGATCTTGATGTTAGGCGGTTCTTGAATCTGAACCATGTTTGTGAGAGGGCAGAGGTGTAGTTCGTCCAGGTTTGGAAGGACTCTTCTGGCAAGAAATCTTGCTTGCTCCATCTCCAATAACTTCTTGTAGAAGCCATTGCAATTTGTAGAAATCTTCTATGTGCTGCTCATATTTGAATCCATGTATCTGAATACAAATGTATTTATCAAGGAACTGTTGAGAGTGAGTTTAGTTTAGTTTAGTTTTTTATTCGTTAGTGTACAGTGACAATTTTTTATACTTCATTTAAGAATATATTAAAAATAATCGGAAAATAACCATAAGAATGGCAGATAAAAAGAAATGAAAAGATTGTTATTAGTTTCGCAAACTCCTCTGCAACTACCTCTTATTGTCTATTTAATAGACGCTTGCCAGTATTGCATCATGCAAGAGTTGATGGTATCCCATAAAAAATCAATGGAAAAGTATAGCTAACTAACATTGGTAAATAATGTGAACAATAAATATATCGGATGTTCATTTTACTAGGTGTACGAATGGTTAGGTGTACGGATGATTATTCTAATATTAAGATTTAGGTGGATAATTTAGAGGTGTAGTGTGTTTTTATTTTATTGGTGGTTATTCATGTTGTTCAAAAAAGTCATTTCTTACCTAACATAACCCAAAATCAATATATATATTGTTAATTGTCAATTTGGTATTCAAAAAATTTACTCGTTGACAAAAAAGTCCCTAAAAGATGTTCTCGATAAACAGTCTATTAATTATTTGAAAATACGACAATAAAAAAATAAATATTATATTTTTTATAAGTAACAAAAAAAACTTTTATATTTAACAAACGACTTATTAAAAATAATCGAAAAATAAAAATAAGAATGACAAATAAAAAGAAAAAGTAAATACCCAAAATGGTTCTTGAAATTTAAATCTTTACCAAATTTAGTCTCCCACTTTCATAAATGACTAATTAAATCCCTAAAATTTCAAAACGTGCATCTCCGTTAGTCTCTTAAAGAAGTTCCGTTTAAACGTCGATAATGTGAAATGTGAAGTGTTAGGTGGGCATTCTAACTGTATGCTGATGTGTACGAAGGTTGAATGTGATTTAAATTAGTATCCAAAAATGCTTAATAATATTCAAATTAGTCCATCTTTCAGTATAAAACCCTAAACCATAAATTCTTGTCTTCTCTTCTTCACCTCTCTGTTGCTTTTCGGTTTATCTTGTTTTCTCGTCTGCGTGAGTGATGATGAGAGATGAGGAGAGAAGTCAAAGTATCTCAAGTAGAAAAATTTTGCAGGAAAACCTTATAGCAGCAATGGAATACGCAATAGGAGAGGTAAGAACGCCATTTTCTGTAACTGCGAACTTCCAACGGTGATGAAATACTCAACGACGGCAGAGAATTTTAGTAGACTATTTTATAGTTGTCCAAACTATGAGGTAAAGTTATGACTTTGAAGAAAATGTTAAGATGATTCCACTTTGAGGTTGGATTCACCTACGTTTATTACTTTACAGTATGGATGCCAATGTAATTTTTTTTGTTGGACTGATGGAAGTGAAGAATCAGTTTGTGCAACATTCATTTTGCAAGAAATTTTGCACGAGTTCAATTGGAAATAGCAAGTTTGGAGAGTGATGTTAAGACCTTGAAGATGATGATAATGGTGCTGATGGCTTTTGTAGTTGCTTTTGGTGTGTGTTTAGTTTTTAGCTTGTTGAGTTTTATAATCAATAAATGATAGTTATGTTATGAAATTTTAAATTTTTTAAGTGCTATGTAATATCTTGATGAAAATGCAATAAAATGAAATACTAATTTTGCATGAGTTCAACTCTTGAATACTACATTTGTTTTTCTAAAATTATGATCAATTAAATAAAAAGAGATACATCAAAACATACAAAAAAGCTAAACATGAATTTAAATGAGGAGTTATAGGGAGTTAGCAAGTTTTGTGATTTGTAGCAATCAATTAGCCATCATTAGTGTTTTTAATGGTGTGAGATTTCATCCAATGGTGTGGGATTCTCACTTTTCTTTTGCTAGTTAAATGCTAGTCAAATTTTAATAAAAGTGCTACCCCTAAACTTTCTCAATTTAAATTAACATAACATTTACAACAACATGAAATAAATGTTGTTTGTGCTAAAGCACATAGTGCATAACACACTATCATAACCTAAAACATCATAGGCCATAATAACAGCAAAGACCATACATATAGGTTTTAAAAATTACACCACAAAAAATATAATATTGTTTAACCATAGTAATCAACCACAACAACATCAACTCAAAAGGTAACTACACATTGTTCTAACTAGACTAGACCATTACAAGTTAAAAAAACAAAACTATATCATGAAAGTTTTTTTTTTTCCTCAGCGGTTGAATCCTGAAGTTAGAAGAAATTTTATGAAGGAGATCAATTTTTCAGAGGTTGATGCACTAACTCTCTGAATAATCTCTCTTAAAATCTCAGTTGGATGTAGAGTAGTAATAATAGCAATAGTGGATGCAGTTATCCTCTTAATAGGAAATTTATTGTGTCTCTCACTTTTAGTCCTTAGAAGCCCTTTTCTTAACATTTTTCGTAATCTTTATAATCTATGATAGCAATAACATTCATAATGCTAAACTAACAACAACAACAACATAAATAGAAAAGGTAATAATAACAATGAGTTGCATGTTCTTATTTAGTTCCTTGACCTCCTTCAACAGTAGCTTCTACTTGAATTTGAGTTTGTCTCCTTTTAGTACCAGTCACACTTCCTGCACCAACAACTCCACCTTCTTGACCTTCAGCTCCAATTTTACCTTCAGCACTAGCATCTCATTTGCATCATCCTTAACATCTTTTGTAGCAGTTGCTAGCTCATCAGTTTTTTGTTTTTTATTTTTTTTTTTTTGCTATTTCATAACACCTAAACTCTAACATTTACGTCACGTCACTAACAACGATAGCGTTCTAAACTATTCATTACATATGCAATAACGGCATTCTAAACTACACATTTACACATAAGTACTAATAACCCTCAACAGAATACAAATAATGGAAGAGAAGCATCAACATAAACCTTTACATTTCGTCATCGGCAGTGTGCGAAGGCGATGCTTCGTTGACAAGTCTTTCACTGACCGGAGAGAGTAGATTCCAAGGATGATCACCGGCGAGAAAATGTGAGTGGGAAGTATCGAAAAACGAACGTACAAAGAAGAAGAGAATGTTTCTTTGAGGTTTTTGTTGGAAACATTGATAAGGGGGACCAGTGCGAATAATTTATTCGAAGAGGAAAAGATGTTGAAACGACGTTGTTTTCACATGCTTAGGGCGTCCCTCTCTCAACGACGTCATTTGCACATGCTTAGGGCGTTCCTCTCTCAACGACGTCGTTTCATCCAATGCCCATATAACACTTCACATTCTACATCATTGACGTTTAGACAACACTTCTCTAAGGGACTAACAGAGATGCACATTTTGGAGTTTCAGAGATTTAGTTAGTCATTTATGAAAGTGAAAGACTAAATTGGATAGCTTTTTAAAATTCAGGGACCATTTTGAATATTTACTCTAAAAATACATAAAAAGATTGTTATTAGTTTCACAATCTTCTCGACAACTACCTCTTATCGTGTATCTAATAGGCGCTTGCCAGCATTGCATCATGCAAGAGTTGATGGTATCCCATAAAAAAAATCATGGATTAACCACCAATTCGGTATCCGAAAGATTCAGCCGCAGACAAAAAAGTCTCTGAAATATGTTATCGAAAAATAGCTCCTGAATGATTTGAAAATATGATAAAAAAGAACTAATAAATATTATATTTTTGGTAAGTAACAAAAAAAATTTTATATTTAGCAAACGACTTATCCATTAAATCTAAATTGTTGTAGCAATATTTGAATAAATATTTAGAATGTGCACAAAAAAATTCGGAGCAAAGTTTGATCTTTAGATATTTTTCTTTTTATTTTTCAAAACAATGCGGTAATTCACAATATTTTTTTTTTTAAAAGTCACTTGACAAAAAATTACATTTTTTTTGTAATGATTGTAAAAGTTTATATCAAAATTTGATCTCTAAAGTCATTTTTTAGAATATATATTTAAATTTTTTTTGTCATGTTTTTAAATATTTTGAGAATTTATTTGTGGTTAACATTTTTTGGAATTTGTTTTGTGAACGATGCAAACTTTCGAATATTATTTTGAAAGTTTACTTATATATATATATTCCAAATAAGAAATATTGTTTGTATATGCTTAATTAGTATGTTTATTAACTAAGGTGAGATTAATTTAGAGGGTATGTGAGTGAGTAGAAGGAACTGACTCTTTAATCGAATGGAGATGATTTAATATTTATTTTAGATATCAAAATTGAATTTAATTTTAATATATTATTAATATAAAGTAGTATTATATGTATTATATGTGATGTATTATTTTAAGAGTATTTTTAGAAAGAAATATTAAAATTTTAGTCTCTGTTCCTATGAATTTTAGTTCCACGTGTCTTCATTTTTTGAAAATATTGAAAAGACTGAAATATTGCGTCTCGAAACTGAAATTTTAGTTTTAATTTCTAATCACCAAACAAAATACTCAATCTCAGTTTTTCAGTTTCAGACTCAGTCAAAGAAACAAATATGCTCTTACATTACAAAAAAAAAACCTATATATTATATTGATTACGTAAATAATCATATAAAAAAATAAAAGTGATTGAACGATGATAAAAAAAATTATATTATAAGTCTATTGAAATTAAACTTATAAAATAATCAAAATTTTGGTTCATCAATTCTATCTATGGAAATGTGTAAAAAAAATCTAATTATTATATTTGGCACCCAAAATACTAGGATAACCTTTTAATGTATAAGACTAAGGTTTAGTTTAGTAAAATTTTTATTTTTAAAGATAGTTTATGAAAGCTAGTTTTTAAAAATATATTTATTTAAAAAATTGTAGTATCTATATTTAGAAATTCAAATTAAAAATAGCTTTTAATAAGCACAAGTAACAATAATAATGTTTAGTAAAATAATTTTTAAATTTAAAAATACTATAATAGATATAAATATAAAAGTTGAATTTGAAAATTAATTAATGTATGCGGGTTGTTGGGAATAAGTAGTATGACCACAATCCAATCAATCACGTGTCAAATAATTTGTTATTGTTATTATATTAAAATGTTAATATAATAACGTCCTTGATTAAATTTAGAGATTTATCATTGTGATAGTGATCACAATATTGAGAGATAAATCTTTTATAATTTAATCTAAATTGTTCTTGGTCATAGGATTATTAAAAAGGACATTAATAATCCGGAAAGATCAATATATATATAATGGTCTTCATTGGATGAAGATTAATAGATCTCATTTATTAAATTATATATATAGATGGTGCATATAGAGATATGACCATTGAACTGACTCACTTTGAGAATTCCTAATGGTTATAATTACCGTATATTTGTCAATAGGATATTCTCAAGATGAACACAGTAATAGAGTTTCCTTTGACCTGCGACTGTCATAGTAATTAACAATGTATTTATTATACTTTGATTCCGGACACCTAATACCCTAGGGTGCTAGTTGAATGGATATTGGGTATGATTTAAATACTTGTAGAATTAATGATTAGTCAATAAGGAATCCGTCAACTCTCGATAAAGAGTTTGAGCTCTATGATTATAATGACTGAGATGAATAAAACCTTGGCCAAGGGGATTGAATGAATGAAGAAATGAGTTTCTTAGGTCATTCACAGTTCATTATAATAATGGTAACAAGTTAGAGTTTGACAATTAAACCATACTCTAAGGGTTAACCAAGAGCTAGAAAGATGGAAGGAATTATACTTTGTTCTTCTGAGGTTCTTAGTAAAAATAGATTACTTCAAACTATCGGGTCGTTGAGGAGTGTTGCTAGACGCCAACCTTGATTAGTAAATTTAGTATGACTAATTTACTACCTGCTTAGTATTGAACCTATGGGGTCACACACTAACGAGTGTTCTAATCTTTGTTGTAGAATTATTTAATTATTATTTTGATTTGATCAAATAAATAATTATATTAATTCAAGTGGAATATTATTATATTCTTTGCTAGCACCAAGAATATAATAATAGTATGATAATTGAGAATATTAAATGAGATTTGAGAATAATTAGTTATTCTATTTCTGAATTTGGATGAGATCCTAACTAATTCTGTTTTCAAATTGAGTTATGAAAGTGATTTTTACTAGCGTACTCAGGTATTTTAGATCTGATCTACTATCTATTTATTATTGGAATAAAGTTTAAACACAAAATAGATCTTTAGGATTACTTTATTTTCTTCCGCTGCGTGTGTTATGAACACATAGTAATCCTTCACGGGTTATATTAGACTTTTTAATTTTAAAAAGCTCCACTTTAAGTACTTTTAAAAACACTCCTATATTTTAAAGAATAAATCTCTACATCCAAGTCATTTAACCAACCAAGTCCAGCCAAATCATTTACACTCACACGCGCACGTTCTTCTTTGTGCCCCTGCTGCACGTTCTTCTTCTTCTTCTTTATTATTCTTCTTTCATTATCGTTTTCACCACCACCTCCTCCTCCTCCTCCTCCTCCTTATTAGAATTTCTTCTCCTCTTTCCTTTTTCTCCTTCTCCTCCATCATCTTCATCATCATGATCATCATCGTTATAGTTATCGTCGTCTTCTTCTTATACGTATCGTCGTTATCGTTATCGTTGTTATTGTTATCGTTATCGTAAAATTTTTGCCATATTGATGCCGTTGTCTAATCCAAAATTGATTTGGATGTGTTTTTATTGATAATTCACTCATTTTTGTGTGTTGTTTTCAAACTGAGTTTGTATGTTACAATTATTAAATAATTTCGGTGTATTTCTGTGTTATTTGAGGTGCATTTGGTCTCGTTCACTTAGATTTGGTGTAATTTGGTGTAATTGTGAAAATTTATGCTTTTGTAACAAAATTTTGGTGTAAAAAAAAAGACATTTATGTGTTATATGTTATTTTCAAACTGAGTTTGTGTGTCGCAATCATTAAGTGATTTGGTGTAATTCGGTGTAATTGTGAAAATTTGTGCTTTTGTAGCAAAATTTCGGTGTAAAAACTAAGACATTTATGTGTTATGTGTTGTTTTCAAACTGAGATTGTATGTCGCAATCATTAAGTAATTTTGGTGTATTTCTGAGTTAATTGAGGTGCATTTGGTCTCGTTTACTTGGATTTGGTATAATTTGGTGTAATCGTGAAAATTTGTGCTTTTGTAGCAAACTTTCGGTGTAAAAACTAAGAAATTTATGTGTTATCGTTAAGAAATTTTGGTATATTTTTATTCTGATAAATTTTTCATAATTCAAAACTCTTCATCTTCCTCCTTCTCATCTTCTACTGCTTCTTCTTCTTCTATTTCATTATCATCATCTTTTTTTTTCTTATTCATCTTTTCCTTCTTGTTTTATCCTCTCAAGTTTCTTCTTGTTTTACTCTCTTAACAAGAATAAAAACAAAAAAAATTAAATAAAAATGAAGAAAAAACACATAATGATGCAAAATTACTAGGAAGAGAATGAACCTACATTCATTCAACTAAAAGAAAGAAAGAAATAAGGATAAAAAAAGAAGAAGAAAAAATACAACATTAAAAAAGATATTTTTGTGCTTTTGTAGCAAAATTTTGGTGTAAAACTAAAAATTTATGTGTTATTATTAAGAAATTTCGGTATATTTTTATTCTGATAAGTTTTGTATAATTCAAAACTCTTCCTCCTCCTCATCTTCTACTGCTTTTTCTTCTTCATCTTCTTCTTCTTATTTCATTTTCTTATAATTCTTCTTGTTTCATTCTCTTAAGATGAATAAAATAAAATAAAAAAAAGAAAAATCAATACTACAAAATTACTAAGAAGAAAAAGAGGAAAAGAAAAAATGCAGCAACAACAACAGTAATAAAAGAACAACAATAGAGAGAAAACATGCAAAGAAGAAGAAGGAACGCGAAAAAAAAAGAAGGAACACGAAGAAAAAGAAGAAGAAGGAAGAACGCGAAGAGGAAGAAGGAACGCGAAGAACAAGAAGAATATGTTTGCATTAGTGAAGCACCGTGTGTACACGTTGCGTATAATGAAAATGGTTTTTATTGGGTTTGGACCAACTTAGTTAGACTTGGTTGCCAAAAAGATTTGGATATGTAACAGGACTGTATTTTAAAAGCTACAAGTAAAAACACATTATCTTTTTAATTTATCAAATATAAATTAAAGAGTTTGTGTTTTTAAAAAGGAGTATACTATTAAAATGGTACCTAAAAGTTCGCACCGCTTACAAAACAAACTCCAAAAGTTGCTAACGACAAATAAGCCCTCAAAAATTTTAAAAGGTGACAAAAAACTAGATATTAAAAATATATTCTAAAAAATAACTTTAGAGATCAAATTTTGATGCAAATTTTTGAAATCATGATTAAAAAAATAAGATCTTTTTATTCTTAAAATTTGATCATTTTCAGTTAAGTGAATTTTTTTTAAACTTTTTTTATTTTGAATGACCATAGTTTTTTGAAAAATAAAAAAAAATTAGAGATCAAATTTTGCTCTATATTTTTTTTTTTGCTCCTCCTAAATATTTATTCAAATGTTGCCACAAAAATTTAGATCTAATGAATAAGCCGTTTACTAAATATGGAATTTTTTTGTTACTTACAAAATATAATATTTATTAGTTCTTTTTGTCATATTTTCAAATCATTCCAAGGTTGTTTTGTCAATAACATTTTTTAGAGACTTTTTTTTTTGTCAGTGATTGAATTTTTTAAGTACCGTAGTTAACCCCTTAAAAAGATCCAAAATTTTGATATGAAACTTTTTTTGGAGTTATGCCCCAAAACAGGATTGGATTAGGGATTGAACGGGTCCCCAAGGGGACTGGGACATGTCTTCCACCCCCCGCCCCTGTGGCCCCAAAAAGCCACCCGTCCCCGCCCCGTATCCACGATGGATAACGGATATCCGATATCCGCTGGATATCCATTTTCCACGGATATCCCCAATGATCTTCTTTAGAAAACAAAAAAAAATTAAAAAAAATTTAAAGATCTCAGATTTAAGAAACAATGCACATTAACAATATAGCTTTCATAATAATGGAGATTAACAATTTTGATTTCAGAATAACTTTAAAGAACTCAGATCTGTACAATGCAAATTTCATAACAATGCAGATTAATAATACAGATTTTTGAACAATTTTAAAAAAACCCAGCTCTATACAATGCAGATTAATAATAAATTTCAAAAAATTTTAAAACACACAGATCTGTAGATGACGAGGCAGGTGCAGTCTGCAACGGCAAGAAGCAGACCCAGAGATGGAGTTGACGGCGACAGAAAATTGCCAATGTGCAGATGGCGATGCGCAAAGCTGTGGCGGAGACGACGACAAGTAGATATGTGGCAGACATGGCGACGGGAAGATCTGTGGCGCTGACGATCTGACGAGGAGGAGGAGGGATGGCGCGCGAGGAGGAGCTTTGACGACACTGTCTGCGGGATGGAGAGAATCTGACAATGACGAGGATGCTAGATGCTGCAATGACGATTAGGTGACACTGCGCTAGGCAGTTCGACGACAAAGGAGCAGAACTTGATGAAAAAAGGGGAAAATGGAAGGGGGAAAGGTGAGGCGACCTCGCTGAAGGAGGAGGAGGAGCTCGCCGGCGAGTCTAGAAAGTGAGCAACGGAGGTGGCGGCAGTGGTGAGGAGAGGATCTGAGAGTGAGGCTCGGACAGAGCGCAGACTGTGTGAATGAAATGGGAATTTGAAAATAGGGTTTGTTAAAAATATATATACTAGGGATATTTTGGTAATTTGACACGTGTAATTTGGTTGATAAAAATATTTAAATATTTTATAAAAGTACTTGTATTTAATAGAAAATACACGTGTCACTGGTCAGCATATTTATAAAAGCATGCCACAATCAAATCTTAATCAGCATGCCACGTGTCATTGGTCAATACATCATTATACCATTACATGTGGCCAAATCATAGAGTGATACGTGTCACTAACATGCCACATGCCACTTCAACAAGTCATATCATCACATCGTTAATAAAAAATGGGTCAGAGACTAACGTGGTACATTTTTATCAATTTCAGAGATATAATTAATATAATTAAAATCTTAATAACGATTTTAGTGCCTGATGTCAATTTTAGAAACCATTTTAGAGTTTAACTCGACCTAGTGAGCAACCGAGAAAGCATATTAATGCTCAAGTTGGGATACTTATTGTTTATGGTATAGGAAACATTTCAAGTGCACCGGGAGTACCGATGCATCAGTTGTTTTAACCATTGATTTCAATTAATATATATTATATATTTTTTATAATTCAGATTAACAGTTAAAACAACTGATACACCAGTACTCCCGGTGCACTTGAAATCTTTCCGTTGGTATATATGGAAATGGAAATTCCAGCTATATCTTTGGAAAAAAATTGGGTTGCTGTCGCATCATATTCATATCCTAATAACATATAGTCCACAGTGATTATTACAATTTTAACTCGATATAAATGAATGGAGACCAGCTTTGTGTACTACATTCACAACCATAAAGTCAAGCAAATAGACTTTAGATGCAATCAATGTCAATCATGTAGGTCTATTTGTATTCTACTGATGATTTGAAGATTCTCTGATCTTATGAACCAATATTCAAACCATGGGACTGTGATTTATTTGCCAAGTAAGCCCAACAAAACGACATGACACTAGGCTGTCAAATTAGACGGTTCGATTCATTTAGGTTCGGTCACTAAATTTATTTTATTTATATGACATAATTTTTAAATTTAGACTATTTATGACCTATTTGATAAGTTAAATAGATTAGCTCATTTATCATTTTATTTTAATTTTTAAAAAATATTTTGATAAAAAATATATTTTTAGATTAAAAATTTTAAATAAATAATATTTTTTAGTTAATAAATTAGATTTTTGGATCACTTCAAAAGAAATATTGATAAAAAATATTAAATTTTTTAAAAAAGAGTAAAAAAATCTGGTCGTTCGTTTTTTTGTGAACTAATTTGTTTAACTCATTATTTTTTTAAGGTAATCGGACTCAGACTATTTAATCCAAAATCTAAATGGACTTAATTTTAGATGTAAAACGTGTCTATTTAAATAGATAAATAAATTGACCCGATAAATTTAATTAAATAAATTAATTCGATAAATTTAGCCTATTTTATCAACCCTAAATAATACTTTCAAGAAAGAAATATAGCTTATTGTTAAGGTTCTTTTTAGTAATATTATAATTAGGTATTCTTTAAATATTGTCATTTATTCAGCCTTTAAAAAAAATAAAAAACATAATTCTTCTGATTTTTTGACCAACTAATACATAAAAGTGAGTATTTAAATTAATTAAATAATAATAAATTCTTAAAAAAATAACTAGCATTTTTTAATAAAAAAATTAGACAACTGGTAAAATATTGGTTATTGTCCTACTAGGATTTAGTAGGGTTCCAATTATTCTTCTTTTGGTAGTATTTTTTTTTTTTTTACTAAAGATAGAGAGATTTGAATTCGTAACTTTTTAGATAAATATAAAGAGATTATGTCATTTGAGTTATAATTCATTGACCTCTCTTAATAATAATTAATTTTTGTTTTTCAGTTCAAAATATATAATTTAGGATTTAGCATCTAAGTATAGTTTCTAACTTTCTATATAATCCATGTTCAGAAGATTTTGCACAACCCCAATATTTAAACCGGCCTGCCCCGCTTTTCCTTTTATGCTGATGATAATAAAATTACATACTTATCTGTTTTGGAAAAAGAATAGTCAAGAATTCTGTGTTCCACTCCCAGAAATTAATACGCTCAGATGTCAATTCAGAACAATAATTATCATAAATCATAAACAATTTTTTCTGCGCTGATATTGTTGACAAATGAAAAGTATGGCCTTGCGCGCATACATCTAGTTAGATAAGGTTGCACTGCTTTGGTTTAACAAATAATATGAATAGATTGAAAAATAATTATACTAGATATATATCAAAATTAATTATTAATATTAAATATATATATATATATATATATATATAATATATATTAAAAATAAAATAAAATAAAATAAATTATATATATTTATATACAAAATATTTGTAGTTAATTTTAGTATATACTTAAGTAATTTTAGTATATATTTAATATATTTTATTGAAAAATCATGGATTAAGTACGATTTTGGTCTTTAAAATAGAGGTTGAAAATTTTTTTCATTCTTAACCTTTTTTACTTACAAAATCGTCCCTAAGGTTTAATTTAGTTTTAAAATCGTCCTTTGGACCAAAATACTCTTCTCCTTCTTTCTCAAAATCAATCAGAAACAGAAGCAGAAGTAGAAGTAGAGACAGAAGCAGAAGCAGAAACAAAAGTAGAAGTAGAAAGCAAAAATAGAATCAACAACAATAAAATAACAACAACAATGGATAATAGAATCAGGGCAATAACAAAACCATAAGCAGAAGCAGAATCAACAACAATGAAACAACAACAACCAGAAGCAGAAGAAGAACAACCACAGTGAATAATGAAATCAGAACAACAACAAAAGCAGAACTAGAAGCAGAAGCAGTCAAGCAGAAACAAAAACAGAAGCAGAAGCAGAAGTAAAAAGCAGAAGCAGAAGCAGAAGCAACAACAATGAAACAACAACAACCAGAATCAGAAGAACAACAACAACAATGGATAAAGGAATCAGAACAACAACAACAACAACAACCGACAAGGAGGACGAGGAGCAGCGGCGATCGACGAAGAGCATCGACGACTGGCGACCAAGCGAGGAGGAGGAGCAGAAACGGCGAGCGGCGCGTGACGTCCAACCTCGTGGATCTACTGGCGTCGACGTCGAGCGAGGAAGAGGAGCAGCGGCGATATCTGGCAGTGAGATCCAACAGCGAGGCGAGAAGCAGCGACGGCGACGGCGAGGAGCAGCGATGGCGACGAGGAGCGAACGACGATGAGAGCAGCAGTGACAAGGACTGAACGACGAGGAATAGCAGTGGTGGCGGCAAGAAGCAGCAGTAGCAGATTTCCTTCCCCCTCTTCTTCCTTGGAAACCCACCAACATGATTCCCTTCCCCCTTTCTCCGTTTTTTTTTTTTTATTATTTTATATATTTTTTTAATTAGGGATAATTTGGTAATAAAAATAAAAAATTTTGTAAAAGGGACGATTTTAAAAGTAAGTTAAACCTTAAGAACGATTTTGTAAGTAAAAAACGATTTAAGATAAAAAAAATTTTCAGCCCTTACTTTAAGAACAAAAATCGTACTTAATTCAAAAATCATGTTCATGACTATTCTCGTCTTTGATTTGATTCATTAAAGAATTAAAATATGTTGTGATTCAAATCCATTCAAAAATAATTATGATATACATAATTAAAAAAATAATTATTAATCAATCATTACATATGAATATATATTTAATATTTTAAAAAAAAATTGATTATATTATTACAAAAAAAATTAATTATTTTATTGTAAAATGTGTGATTATTTGAATTACTAAATGCTTTATTAAAAAAACAAGAAAAACTATATATAAATTGATTAAATTCAAACAAATTTGTGGCTGATTTTGTTAGCATATTCCTACCGAAGATATTTGTTATTAAATGTGTGACTAATAGCAATGTCCTTTTTAAGAACTTGGGTTGACTTGACGCTCTAAACGTTGACTTGGCTTGGCAATTGGCAGTTTGCCAGTTTCACTTGCCTATCCATATATTAACATCATATTTTATGGATCAGAAAAGCTAAGAGATCAGCATCTTTTTACTAATTTCATCCAGTATAGTATTTTTTAATTTTTATACTAATGTGATAAATGATGTATTTAAACTTTTTTTTAACATATGTATAAAAATATTATTATTAGTCAAATACTAAGATTTGTTAATTATGTAGCACTGCTCTTTATGAATTTTAACTCCCACAATTGGAACTTTTATGGTGTTTTAACTCTAGTCGTCGAAATTCACCTTTCACTAGGTAGAAAGTCTGCCAAAATCAAATCCAAGACATGATTCTTGAAAATAATTATCACTTGTGCTAGGTCTCATGGTTGACAAATTAGGATTATAAAAACGAAATCTACAACTTGGAAATAATAAGGGCTAATACACCATAGGCCACATTTGTTCTTATACATTCACACATTAAAAAAAAAAAAGAAAAGACTGCAAACCATTTTGTGGATTATATGAAGTGGGTCTTAGGCGATTCTTAGGTCTCAATGCTGGGCCTTGTTAAAAATGCTAAGAGTGGAAAACAAAAACGAATGCCAAAAACTATCCCAAAATTAAAATACAAATGTGAGAACTTAATTAATGTTGCTATTTGATCTAAAAACTTTGAAGACTAATGTCCAAATAAAAAGCTAAAGAAACATATATGACTAACTAAAGAAAAGGATTTGAATAATAGCCGAGGCTTTATGTGAGAGGAGATAGAACGAAGATTGCGTTTAATTTTAAGAACAAAAATAAAAACAGATATATAAAAATTAGTATTTTTATATTTTGTTTAGTGATAAATTAAATATAAAAATCTAATTTACTTTAATTTTTTCATACAAAAAATTTAGAAAAAAATATAATGATTAAAAAATATATTTATAAAAAATTAATAGGTATAATAAAAAAAAAATTATTCTCCACGTAGAAGCGTTTTCCTATATAAGTTATACAAGTCATTTATATTCACACGCTTTTACGTTTTTCTCCGTGTCTCTTCTTTCTTCGTGCCTCCTCTTCTTCTCCTTTCCGTGCATTTTCTTCTTCTTCTTTTTCCGTGCCTCTTCTTCTTCTTTGTAATTTTTTCTCTCGTTATCATCATCATCAACACCACCTCTTCCTCTTCTTCCTTCTTTTTTCATTGAAATTTCTTTTCCTCTTTTCTTTTTCTCTTTCTCCTTCATCATCAGTTATCTCGTTGTTGAAGATAATAAATAATTCATGTTCAGATTGTCAATTAGCAAATTTGGGTGTAACACGAAGATATTTGGGTGTAACACGAAAATATTTGGGTGTATTTTAAGAATTTTTGGATGTATTTTTATTCTGATAAATTCTACATAATTTAGTCACCAAAAAAAAATTCTACATAATTCAAAATTCTTCCTCTTCTTCCTTCTCATCTTCTACTGTTTCTTCTTTGTTTTTTTTATCATCATCACCATCTTCTTTTTCTTCTTTTCTTATTCATCTTTTTCTTTTTCTTTTATCTTCTCAAGTTTCTTCTTGTTTTACTCTTTTAACAAGAATAAAAACAAAAAAATCAAACAAAAAAAGAAGAAACACATAATGCTGCAAAATTACTTGGAAGAGGATGAACTTACATTCATTTAACTAAAAAAAGAAAGAAATAAAAAAAAAGAAGAAAAAAACACAGCATTAGAGAAAATATTTTTCTGTATTTGCAGCAAATTTGGTTGTAATACGAAGATATTTGGATGTAACATAAAGATATTTGGGTGTATTTTAAGAATTTTTTGGTGTATTTTAAGAATTTTTTGGTGTATTTTTGTTCTGATAAGTTCTGTTTTGCATAATTTAAAACTCTTCTTCTTCCTTCTTTTCATTTTCTACTGCTTCTTTTTCCTCATCTTCTTATTTTGTTTTCTTATAATTCTTATTGGGAGAAAAAATCAAATAAAGAAAAAAAATACATAATGTTGCAAAATTAATAAAAAGAGGAGGAGGAAAAAAATGCAGCAACAATAATAATAATAAAAAAAAATAACAATAGAGATAAAACACGCGAAGAAAAAGGAAGAAAAACGCAAAGAAAAAGGAGAAGAAGAAGAAGGAGGAGAAGGAGGATCGTGAAGAAGAAGTGTCTTCCATAATAGTGAGTGAGAGCGCGCTTTAGAAACGGTAGAAGAAGTGTCTTCCATAATAGTGAGTGAGAGCGCGCTTTAGAAACGGTAGAGTGACAACGCGCGTGTTATCACACTGGGTGAATGTAGTTTTTGTTAGACTTAACCCAACTTGTAAAACTTATAACTCAAAAAGACTTGTATGTGTAGCATAACTCTAAAAAAAATAAAAAAAAATAAGATGTGTTCCTTATATATTTCTTTATTAGTGTTTTGACACAATGTCTCTTGTTCATGTCTCATTTGTTAAACATAATTTTGTGTCTCTGTTCATGTCTCATTTGTTAAACATAATTTTGTGTCTCTGTATTCCTCAGTCTCAGTGTTCTATGCCTGCAAATAAACAAACCCAGCCTAGAAGACTTGAATCAAATGTGTCTTGCTGAATTATCAATGCTGCATAAGGCTTCAATCTTAGTTGTATTTTTCACTTTTTATTCATCAGTTTATTTTCATGAGATAATAAACTTTGATTTTGATTCCCCCTTGCGACTCAACACAAAGAAAAAAGAAAAAGATTATGACAAAGCAAAACAAGAAACAAAGGAAGAGACACAAAATTTGAACAAATTTCTAATTTTTTTTTAAGTTATAACCAAGCTACATAAAAACATAGCTCTTTGCTATCAGTATCAGGTCCTCAGGTATGGTTCTCTAGTGCAACATGCAGCTGCACAAGCAATGAAGCAAATATGACACCCAATCAGAGGGGGAAAAATGAAACACAAATGGTTCACTTTAGCAAAGTCAGAGACTCCTCTACTCTCTAGCAAGCCGACTTCTCCGACGATAGCCATTCCTGCGTGGCCACCAAATCAGGGAGGACAACTGCACCGGCTTTCCTCCACTCCACGGCATCCGGTGTCTTAAATCTATCCAACAACAGGGCATGCATCCCTATGCTCTTGGCCGGCTCATAGTCTTTGCGCATGCTGTCACCGATATGTAAAGTTTCTTGAGGTGCAATGTTTCCAGCCCTCTCCAGTGCAATCTCATAGATTTTTGGGTTCGGCTTCTCCACGCCTTCCAGACCGGAAAACACACCGAAGTCCCACTCGGAATTCTGCACCATCATTTAGACAATCATTCGGAATTGTAGAAGCAAAATTCAATATAATCGCATTGCAAGTGTATCAAAAAGCAATGGATACTTGTAGTGGTTAGTAAAGTCTTAAAGCTCAACAAACACTGGTTCAACAAAATTTTCTGCTGGGAGTGTGGTTTGCTTGGATCAGGAGATAAAAATGATAAATTATGATTACAAAATTGAAGCGCAACGGTGTGAACTAATGTTCTAGAGTTTGTGTAAAAATCTAACAACAAACCTTCAAAAATTGTAGAAAAGTTTACCTGGTTTATACCCAGAGCTGGAAGAATCACATCTTGATATCGATACTCTGCGTTGCTGACAATGCCGACGGTTATGCCTTTTCCTCGAAGCCATCTAAGAAATGGTTGGGAGTCAGGGAAGACGGTGTATGGGGCCGAAGAACCGAAGGCCGCATATATGCGTCTGAAAATTTTCTCAAATGTCTCCTCATCATATTCATATCCAGCCTGCCAGGGAAAACAACTATCTCCATGAAATTCAAGAAATTCTTTTCACACGTGATTATCATAAAGCTATAATTCATTACTTGATATCAATATCAATATCTTATAATGCAGCATAACACATCAATCAAAGTGGGTTCAACACATTTGATGGTTCAAAAATAAATTTGCTTCATTTCTCATGTTATTTTGATAAATTAGTACAAACAAGTATACTGACTTCCAAAGATATCTTACCCTCACAAAAGAATCTCGCACGCAAGTTTTCCACCACACAATGTTTGGCATTTTGGCTGCATAACCGAAACAGGGATACTTCTTTGCCATGTCCTTATAGGCAAGCTTAAAACCCTCGTGCACACGTTTGTAATCCGGGCATGGATAGCCAACTGCCTTGGCTGCCATGCAATAGTAGTCACCAAGCTCTCCCTTGTAAGCCATTAGGGTACCCGTAACATCTATGGTGACACACCGTAGTTTATTCAGTAGTGACATGGTGGCGCGAATCGGGAAGTAGGCTCCTGTGTGTTGACTAAGAGACTGATCAGAAGAATTTCACAAACAGCAGCAATAAATCAACTAATGGAATAAAGTATTGAGCTCCTTTAACATTGATACTGAAGCTTGCACATGTGATTTCATATTACTATATTAGTGACTTGAAGTGGAAATGAAATTTCAATCAAAGAAGAGCATTGTAAAATCTTTGACCAAGTAAAAGAGAGGAGCATGGAAATGGTTGCTTTGAATTGATGAAGTTATTGATAATATTGCGCAGAATAGAGAGACAGAACTTTTCTAATCAATATCAGAATTGTTGGACTGAATGATACGAACGTGGCTTTGAAACTACACATGATTAAAGCAATGGATGAATGCAAGAAGAACAAAAAAAAAAGTATAACATGGTAAAACCATTGCAAATTGAAAGGAACTGGATAAGCTATGTTCGGTTGGAGAGTGAAAATTTCCATGGATGAGCTTTGTAGGTAAAATCTACCCCCGAAACTCATCCATGAAAATTTCTAGCCCATTTTCTTTATAGGAATTTCTCTCCATTTTTACCCGCAACCAAAAATACCCTTAAACTTGGATAATTAAATACCATTGCCACACACAACAGGCACTTTCAGATAACACATTTTCCTTGCAAACATCAGCAATTTAGACTTAGTTGTAATGTTATACATAATGCTAGTATTATGTTAATACATCTTGGAAAATGGGTAGCTCAAAATGGATGGATGGATGGTCCATTTCAAGTTTCAACGATTTTTTTCAAGGAACTTGAAATTAAAATTGCACTCTGCATGTAATGATGTAAGGTTGCAATCATCAACAAATTCAAGATGAAGAAAGAACAAAAATCACTAATTACTAACAGTTCAAATAATGCAGCATATTCTTTCTAATCTCTATAATCATTCATCAACACAAAATCTTAACCTGAAATCAACCCATCTACCTCACAGGTCAAAGGCTTATACTTTCATTCTTCTTTTAAACGAAAAGATAAAAAAAAAAAAAATAATCTTTAATGGGTTTAAGTCAAAATGCACTAAGGTTTATAATGTGGCTAAACCAAAGTTCATCAGCTACAAAAGAAGAAAAAGGAGCATCCAGTCCAAAGTAATTCAAATTGGGAAAATTTCCAATATGAAATTTAAGCGGAAACAAAACACTTGAGAGAAATAGTTGAAAGGAGATCAAATCAGAGTTTCAGACAATTACCAGAAAAGAAAAATAAAAATGCACACACGCACTAGAGTGTGAGCAGGTCAACACCCAGAAACATTTCACCAAAAAGATTATATTTTTACAATCCACTTGTAGAAATAAACTCAAATTGTTCAATCACAACAATAACAAGAAGAAGAACAATAAAATTGAGGCAGGAAAGGAATCTTGGTTCTTACCAGAAGCTCAAGTAAAATCGAGATGCTTTTTTAAATCCCCAAATGGGAAAATGCTCAAGCTACACAATCATGGAGAACACAGGGAGAGAAGTGAGTACCCATTTTTATATATGCAAAAAAGGACATTCAGAGAGAGAGAGAGAGAGAGAGAGGGAGAGAGAGAGAGAATTGCTACTCTCCCAAGAAGAGTACATGTCACAAGGAAATGAGGAATCAACAACCCCCTGATTCGTTGTTTCTTGTTTTTCACTATTTTGTTTTCCTCTGCATCTATTTTCCATTTTTCCTAGGTTGTTTGTCTGAAAATTAATTTGTTTTAAAAAATTTTAGACAGAAATAATATTAATTTTTTACAGAATGACATTGACATAAGTTTAAAAGTTAGAAATATTTTTTTGAAAATATTTAGAAACAGTATTTTTTAAGTTAGTTTATATCTATTAAAATTAAAAATTAATATAATCTTATATCTTAACAGATATTTATATTTTTTATTCTATTTATGTCTATTAAAATTATTTTAAATTTTACAAATGATTTTATCAAAATACAATTATTTTAACTTATATTTATTATAATAAACTATTTTTGAAAATTAAAGGTTTTATCAAACCAGACATTAAGTAAAACTAACTTTGTTATAGCAATTAACTAAAAGTTAAAGAATAGAAAAGGCAAAAATGAAAAGTGAGGGTAGGGTGAGAGAAAACTATGGTCGCAGAATATATGTGGTATTGGGGTATTATGGTCATTGCGTATTCACCAGAAAACAGCGTCAGGTTTTGAGGGAATACCATTTGCTTTGCACCTAAAACAATGGCCTTGAACTCTCAAAAAAAAAAAAAAAATTGATGCATCGTAGTGTAAAACAACTTTTTATATATATATTAATAAAAATAATTTTTTTATATTAATCATATAAATAATAATTTAAAAATAAATAAAATTTTATTTAAAAAACTTTAAAATTATATAAAAATTTTTATACTATCAATATATCAAAATTACATTCCAAAAGCTTTTTATTGATGTTCATTACATTATTGCACGTGCACCCCATCTTGTGGGACCGTAAACCTTGGAACTGAATCTAATATTGTAAATTTGTAATGTAGTAATGTTGCTTCCTAGCCAGTTGTACGTAGGAATGGCAATGGATATCTAGGAAATGGGAACCTTCTTTCCCCTTCTCATTTCATTTCTGTTTAAAAAATTGTCTTCCATCTCTGTTTTATTTTTGTTGAGTTTTTATTTATTTATTTTTTTTAAAAAGACAGATACATGAAAATAAAAAAATAAAATCACGTTAAAATTTTATATAATTTAACTACAATATATTAAATTAAAGATTATTTAAACACATTTAATATAATAACATAAATTTAAAATTTTTCATATATAAATTAAAATAAAATATAAAAACTTTTAATATAGTAACATAATAAGTCTTGAATGACGATCATAATTCCGTAATAGTACTCTCTTTTTATAATAACAAGTATAATTATCCACGTCATGCACGTGATAAGATTGAAATTATAATTTTAAATTATTTTTTAAAATTAATTTGAATTATAATAATTTGATTAATAAAAAAGTAACGTGTTATGTTTTTTTTTAATTTAGTGTTAATTGGATTAACTCTAAAATAGTTATTAATCAGTTTTAATAATATACTTTTTTCAATAAATCAGACATATATACTGAATGCAAATTAAATATAAAGGCTATTAGCACTTATAAATCTATAAAATCGCACTGTCTTTGTTCGTGTGCAAGGGTTTACTTATCAAATAAACTTAAAATATGAACCAAAAATATTTATAAATTGGACCTAGCATCACTTGAAAGAATAATGGAAAATAATCAACTTACCTTATCATCCATGAGAACCATTTCTATGTAAGTCGTCTTGTTCTTGTCAAATTTGGATGAGACTTTCCATAACGCTATATATTAATTTTGTTAAATAATTCTATATATATCTTTCTACAATCGTGCAATAATTTTTTATTTTTTATATCTATATATATTCCTCAATTCTAACTCCATTCATACGCATATTAACAGTTTTTTTTCTAATAGTGATGTTTTAATTTTTCGTTTTTCTTTTTTTCACGTATCTTTCTTTTTTTTAAATTGTGATATTTTAATTTTTGTTCTTTTTTTTAAATATATTTTTTTTAATAATTACATTACTAATCTAAAATATAAAATGAGAGAGAAAATGAACTTAAAAATCAGAAGAAAAAAAAAGAAATTTTATATTAAAATATATAAAAATAATATATTCAAAAAGAATAGTCGTAATATATAAATTGAATCAACAATTTAAATTTCTCTAAAACTAATTTAATTAAATACCAATATTAGAAATAAATTACTTAAATAATATTTAATCTATTCTAGTCCTTAGACACGTAAAGATTAGAGTCATTCTCGTAAGGACAACGAACTGAAACAACGTCGTAAGTTCGAACATTTAGAATTCGTGCAAATTCAGACAATTCTTTTGTTTTTTGAAAACTTTCTGTATTTCTGATAGAGTTGAATCGAAATTCCTTTTATGGAAAAAGAGTTACGGATATGACTTTGATGTGTTGGAGACCAAAATCCGGAAGTCATTATTTATATTTGAGTGTCAAACCCATTAAACTCGAAATACCAAATAAAAATAGTATCTCTAGTTTTATTCTCATTTAATTCTAAATCAAAAGTAATAATGACTTATTTAATTCAACATTTATGATAATAAATGAGATGGCCATTATATAAGTCATCTAATGTAAAATAGTTTAATTTACGATTATAATTAATATATGTATTGTCCATAAATAGATTAGGAAATAATAATTTCGTAACAAAATAATCATTCAATTTGAATTACAATTAATTGATTGATAGAAATTATAATAAATTATATGATATTTAAAAAATTAACCAAATCAATTAGTTGATATAATTGATTTATTATAATAAAATGAATTTAATGAGTTAAAAGAAATAAATCGAAAAACACCATCAGAAACATGTTACGACAGTTTTATCATTAAGTGTAGAAATTTAATTTTTACATACTAGAATAGATATTTACAGATTATTATATTAAACACCGACTAAAAAAATACACTAAAAAATAAAAGCATTAATGATAAAATATAACCTAAAAAATCACTTAAATTCAAAAAGAACCTGTGATGAATTATAATAAATCTATATATGAAAAGTAAAAGTAAAATAAACAATTAAAAATAAAGTAAAAAGAGCTATTAAAAAAAGCAAAAGAAGATAGAAAAGATAATGTGTGGAGTAGATAAAAAATGTATTGCAATAGAAGATTAATATAATTAATTAATACAAAGGATGAAAGAGAAAAATTAAAATACGATCTTATTAACCTATTAATCAACTTTTATAAAAATATTACAAAAAATTTAAATTATCTTTAAATAAAAAATTAATATAAAACAAAATCATAGAAAAATATTAGCAAAATTAAGATAAAAAAATAAAAATAAAAAATTATAAATATTTTACTTGAACTACAAAATAGAGATAGAGAGAAGGGATATATAAAATAATAAGATAATAATTTAAATTAATTGAGTTCATTTATTTCATTGCTTTATATATTATTTATTAAATAATTTAATATTTATCTCAATCATATTAAATAATAAATTAGTTATAATTAATTTGGTTTAATAAATTAAACAAAATTTAAAATAATTTGATATTTACTCTAATTACATCAAATATTTGAAGTTATGATTAATGTAATTTAATAAATCAAATAAAATATTAAATGATGAAATATTTATACTAATCAAATAAAATTATATAATTGATTAGTTATAATTAATAAAATTGAAAGAATCAAACACATTAGATTGAAAAATAATTTAGTCAATTTGTGTGTTAAGGACACATTTTAAAAATATTTATTTTGCAACAACTTTTATAAAAGATTTTTTATAATATTTTTAACCTATGGTTTAAAGGCACATTTATAATAACCCATTAAAAAGTACTTAATTAGTTAATACAAATAATTAATATAATTAATTTAGTTCAATAAATTAAAAGAATTAAATGTGTAAGGAAGAGATAAAGAGAAAGTAAAATTATAAAAATGTATACCCATTAAAAAGTAATTAAAAAAGTCCTTTTTAGTTTTTTATTTATTAATTATTAATTATTAATTTATTATAATTAATTTTACAACATTTATTACACGTTATTCATCTTATAAATTAATACAATCAATTTATTAATATTAGTTATCGATAATTAATTATAATTGATATAACTCATTTCACTATATTTTCTAAATAAATAATTAAAAATACACGTCTCAATTTTTTGTTAAATTAAAATAAATAAAATATATAAATTGAGTAGATATAAATCTAGAAATTATAAATTTTATTAACAACTCAAATAAATTAGTACCATAAAATTAAATTTAATGTCTATTTTAAAAAATAATTACTGACCTTTTATTCTTTTAATTATTAATAATTTAAATAAAATAATACCCTATAGCTTATTTTGTTATTTATTTTAAGTAATTATTAACATAGTTGTTAGTAATACCCAAGTGTATATTATCAACATAATTTTATCACGGGTATTTCAATCTTATCGTCATTACAATTTTGTACCGTCTTACTTTTTTTAATTGTTATTATTAGAATTGTTAAATAATATTAAAAAAATTCTTTAAAAATAGAAATAACGATGACACTTTGAATAATTAATTCAATAGAATTAAATTTAAACGAATAAGATGATTTAATCAATTATATAAATAATAGCATATTTATAAATATTAATATTAAAAATAGTCTCACTAATGTAAATGATCAATACAATAATTATATGAAAAATAAATAATTACATAATTGCATAATTTTTAAGATCCTATATATAGTTAAATCTAACGGACAAATAAAAAAATATTTATATGATAATGTCCTAATATTTTAGCATACTATAAATCATATTATAAATTTATATATCATATTATAATTTTAAGTCAACTCCTTAAACACATTATAACATAAACAATCTAAAAAAATACACCAAATTAATGAATATCACATGGGTCACAACATACACTCTAAATTGTCACGATATTTCAAATAAAAAGAGTATCAATATAGAAAAATCAATGAATATATATAACTAAAATAAAGAGCAACAAAGAGACACACAAAAAAATAAAATAAAATAAAGAGAATCAATAAAAACATTAACATATAAACCATATACACGAACAATGTATATATTAATTATGAATTACAAAAAAAAAGACAATATATGAATTAAAGTACACATGGCAAAATAGAATATTACAAAACAAAATTATAGTAAGATTATTTAAAAACAACATAAAAATCACATATTTTTTTTGTTAATCAGAAGCTAAAATAAAAAGAAAAGGGTGCGCCTAATAATAAGCAATTAAAATAAACAGAAATTTTAAAAAATATAAAAAAATAAAATGTATAAATAAAGATAAAAGAAACAAAAATTCAATAAATTACAAAAATTGTACATAAACACGAGAGAGAGGGGGAGGGAGGGAGGGAGGGAGGGAGGGAGGGAGAGAGAGAGAAAAGAAAGCGAATGAGTAAAAAATATTTGATTTTATATAAATAGAGGGTATTGAGAAAAAATAAACTAATTAAATTAATTCATATATTTTGTTATCATATTTATTATTTATTAAATAATTCGATATTTACTCCAATCAAATCAAATAATTAATATAATTAACTAAATTAATTAATTGATATAATTAATTATAACAAATGGTAAAATTTGAATATCTAATCAATTAATTAATTGATATAATTAATTAATTATAATTGATTTGCTTTAATGAATTAAATGAAATAAATAAGGAAACACCTTAATAGCATGTCGCATTAGTTCTGTTATTAAGTGCAAAAATCTGATTTTTATATAATAGAATAGATAGATAATAAATATATTTTCTTAAATTAGTATAATTGTGCACTATTCATTAAATATTAATTGTAATATTGTAATACAATTATAATAAAGATATTTTTTAAAAATAAATTTATTTAGAGAAATATAAATTGGTTATTAATAACCGGTGCCATTGTCATATAATAATAATAATAATAATAATAATAATAATAATAATAATAATAATAATAATAATAATAATAATAATAATAATAATATTATTATTATTATTATTATTATTATTATTATTATTATTATTTTTTTTTTTTCGATTAATAATTGATAAGTAGTTTAATAATTCATTAAATATTGATTTTATATAACTATAATAAAGATATTTTTTTAAATTAGTATAATATGTACTATTACTTAAATTCTAATTATAGTATAATTATAATAAAGATATTTTTATAAAATAAACTTAGAAGCGAAAATAGTGCATTCATTTTGGCGGAAAAATAGATTTATGAGAAATCGACACCTCACTTCCATTAGTTAGGAGAAAATCCAGTTTTAGTATATTAAGTAGATACAAATTTAAATAATTAGTTGGTGTAGATTTAGATATTATGTAAATCATTAATTTATTTCTAAATAAAATGTGAAATAAAATATTAAATTGGTGTCTTACATTTGAGTCTAATTCTGTTTTGATCCCTAAATTTTAAAGTGTCTTATTTAAATCCAAAATTAAACATATAAAAATTTAGAATTTTACATTAACTTGTGTGTATATATAAAGAATATTTTAGTAATTTCACACTAGCGGAAATTTAGCGGATCTTCATGGGGTGGGTACCTCAATCCTGTCTCCGTCTCCGTTTATTTGTGGAGACAGGTCTCCATCATCGTAGAGATTTTGTGGGTCTCTATTTTACTCTCCGTCGCAGGTTTTTTTCGCGGTCTCCGCAAATTCGAGCTTTTTTGCCATCTCTAGTTGCCTATGCTATTTTTTTTTATTTTTTTAGATATTGGTGAAATTGTGGTATAATATTTAATTATTGGATGATATTTTTCAAAATTTTAAGACATATTATCAATACACAAAGACATATTATCCCACCCCAAAATTTTAAAAAATATCATAAAACTTAATAATTGAATTTTATACCAAAATTTTTTCCATATCCAAAAAAATTAATCATATTTCTTTTAGTTTTTTTTAAATAAAAATTATTTTTTCATCATATTTGTTGGTAAAACGTTTTGCCCTTGTTTAATTTTATTTATAATGTTTTTTGGTATTAAAATTTTTAACAGATTAATAATAAAATAATTCTAATGATGGTATATGACGAAATCATTTGATAATTAAATTTAATTAAATTGGTTTAATAATTTATTAGTACAATAAAAATTAATTAAAAACATAAAAAAATTGCTAAACTTAATTATAAAAATAACTTATCCCCCTGATATTTTTCAAACAATTCTACCTTCACTTTTTTTTTGCAAAATTTTATAAATATAAAATACTAAAAATAAAAATATAAACTAAACTAAAATGATCATTTTTTTTAACAAAACTATGTGTTTTTTTATTTGTTAAACCAACTACCAATTTTACTGTCACTAATGCTATATATACAATTTGATTACACAATTATACAAGACAATTATTAAAATTTGTTGTAAAATAAATAAACAAGGAAGATATAATATAAAATAAAAAAGTATAAATAGAAGAGTGGAGTATTGATATTCACTAATATAATTATCTCATTATATTTAATTTATATATTTACTAGTATATTGCAATTAAAAAAAAAACACAGAAAAAATAGAAAGAAAGAGAATTTTATATGTTATTCCAATATATAAAGAGAGAGAGTGAAGTATTTGTTATTGTTATTTCTCTGTGTATTATTAACGGAGGATTAACCTCCTATTTATATATATATTAGGCTTTGATTTTTCAAACTTTATTAAAACCTTCTTTTATTGAGAAACTAAGCCGCCCAAGTATTAATGGGCATCCAACTCATCCCTTATCACAACACTCCCTTTGAATGACCATTTAGAATTATGCCTCGTTAAAACCTTACTAAAAAAATCAATGAAAAAAAATTTTAGTGAAAGAAAAAGAGTACAATATTCTTTGTGATGGGGACTGCCTTATTAAAAATTTTGTCAAGAAAAATCCGTTAGGGACAAAAACTTGACTAAGAAAAAAAGAGTACAGTCTCCTCCTCTTGTCAACATTATTTAGGTAGCATTTGTTTTGAGGTATTGAGACAGAGACTGGAAGACTGAGACTCAGTATCATGTTTGTTGGTTCAGAGACTGGTACTAAAATTTCTGTCTCTATTCCTAAAATTTCAGTATTTCAATACCTCCAAAAAGTAGGGACACAGGAGACTAAAATTTTTAGAGATAGAGACTGAAACTTTAATAACATTTTATATCTAAAATACCTTCATTTTAATTAATTAATTTCAATTTTACCCTTTGTACAAATTAAATTAGAATTTCATTCTTGATTCAATTTCTGTCTCCTACTTTACACCAAACAGAATATTGAGATTTATTTTAATCTCTGTCTCTTAGTCTCTGTCTCTCAGTCTCAGTCTTTCTATCTCTGTCTCTTCACCAAACGCTACCTTAATGTCTCAGAATCGGCGCATCCCAATCTAAGGTACCAAACTTTCAAATGAGGATTTTGGAAGTGACTTTGTAAATAGATCTGCTAGATTCTCGCTTGAGCGGATCTGTTGGACATTAATTATTCCTTGATTTTGAATATCATCAGTGAAGAAGAATTTGGGAGAAATATGCTTTGTTCTATCACCTTTGATGTATCCGCAATGCATGCTGTATTATCTTCAAATAGAACAGTTGGAGCTATCTTATGATCAATCAGCTCACATGATGATAGAATATATTGGATCAAAGTCCTGAGCCAAAACCACTCACGACTTGCTTCATGTATCGCTAGTATTTCAGCATAATTAGAAGATGTTGCTGCTATCGTCTGTTTCATTGACCTCCATGATATAGCTGTATCACCATATGTGAATAAGTATCCTGTTTGAGATCTCCCTTTGTGTGGATCAGACAAGTATCCTGCATCTACATAGCCAACTAGTTGTGACTTTGATCCATATGGATAGAACAATCCCATATCAACCGTCCCGTGAAGATATCGAAAGATTTGTTTGATTCCATTCCAATGTCTTCTGGTTGGAGAGGAACTATACCTTGCTAATAAATTCACAGCAAATGATATATCAAGTCATGTATTATTAGCAAGATACATTAGTGCCCCAAGGCACTAAGATATGGTACTTTAGGACCAAGGATATCTTCATTTTCCACATCCAAAGACCTTACGATCATTGGGATACTCAAGGGATGTGACTTATCCATATAAAATCTCTTCAAAATCTTTTTTGTATATGTTGTTTAATGAATAAAGATCTCATTTTTTGTATGCTCGATCTGCAGGCCGAGATAAAATTTAGTCTTTCCAAGATCTTTCATCTCAAACTCTTCTTTTAGAACTTTTATAATTATTGGAATCTCTTCAAGAGTTCTAATGATATTTAAATCATCAACTTACATAGCAATTATAATGAAGTCAGATGCAGATTTTTTTATAAAAATACATGGGCATATATCATCATTCTTGAATCCGTTTTTGGCCAGATACTCAGTAAGACGATTATATCACATTCATCCAGATTACTTTAGACAATATAAACATCTTTGCAATTTGACTGAGTATAACCCCTATGAATATTCATTGGACGATTTAAATATCTTTAATCCTTCAGGAATTTTCATATAGATATCACGATCTAATGATTCGTATAAGTAGGTTGTTACCACATCCATTAAATGCATATATAATTTATGATATGCAGATAAACTAACCAAATAATGCAATATTATTGTATCCACTACAGCAAAATATGTTTCTTTATAATCTATACTAGACCTTTGTGAAAAACCTTGTGCCATAAGTCGAGCTTTGTAGCGTATAACTTCATTTTTCTCATTTCATTTTCTCACAAATACCCATCTGTATCCAATAGGTTTTACATCTTCTAGTGTACGGATTACAGGTCAAAAGACTTCATGTTTTACAAGTGAGTTTAAATCAACCTTTATAACTTCTTCCCATTTTGGCCAATCATTTCTTTGTCGACATTCTTCGATTGTTCTTGACTCAAGATCCTTACTTTTATGCATGATATTTAGTGTCATATTATATGCAAATATTTCATTGATAATTATCTTATTTCGATCCCATTTTTCTCCTGTAAAGACATAATTTATCGAGATCTCGTCATTTTCACAATTTTCAGGTACCTGAACGTCTTCTAAAGTCAAAACTATATCAGAATTTTGGACAACTGCAGGTGTCTTTACTATGTCTTTATCTTTTTCAACAGGAATAGTATTTACCTCTTTTCTTTTTCGAAGATTTTTGTCTTTGGAATTGACAGGTGTATCACGCTTCTGGCGTGAATTTGTTTCAGTGGCCACTTGTCCAATTGGTATATCAATTTGAATTAGGGCATTTTCAGCTGGTATATAAGATTTGGTTATCCTCTTTGTATCGGAAAATGTATCAGGCAACTCGTTTGCTATTCTTTACAAATGTATAATCTTTTGAACTTCTAGTTTATATTGCCCTAATCGAGGATCTAAATGCATCAAGGATGATGCATTCCAATTAAGTTTCTTTTCAGGAAGCTTATTCTCTCTCCCTAATGTTGGAAATTTTGATTCATCAAAATGGCAACTGCAAATCGGGTTTTAAATACATATCTAGTTTGTATCTCAAGATACCTCACTATAGATGGAGAATCATATCCAACATATATCCCTAATTTTTTTGGGGTCCTATTTTGGTGCGAGAAGGTGATACAATGAGAACATATATCGCACACCTGAATATTCTTAAATGGGGAATACTTGGCTGCTGGCCAAAAGCTAACTGCATATATAGGAGAGAACTGATGGTAACTTGTTGGCCTCAAACAAATAAATGTTGCGGCATGTAAAATAGCATGCCCCCAAGCCGAGGTTGGAAGATTTGTTCTCATAATTAAGGGTCTAGAAATTAATTGGAGGCATTTAATAAGTGATTCTACTAACCCATTTTGTGTGTGAACATGAGCTACTGGATTTTCAACACTTATTCCGTTACCCATACAATAAGCATCAAAGACTTGGGAAGTAAATTCGCCAGCATTATCAAGACGAATTGCTTTGAGTGGATTTTCTGGAAACTGTACTTTTAATCGAATAATTTGAGCACGTAATCTCGTAAACGCCAAGTTGCGAGAAGATAATAAGCATACATGTGACCATTTCGAAGATGCGTCTATTAGGACCATAAAATATCTAAAAGATCCACATGGTGGATGAATAGGTCCACATATATCGCCTTGAATCCTTTCTAGGAATTCAGGAGACTCAAATCCAATCTTTACTGGTGATAGCCTTAAAATTAACTTTTCTTGAGAACATGCAGCACAACAAAATTCACTAGATTTAAGAATCTTCTGGTTCTTTAGTAAATGTCCATGGGAGTTTTCAATAATTCTCCGCATCGTGGTTGTTCTCGGATGACCCAATCAATCATGCCAAGTTATGAATTCATTTAGGTTGGTAAACTTCGGGTTTACAATGACATGTGATTCAATTACACTAATTTTAGTATAATATAACCCAGATAAAAGTGAGGGTAACTTTTCTAATATAACCTTTTTATTTGAATAATGAGTTGTGACACATAAGTACTCATGATTTTTCTTATTCATTGTTTCAATATGATACCCATTTCGGCGAATATCTTTAAAACTCAACAAGTTTCTTAGAGACTTGGTAGACAATAGTGCATTATTTATTATGAATTTTGTTCCTCCGGAAAATAAAATTATAGCTCTTTTGAGCCTTTTATCACATTGCTTGAACCAATAATAGTATTAACATATTCTTCTTTTAGTATAAGATATGTAAAATATATATTACTTTTGAGAATGGTATGTGAACTAGCACTATCTGCAAAGTAAACATCTTCATTATATATTCTTGTCATTTTCTTCAAAGACAAATAATAATAATAAAATGAGTAGAAGTATATGTACAGTAAAATTATTTTCTTAATTGTTTTTCTAAGAAATACTGTGCGTAGTATCATATACTAAAAATTTTATTATTATTATTTTAGAACTTGGCACATTTAGTAATTTTAAAATTTATAAACATAAATATTTTATTAAATATTATTTATATACATCACACTTGAAATTCAAATACATAGAGAATAAAACTTAAATGTTTTTTTTTATATTTATTTACATGATTACTTAACAAACATACATATTAAACTTTTTCATCATTGATCAATTGACCAATATTTTCTTCAAAATCCTCAAAAAAATCAGATACATCATAATGAGGTGTAATTTCCAGCAGCATCATTTGAAACAAAATTCGTCTTCTTTCCTTTGTCGCCCTTTTTCAAAGACACTTGATAAAGATCAACTCGGTGCCTTGGGGTACGATAGGTACGCGACCAATGACCCTTTCCATCACAACGAAAATATTTATCCTGTGTTGATTTATTTTGCCTATTGTTTCTTTCTTTATCCCACTTCTGATGAGATCATTTCTTGTGAACATAATTTTTCTTCCTTCCATAATTTTTCTTGTTACCAAAACCTTGCCATTTACCTCTTCTGGGGTTATGGTTTGCCGCATTTGCTTCAGGAAATGGGCCGGGGTGGCACCAACTGGGCGCGCTTCATGATTTTTTAAAAGCAACTCATTGTTGCGTTCAGTAACAAGAAGGCAAGAAATTAACTTAGAATATTTTTTAAATCTTTTTTCTAGATACTGCTACTGCAGGAGCACATTCGAGGCATGGAAGGTCGAGAAAATTTTCTCTAACATATCATTATTAGTTATCTTTTCCCCGCATAATTTCATTCGTGAGGTGATTTGAAATATTACTAAATTATATTCATTTATGGATTTAAAATCCTATAGACGCAAGTGCGTCCATTCATATCGGACTTGAGGAAGTATCACTGTCTTTTGATGATTATAAATTTCTTCAAGGTCTTTCCATAGATCTGCAGGATCTTTTAATGTGAGATATTCATTTTCAATCATTCGTCAAGATGATGCCGAAGGAAGATCATAGCTTTGGCTTTATCCTTCTGAGATGCATTATTTTAAGCCTTAATGGTATCTCCAAGATCCATCGAATTAAGATGGATTTCAGTATCTAGTATCCATGATAAGTAGTTATTTCTAGATATATCAAAAGCATTAATTCAAGATGAGAGAGTTTTGACATAATGAAAATTTATTACGAGATAACTACTTATAAAATTATCGTGTATCCATGATAAGTAGTTATTTCTAGATATATCAAAAGCATTAATTCCTAAATTTTGATCAGAGTCTCGTGCTGATAACGTATTGTAAAATAAATAAACAAGGAAGATATAATATAAAATAAAGAAGTATAAATAAAAGAGTGGAGTATTGTTATTCACTAATAAAATTATCTTAGTATAATATAAGTAATTTATATATTTACTAGTATATTACAATTTAAAAAAAAAACACGGAGAGAAATAGAAAGAAAGAGAATTTTATATGTTATTGCAATATATAAAGAGAGAGAGTGAAGTATTTGTTATTGTTATTTTTCTATGTGTTATTAACGGAAGATTAACCTCCTATTCATACACATATTAGGCTTTGATTTTTCAAACTTCATTAAAGTCTTCTTTCATTGAGAAACTGAGCCGTCCAAGTATTAATGAGCATACAACTCATTCCTTATCACAACAAAATTTAAGTTTCTAGCATCGCTACGAAGTTTTTTATTTTTTTGGTTTTACATAACACACCTCTATTCACACACACTACAATTACCGTAGATTTTATATTTTTTGTATTTAGATGTTTCATTTTTTTTTGGTGACAGATATTTCATTTTCTTGCAAATAAAGAGGATAATTACGACAATTAGTTATTCTCTCTTTTTTTATACAAATTTGATTTTACAGAAATTATATTATATATAGCTTTTTATAGGAATATTCTGATTTTTTGTGAAACTTTTATATCTCAAATTTCTCTCCATAACCTTGTAAGATCAACTAGTGCTTGGTTTGTTATCCCCTCTTTCTAACTCATTTCTTTTGGCTATATGATATATTATTTTTACGGTATAGTTTTTATCTTTTTTGAAAGGTCAAACTAAACTATCCAACTTATCTATTTTCTTAAAGGAGTTTGGAGTATCTTTTCTGCAATATTCTAAAAAAATATCATAAATTCTCTTTCTATCCCATTCCTTATGAATATTGATGAGTTTTGTCACTTTATCCACCTTTTGATTTCTCCTTTTCAATGGATAATTCAATTCCTAAATTCAGTTATCTTCTTAAATATTGACTTTTCTTTCCTATTATATACTCTATTTGTTATTCCTTTTTAAAAACTCTCTCCCTTATAACATACTTTTTCACACTCAAAATTTTTTATGCTCTTTCACTTTCCAGAAGTATGCATCTGAAAAGTATATCGCTTTTAAGATTTGGACCCATAAGATTTTAGGATTGTGGACCAACTTCCAAGTCTGTATTTCTGGTTGAGCTATATTCTGATGAGATAGCTATTTAAATTCTATCCCTTCATTTTTTTTACTTTTCCACAACTTATCTCACCTTCTCCGTTGTATTCATCTATCTTTCATTGGAATTCTTCACTAAAATTTATCACTTTAACATATACTTTCTTGCAAAAAATTTTAGAAAATCGTACAACGCTCATGACATGCGATGAGATAGATTGAATCATTGCCTTTATAAGAACTTCTTTCTCTGGGTTAATTGAGAAGAAATTCTTTTCAACCTTCTATCTTGTCCTTAACTTTTTTTTATTCAATTTAAACCTTTTGATTTAGATCTACTCTACTAAGTCGAGAGTCTAAGATATTTGCTAGGATTGTCTCAAGTTGAGGTCTCAGAATTTTCTCTATGTTCACTCTTGTTTGAATAGAAATTTGATTCTCGAATATTATGCTCGACTTATCCAAATTTATCACTTGTCCCGATGCTAAAGTATAGATATTGAGGATATGTATAATTTGATAAATCTCTTCCTCTCGGACCCTTGAAAAAATAATACAATCATAAAAAAAAAATAATAGTCGGGGCATAAGGAACTAATTTAACACCATAAATTAATTTTTTCTTTTATGCTTCATCCATAAGAATGGTTATTAGTATTTTAGAAATAATAATGAAAAGATAAGAAAAAAGGGAGTTTCCCTATCTCAATTCTCTCTCTTTGAGATGATTTCTTTTATCAGATTGTCATTAATATTAAACCCTGTATCTAATACTCCTTACACATTCCATCATAAGACCCGTCACTCGTCCACTACTTCTTGTTAAATTCAAAGGTTAAAAAATTTTTTTTCAAGTAATCTCATTCAAGTCTATCGTATGCTTTGTTCATATCAAGTTTAGCCGCCAAGTCCTGTGAACTTTTCTTACCTTTTCTTGAAGAGAATGAAACACTTTAACAATAATTATGTTATCTTGAATTTATTTCTCCCTAACTAAAGCATGCTAAACTGGAAAAATAATGTGATGTCATCATCACCCTTGAGATAATTTTATAAATGTTGTTACAACAACTAATAGATTTTAAATGATTGAAATTTTTCACTTGTTTAGTTTTTGGATTAAAACTATGATAGAGTTTGTGTATGAAGAGTGAAATTACATGTGAAAATAAATTCTGCAGAGTTGTATTATTTCTTGTTCCATAGTTACTGATATAAGAGTAGTATTTATATAAAAGGTATTTTCTATTTCTTCAAGAAGACAACACACTCTTCTTAATAACTAACCAAACTAATTTTGTCACTTTTCTTATATTATACTAGTATCATTATCAGGCCCCCTCAAAGTTAAGGTGGCTTTAGAAGCAACCTTAAGTTTGATAGTAAACTTTGTGAATAAATTCAAGAAAATAAGCTTTGTAAATATATCAGCCATCTGGTCAATGGCTCTTATATGTACCACATGTAGCTGATGTTGATTTACCCTATCTCTCACAAAGTGTAAATCAAGCTCAAAATGCTTGGTTTTACTGTGCAAAATTGAATTTACGGACAAGAGGACAGCACTCTCATTGCTTGTCATAGTATAAAGTTGGTGTTAATGTAATCTTCACTCTCAATTCTTGTAACAAATTTTGGATCCAAATAATTTCTGAGTTTGCAATAGTAAGAGCGCGGTATTCGGCCTCCGTGCTTGATCTACTAACGGATGCTTGCTTCCGACTTAACCATGAGACAAGATTTGATCCCATATAAATGCAATAACCACCTGTAGAACGGCGGTCATCCAAATTTGAGCCCCAATCAGAATCTGAAAATGCAAATAAATGTAAGCTATTGCTAGCATGAAATACAAGACCATGAGTAATAGTTCCAGAGAGGTAGCGTAATAATCTCTTAACACATTTCCAATGACTAATGAGAAGTCTTTGCATATATTGACACAATTTATTTACCGAAAAAGCTATGTCAGGATGGGTGAGAGTAGTATATTGAAGGAAACCCATGATCGACCTATATAGAGACGGATTTTCAAATTCATGCTCTCCATTTTTGGACAACTTAACAGAGGTAGTCATGGGTGTAGGAACCACTTTATGTTCTTTTATGCCCACTCTTTAAAGAAGGTTATTAATATATTTCATTTGAAAAAGGTGGATAGTACCAGATTTTAATTTTCATGCCTCTATTTCTAGAAAGAAGCTAAATTCACCTAGGTCCTTGAGGGAAAAGACATTGTTTAATTGATCAATGATGGACTGTATGGCTTGAGAATTATTTCCAGTAATTCATATATCATCAACATAAACAAGGATATATAAGATAAGATCACCATCATGTTTAGTAAATAAAGAATGATCTGACCTGGTTTTGATGAATCCAAATTGTGCTAGAGTAGAAGAAAGTTTAAAAAACCATAATTTTAGAGCTTGCTTGAGTCTATATAAGGACTTGTACAATTTACAAACTTGGACAGCATCACTTTGTATAAAACTTGGTAGTTCTTTCATAAAAAAAGTTCATTCAAGTCACCATTCAAAAATGCATTGTTAAAATTAAATTGCCGAATTTGCCATTGATTTTTCAATGTAATTGTAAGAATAATCTGAATAGTTGTGCATTTGATAATGGGAGCAAAAACTTGATTATAGTCAATGGCCTCTATTTAATGATTTTCTTTGGCAACTAATCTTGCCTTCATGATTTCACCGTTTGGATGGCATTTAATGACAAATATCCATCTGCAGTCTATCACTTTAGTGTTTGTAGGTGAAGTAATAAAATACCATGTATTGGTCTTGTATAGAACATTTAGCTCTTCAATCATTGCTTGATGCCAATATTCAGATTGTAAAGCTCGAGTCACAATAGAGAAAATATTATTAATCAAATCAAATTGAGGAGTTATCAATGTGTGATATAACTTCGGTTTACTACTACCCGATTTCAATCTAGTTTGCATAGGATGATTATTGGGTTTAACATGAGTCTTAGGTGCACTACCAAATTGTATCTCGATATATGAGATAGGGATACTACTAGGATGAAGTTGATTATTAGAAAAATAAGGATTAGATGAGGACAGTGGGAGTGTAGTTGGTGGAAACATAGTGTCAATATATATGATGAAAAGTAGAATTAGGACTTTGATTATTGTGAGGATGATTTATAAGTCTCTCATTCTCTATGGTTGGTATTGTAACACCCTAATATATAAATTCTTATGCTCGAGTCATAAGTCAGTGATAATAAGGCGGTACGACTTTAAAGGTGGATTTATAATACATATATATATATATATATATATATATATAATTGAAGAAATTATTAAACGAGAAGTCTGAAAAGGAGTAAAATAAAATCGTGAATCGGGTACACTCACGCATCGATGAAAATGAAAGGTAAAGTGCGTTTGGAAAGTGATAAGCAATAAAACATTAAGGAAGAATAGAATAAAAACTAGATATGTATCATAATATAAGTATACTAGCCACTAGTCACGACCCGCGACGTTTAGATTGGCTAGGGTTACAGAATTAAAACAGTTAACAACAGTATTTTCTATCTCTCCCAAAGATACATCATCGCCTCTATAGGCAAGTTCCAAAATAAACATTTACATACATCATATTAAAGGTTTTCAAAATAAAAAGGAGAGATTTTAAAAGAACAAAACAGAATCAAATAGACTTCACCATCGTCCAGACAAATCCAGCTCACTACTGAGCACCAGGACCTGCATCTGAAAAATAGAGAATATACAGAATAAGAACCCCCGACCTATGGGTTCCCAGTATGATAAAAAAGCCAAATAAATACAATGCACTATAATAGGAACTCATTATGCATCCCTAAGCTCCATACCTTAACATGTCACTTTCCATTCATAAGTTCTCACTAATCCATAATCAGGCAACTGTCTTAAGGGATTCTAATATGACTCTATTATCTCATTAACTTTTTTCACAATTCTTTGCAACCTTTCAACATCAAACGGAACCACTCTCAGCTAATTCAACTCAGTAATTCTATAACAACACCTCAAATCTCCACCTGGAGCAAGTGGAATCACTCCACTGCATCTACCCAGGGAGCTCAAGTCATCTTATTCCATATTCATCTTTATTATTCAATCATTTCATCATTTCATCTCAACAAGAGCAGTCCTCATCGTCAGTTGACACCAACATGAGGGACTTCTCAGTTATGCAAATACAAGCAAGACAAACAAATAACACACAAAAAAATTCAAGTAAAATAATTAGCACATAGTCATATATTATACACAGGTAAACAGCCATGACAGGTAGCAAACCCAAACAAATCAATCAAATAGAGATGATGTATGTTTGTCCTATTGGCCATGAGCTCACGTGTCGGTTACTTTGTCAGAACCCGACACATCCGGAGCTAACCCGGATATTGTCCTCTCTGCTGTTTACTTGGAATATAGCATAGCCTCGCAGGGTGAGTGCCATGTACACCTTGCAGAGTTAATGCTCTGTATATCTAGTAGGGTGAGTGCCCTGTACAT
The DNA here is from genome assembly GCF_003086295.3 of Arachis hypogaea. Classification (NCBI taxonomy): domain Eukaryota; kingdom Viridiplantae; phylum Streptophyta; class Magnoliopsida; order Fabales; family Fabaceae; genus Arachis; species Arachis hypogaea. Next base: position 21,672,753 of record NC_092049.1, read on the forward strand.
CTTGCAGATAGAGAGAACCTCACAGAGTTAAGTGTTTTATACACCTCGTAGAGTTAAGTGCTCTATACACCTCGAAAAGTTAAGTGCTCTGTACACCTTGCAGGCACACAAGTCTGTATCTCTCGCAGGGTGAGTGCCCTATATACCTCACAAATAGAAAAGCCTGTATCTCTTTATTCACAACCACAACAAAAGAGGGGGAATCCTCAAGCCCAACTCGTCTATTCATCCCGGGATATAGTGCCTGTCACACTTCTCAATCATCATCTCATCAGAATCTTCACTCATGTATATAACATATAACTCGGAGGGAATCCTCGATCTCTCCAATCTCTCATCCTTCACCAATTATCAATAACTTAGACTCATTGTTCATTTCACTCATTATCATAATCATTCTCATCATACTCAATCGTAATCGATCTCCGCCATCTCTCATTATCAAAATCATTCCTATTATACGCAATCAATCATCCATCCTCAATTCACTAACTCAACTCATAAATTCTCATTCTTAACTTCTCTATCCTCCATTACACCGGCTCTAAACTCATAACAGAACTTACAGAAGTTTGGAAGGCTAGAAGAATGGTTGAAAGCTTTAAAAACACAATTTTAGTAAAACTGGGGTTCATGCATACACATGCCTCGTCTGCGTATGCATGAGTGGAAAACAGAAATGTTGACTCGCGTTACGTGACAAACCCCAATTCGAGGATCAATCTCGTGCTGATTTCAGGGGTTTTATCAATGATTTCACACACTTTCTACATGAAAATACAAGATTTTGCATTCCTCTCCTAGTTTTGCCTCATGAATGAAAACATGCTTGTTTTGCACTAAGATAGATACATTTCTAATCTTCTCTTGATGCCATTCGATGCCGTGACTCGTGTGTTAAGTGGTTCCAGGATATAGAGTAGGAATGGACCGAAAGAGAGAAAGAAGACGGGTACGAAGAAAGGAAGCATGAGGATTAAGCCTTGGGAATTTTCGCGTAGGCGCGTGCGCGCACCTGGCGCGCCCGCGCGGATACGGCTACGTGGAGCCGAAGCCAAGAGCCGGCTTGAGAAGCGGCTAAGCCAGGATCTTCATGGGCGCGCACGCGTACATCACGCCTCCGCGCACATTGCAAGACGTCTCAACGACGCGTGCGCGCCGATTTGCGAATATGATTTTTTTAAAGAAGTCACGTGACTTAGGCGTGGAGGCAGTTGAGGATTCCACTCTTAGAGAAGCACCTTGGCGGGAAAAGCTTAAGAAGACCAAAGAAACAAGGGTTAAGGACACTTGGAATTCATTTCTTCTAGATCTAGATATTTTTCTTTTTTTGGAGAGAAGAGAGAGTTAGTTACACTTTTTGGGAGAAGAAGAGGGAGATTCCAAGCTTCACTAGGGTTCATCCTCTTCTAATTTCTGAATTTTCAATGACTTTTTGGTGAGATCCACTACAATTCTCACTCCATTTTGTTCATGACATAGATTTTCTTCTCCAATTTCAAGTAGTAGATGCAATTGATCAATTCTCATAGATCTAGAATTCAACTTTGCAATTTTGGATTTCATCTCTATTTTGGATTTTCATTGCTACTCTTTGAGACATGTTGTTAGATCTTTGTGTTGCAATACTTTCAATTTGACTTTTCTTCTCATTTTACTATGCCTTTCCTTCTTGCTCATCACATGTTTGATAAAATGACAACACTAGCTATGGAGTAGAATTTTCACACTTGGCATAGGGTTTGGTCTTTGGAAGAAGTTGAATAGTGTATCAATAGTTGGTTTGGAATTAGGGATTGCTAGTTGGCTTGGAGTGCACTAAAGCTAGATTCCCATAAGGTGAAGCTAGGACTTGTGACTCAAGTTAATTACTTTCATTTGACCTTCCTCTATACCTAGGGGATAACTAAATGGAGCAAGGCCTAATTGTTGTCATCATTGAATGGACTATAAGGATAGGATTTCCGACGCCAACCCTAAGCCAAGTCTTTTGATAATTGATTGTTTGTTTCTCATTGCTTTGCTAAAACCTTCAAAGAATTCCAACAAAGCTTACTAAATCAATAAGATGCACACTTTGGCAATTCCAAGGGAGAACGACTTGGGAGACTAGTACTCTCGGATATAGATTGTAGATTTGTTTGATGAAGGATTTGTGTCGGTTTAGACTATACTACGATTGATCAATTGATAATTTCTATACCGGCAAAAATCTATTTGTCAAAATGGCGCCGTTGCCGGGGAAATTGCTTAGTGTGCCATGTTATTGTTTTGGATCAAGCATGTATATATGTACATAGTTGCACTTCATTGTAAATTGCTCAATTGATTAACTCCTCATCGTTACAATGAATTCCATTTTCCCTTCATTGCATGACGCGTTCACAACCGAATCCGAGCTTAGCCCCTTTTGATCCGGAAATAGAACGAACTTTGTTTCATATTAGACAAGCTCGGAGGCGGCTAAGATTTGGAAAAGAGGAAGAGGTTTTCCCCACCTCAACCACCTTACTAGAAGTGAACATTGAACCGTCACTCAAAGAAGGCATTAATCATACTCCCATCAACCTCACTAACAATTCTTCTTTTGTTTTAGGTACTAATACTATGGATGCTCCAAGGAGAGTTACCATCAAGGAAGCGGGTGCACCGGATTATGTCCTTCAACCCCTCCATGTAACTCACCCCAATTTGAATGCGAATTTTGAATTGAAGACCGCTTTGATCAACCTCCTACCCAAGTTTTATGGGCTTCCCGCACAAGACCCTATTCGACATCTCAAGGACTTTCACCGCATATGCTCAACTACTAGACGGGAAGGTTCCGATGAAGTTGCTATATGGTTGTTTGCTTTCCCTTTCTCTCTTGAGGACAAGGCCAAAGAATGGTTCTACACTCTCTCTAGTGAAGTTACCTCCGATTGGGACCTACTTAGAAGGGGATTCTTGGATAAATTCTTGCCCCCGGAAAAGATGGATAGGCTAAGGAAAGAAATGTCTTGTATTGTGCAAGGTGAGACGGAACCACTATATGAGTATTGGGAACGGTTTCGCAAACTACTAGATGCATGCCCTAATCACATGCTCGACACTCAAGTATTGCTTGGATACATATGTCAAGGGATGCGAGAGCAAGATAGAACCCTCTTGGACACTTCTAGCAATGGTTCTTTGTCCAAATACAAAACCGCGGAGGAGGCATGGCAACTCATTATTGACTTAGCCGAATCCAATCAACACATGAGGTGAAGAGTCAACCGTCCAAGGACCGTGAACGAGGTATCAACTAGTAGTGAAGCCACCGCTCTAACTCAATCCTTGAATGAGATGACATCCGTTTTGAGGCAACTCCAATTGAACCAACAACAACCACAACAACCTCAATCATATCAACAACACCCTCCACCACCTCAACAACACAACCAACAATTGGTTCCTCAAAGAGTATGTGGCATTTGCTCTTGCTACTCTCACTACACGGATGAGTGCCCAAGCCTTCAAGAAGACAACACCTTGGCGGCTACCCATAATTTCTATGACCGCCCGAATCAAGGGTACTACCAAGGAGGTAATCCTAACCAAGGGCACCCTTATCAAGGAGGAAGCTACAACCAAGGTAGTGGACACAATAATCAAAATTGGAGAGACAATCATCAACAAGGGAATAGGGATAACAACAACAATGGAGGAGGTCAAAGATGGAACAACAACTCGCAAAATTTCTCACAAAACCGACCATACAACTTCCAAAATCAACCATACAACCAACAAAACTCACAAAGAAACTACCAAACATACCAACCACCGCATCAAAGACCACCACCCAACCAATCACAAGCCCCTCAACTCACATATGCAACCACCCCCTCCAACCAAGACGAAACACTCCGGACCATCATCCAAGGCCAAAAGGAACTACAAAACACACTTGCTTCCGGCCTCACCGGCCTCACCTCTACACTACAAGCTCTTCTTGCACGTATGGACACACCATCGACCTCTACTCCTCAACCCCCAATCCAAAGTGTCATTCCCTCTCAACCTCAACCAAATCCAAAAGGGGGCATTAATGCCATCACCCTTAGATCCGGTACACAACTAAAAGAAAAGGAAGCAAAGGACCCAAGTCCTATCTCAACCGCCCAAGAGGAAGAGAGAATAGATATAGAGGAGGTAGTGGAAGAGGAGGTAGTGGAAGAGGAGACACCACAAGCCATAGTTGAAGATGAAGCTCAACCAACAAGGGAGACACCCAAGACCAAAAGAACCTTGGAAGAAGGAATTGCTCAACCACTTCCATTTCCAACACTTGCAAAGAAAGCTAAAAAGCGCATGGAACTCGACCCTAAAATGGTAGAAATGTTCAAGAAAGTTGAGGTAACCATCCCCCTCTTTGATGCCATCCATCAAGTTCCTAGATATGCTAAATTCCTCAAAGATTTATGCATAAACAAGGATAGAATTCTTGAATTGGAAACCATCCCATTGGGGAGTTCTATTTCCGCTTTGATGGGAACATTACCGGAGAAGTGTGATGACCCGGGCCCTTGTATGGTCACTTGCACCGTCAATGGAGTTCAATTTAGAGATTGTATGTGTGACCTCGGAGCATGTGTTAGCATCATGCCACTCTCCGTTTATCGGGTATTGAACTTGCCCCACTAAAAAGGTCGACGGCAAGATTTGTCCTAGCAGATAAGAGCATAATAACCGTAGCGGGTGTTGCGGAAGATGTATTGGTGAATATAAAGGGGTTGGTGTTTCCGATTGACTTCTATGTCCTTGAAATGCCGTCAAGCGAAACCGAGAGAGCATCCTCTATCCTACTTGGAAGGCCCTTCTTGAGAACTTCTAGATTTAAGCTTGATGCTTACTCGGGGAACTACTCATTTGAAATTGATGGAAGAATTGTAAGCTTTAGCCTAGAGGAAGCAATGAAGCATCCACCGGAGAATCATTCTCTATTTCGGTGTGACCCAATCGATAACATAGTAGCCAAAGTGCATCTTGCAAGATTAGATGAGAAATACATGATCAAAGAAGCAATTGAAGAGTCAAGCGAACTAAATACCACACATCATACAAGCCATCCGGAAACTCAAACTTCAAGGAATGACAAGAAGATGGAATTGAAGCCACTACCACCTCACTTAAGGTATTCATACCTTGATGAAGCACAAAAGCTACCCGTAATAATTGCACAAGAGTTAACTCCTCAACAAGAAGAAAAATTGCTAAATGTATTGAGGAAAAACAAAAGAGCAATTGGGTGGAGTTTGGCGGATCTAGTGGGAATAAGCCCCCAAGTATGCGAGCACCGCATATTTCTTGAAGAAGGAGCAAGACCGGTCCGACAACCTCAAAGGAGACTCAACCCAACTATTCTTGAGGTGGTAAAGAAAGAAGTCACCAAGCTACTTGAGGCGGACATCATCTATCCTATCTCGGATAGTGAATGGGTAAGCCCGGTCCAAGTAGTGCCAAAGAAGTCCGGAGTGACAACCATCAAAAACGAAAGTGGTGAACTTATAGCAACAAGAGTGCAAAATTCTTGGAGAGTATGCATAGACTACCGAAGATTGAATGCGGCCACAAGAAAAGACCATTTTCCACTACCATTTATCGATCAAATGCTTGATCGGTTAGCCGGTAAATCATACTATTGTTTTCTTGATGGCTACTCCGGATACTTCCAAATTCATATTGCTCTAGAAGACCAAGAAAAAACTACATTTACCTGCCCCTTTGGAACGTATGCTTACAAGCGTATGCCATTTGGCTTATGCAATGCACCGACAACGTTTCAAAGATGCATGATGAGCCTATTTGCGGACTTTCTAGAGCAATCAATGGAAGTTTTCATGGATGATTTTAGCGTGTATGGTGAGTCATTTGAGCATTGCTTAGGTAACCTTGAAAAAGTCTTAGAGAGATGCACCAAAACAAACCTTGTCTTAAATTTTGAAAAATGTCATTTCATGGTCAAACAAGGCATTGTTTTGGGACACATAGTATCAAAGGAAGGCATCTCCGTAGATCCGGCAAAGATAAATGTCATATCTAATTTACCTTACCCCTCCTCCAAGAGGGAAGTCTGTTCTTTTCTTGGACATGCAGGATTCTACCGGAGATTCATTAAGGACTTTAGCAAGGTGGCCTTACCTCTCTCTCGATTACTACAAAAAGACACCGAATTTGAGATGAGCAAGGAATGTATGGAAGCATATGACAAACTCAAGGTAGCATTGACACAAGCCCCTATTGTACGAGGACCCGATTGGACTCAACCCTTTGAAATCATGTGTGATGCTTCGAATTATGCGATAGGAGCCGCGTTAGCACAACGCGAAGGTAAGATTCCATATGTCATAGCTTATGCTTCCAAAACATTAGACGGAGCCCAATCCAACTACACCACTACCGAAAAGGAACTTCTAGCTATTGTTTTTGCTTTGGACAAGTTCCGGGCCTATCTTCTTGGTTCCATGGTAGTAGTGTACTCGGATCACGCGGCACTAAAATACTTGTTGGCAAAAAAGGAATCCAAACCGAGATTAATTCGTTGGGTGCTCTTATTACAAGAGTTTGACTTGGAAATCAAAGATAGGAGCGGTTCCCAAAACCTAGTGGCGGACCATTTAAGTCGCCTCGTACACACAAACGGCGACACCACTCCTATCAATGATTCCTTTCCTTTAGATGCCTTGCATGCAATCTCGGAAGTGGTTCCTTGGTATGCCCCAATAGCAAACTATTTGGTTTCACGCACTTTCCCTCCCAATCTCAACAAACACCAAAAGGATAAGCTGAAAAGCGAATCCAAATACTATATTTGGGATGATCCCTATTTGTGGAGGTGTGGCGCGGACCAAATAGTGCGCCGGTGCATACCTCAAACCGAATTCCAAGCAATCTTGGACGCTTGCCATGCTTCCGAAGGAGGTGGCCACTATGGGCCCCAAAGAACGGCAAGAAAAATCCTTGATTGCAGATTTTGGTGGCCAACTCTTCTCAAAGATGCTTATCTCTATTGCAAATCTTGTCCCCAATGTATTAGGTTTGGAGATATTTCCAAGAAGGACGAAATTCCCCAACAAAATATGCTTTTTTGTGAAATCTTTGACGTATGGGGAATCGACTTCATGGGACCATTTCCAAACTCCAATGGTTTTCTCTACATCTTGTTAGCCGTCGATTATGTGTCCAAATGGGTTGAGGCAATCCCCACCCGAACGGATGACGCTAATGTTGTGTATTCTTTTGTGAGGAACAACATCATTTGTCGCTTCGGCGCCCCAAGAGCAATCATAAGTGACCAAGGATCCCACTTTTGCAACAAAAGAATAGACGGCCTCATGAGAAGATATGGCATCATCCACAAAGTCGCCACGGCTTACCACCCTCAAACAAATGGCCAAGCCGAAGTCTCTAACCGGGAAATCAAGCATGTGCTAGAAAGGATTGTAAAGCCGAATAGGAAAGATTGGAGCACTAAACTCTCCGATGCCCTGTGGGCCTATCGAACGGCTTACAAGACACCCATTGGCATGAGCCCCTTCCAGCTTGTATATGGCAAAGCATGTCACCTACCGGTAGAGATTGAACATAAAGCTTACTGGGCCGTAAAGGAGTGTAATATGAGCTTGGGTGGGGCCGGAGTAGAGAGAAAGCTCCAATTGGCGGAATTGGAATGTTTGAGATTGGAAGCTTACGACAACTCTAGACTTTATAAGGAAAAGTTGAAAGCCATCCATGACAAGAACATTAGGAGAAGAGAATTCCAACCCGGTGACCTAGTCCTTCTCTACAATTCAAGGTTGAGATTGCTACCCGGAAAGCTTAGATCAAGGTGGGATGGACCCTACCAAGTGGAGAAAGTAGAACCTTATGGAGTCTATCACTTGCGCCACCCATCAAGCCCGGACATCTTCAAGGTAAACGGGCACCGTCTCAAATTGTATCATGGTGAGCAAAGAAAGAACGTCAAGGAATTTGAAGTGTTCCTCTTGAGGGATGCAACTCTTGAATCAACACTATAAGCTGCTGAAAGTCCAACTTAAGGACATTAAACAAAAGTGCTAGGTGGGAGACACCCCACCATGGTAAGATCTTCCTTTGAGACTTGTACATAGACACTTGACTTTATGTTTGCTAGTTAGATTTTAATGACAACTCCCCTTCATTTTGATTGACTTCATTTGCTATAGTGCTTAAGTGGCTGTATGAAAAAAAAAAGGGGTTTTGAAATGTTGAAAATGGTGTAACCACTTGCAAATTTAGAAAAATCCCGCCCCTCTGCGCGTGCGCGCACATGGCGCATCCGTGCACATAAGCAAAATCCACCAATCGACGCGCAAGCGCATGGCGCGCGTCCGCGCCGATTGCTTTGCTGCCCCCTAGTATATTCTACAGAGAGTTAAGCCTCTCTCATGCCTACACTAAGCCACCAGCCCAACACCATTGCCGCGTGCGCGCACCTGGCGCGCACGCGTCCATCCAAAACAAGCGCGGAATGCGCGTGCGCGCCACCGCCGCGCACGCGCCCTTCCACTCAGCACTCCTCTCTGGGCTATTTCACAGAGAGTTGAGCCCCCTCCAGGCCCCTTCTATGCCTGGGGCACAACTACGAGGACGCGCGCGCGCACTGTGCGCGCGCGCGCCAAAGCACGCTGCAGCCATCTCTGGTACTTCTCCCAGAGAGTTAGGCCACCCCTATGCCTCTCCTGTGCCCCCAGCCCAAGCGCATGGGCGCGCACGCGACCTGTACGCGCGCGCGCCCCTAGCCCACCTCGCTCCCTGCGCGAGCGCGCAGCGCGCGCGTACGCGCCGGTGATCGACGCCTTAAAAATAAAAGGGACACACTCACCCCTTCATTCTCATTCCACCTCTCTTCTTTCTCCATACCTTCCTACCTCTCACAAGGTATTATACTAGGCCCCCTCTTAGTTCATTAATCTCTCATTTAATTGCACCATCTTTTAGGTAGCTTTCTTCTTCTTTTTCTTCTCTCTTCCCTCTTTCTTTAGTTCCTCCCTTGGGATGTCTTTGCCCCCTCTTCTCTCTCAACCCAATTCTTCATGAGCATACTAACTTGCATGCATAGATGAATGGTGTTACTTACTTTTCTTGCACTCAAATATGCATTACATTCATTAATAATGGATTGTGGAAAGTTACATTGCTCCCACTTTCACATAATTAAACACTACTTCAAGGATGCACACCAAGTGTTTGATGAAAGGCACACTTGAATTTTGGACTTCTTATGACTACCTTGCCTCTCAACCAATCACTTTTAAGTGCATCCCCACTTTCCACAAACCATTCATCCCCATTGTCTTCCATTTATGATCCCCAAGGGTGTGTGCTTCTCATGCTTCTTCCTTGCATGCCTAAACTACCCTTGCACCACATGAAAATTATTTGCCTTGCTATTCACACATTATCCTAGTTACATGTTGCAGCTGTCATGTAACTAAGATACCCATATTCTATGGCATACCTTTTCATTACACAGAGCTCATGTGCCTCCATTTCGTTGGGTTTGACATTTTCCTTTCTTGCTTCTACAGGATGGTCATCAAAAAGAACAACGGGAAAGGCCCCAAGAACCCGGCTTCCAATAAAGCACGCCAAGAACTAACGGCCAGGCCCCTCCTAAAGAAGACTAAGGGCCCCGTTGACGTTCTAGAGAAGGACAACCCTCCAAAGGATTCGAACAAGTTTCCCAACCGCTACTACGAACTTGTTTACTCCAGAATTATTGAAAGGAATTACCATCCGGAACCCCTCCTAGTCTTACCGGCTCACCTCAGTCCGATGGTGATGCCACATATTGACCGGAGGCATTGGAGATTCCTCTTGAGGCAACCAACGGAGGCAAATCTCTCTTGGGTGGTGGAATTCTACTCCAACTTCCACTCACCTCATCTCACATCAATATTTGTGCGCCGAAAACAAGTGTCGGTCACCGTGGAAACCATCCGAGAAGTCCTTGGGATTGCACCGTCAACGGATGCGTATGACGCCTACCAAGAAGTCTTGGCTGCATGCGTTGACCGCACATTCGATTGGAGCGCGATCCTCCGCGTCATTGCTTTACCCGACGCATTTTGGATTCGGGGAACCATAAAGCGAAGACCCAAGGGTTTAGATGTCCGCCACCTCACTCAAGAAGCTACGGCATGGGCCCAAATTCTAGCTCACTACGTGCTCCCAAGCACACATAGGTCATCCATCACCGCCGAGCTTGCCTTATTGATATGGTGCATCTTGACCGAGAAACCGGTCGACGTTCCGCATGCCATCCGCCAATCCATGGGGCGCATTCATGCCAAGGGTAATCTACCATTCCCCGCTTTCGTGACGGCATTAGTTGCGAAAGCCGGTGTCAACCAGGAGACTAAAGATAGGCGAACCTCAATACCGGTCGAGGGTGATATCATTCCGACCAAGAGATGCCTCAAGCCTCCGGAAGTCGCCATGGACATTGAACTACCCGCACCAACTGGCCACGCTACCTCTTCATCTACATCACAAAAACCGGCCGCCCAACGCCTTGAAGACCTTCACAACAAAGTAGACCGTTATGAGAGGCGTAACCAACGCCGCTATGCTCATGTGAAGAGGCTTCTAAGCATGATCACCCCGCCAATGGAGGAACCCGATATCTCCACCTCCACCGCAACTTCAAGCGGAGATAGCAATGGCATTAGAGATGTGGCACACTCGGAGCTCCACCACCCACTGCGCCTAACCTCTAGCACGGAGGACCGTGCTAAGTTTTAAGTGTGGGGAGGTCGACCGACTGATCTCCGTAGGTAACACTTAAATAAATCTGAATAAATTAGGATAGGTTGCATGATTAGGTTTTAGTTAGCACCATTCGCATGATAAGTCTGCTTGGTTGGAACAATGAAACTCTCTCTTAGGAAAATCAACACTTTGGGGCAACCATGGCATTGCAAATTGGTCGACCGACTGATCTCCGTAGGTAACACTTAAATAAATCTGAATAAATTAGGATAGGTTGCATGATTAGGTTTTAGTTAGCACCATTCGCATGATAAGTCCGCTTGGTTGGAACAATGAAACTCTCTCTTAGGAAAATCAACACTTTGGGGCAACCATGGCATTGCAAATTTTAAATGCTTCGATGCCAAAGTTGCATGAAGAATTATATTTTGGAACATGGTTTTGAGCTAAGAACACAAGCTTGTGAGATTTGAGCCTAATGGTGTGGTTACATCTTATAACCACTTATTTTTCCTTCTTGTGTGCAGTATTCTCTCTCTATGATTGTGGCCTTTGATTTGTTTGATTCTTTATGTCCATTATTTGGTGCATTCATGCATTTATATGATTGAGGCCATCATTTCATTAGCTCACTTACCCAAACGGCCATACCTTCTATCCTCCGTTGTTAGCCAAACTTGAGCCTACGATTAACCCACTTTGTTCTTAATTTAGCACATTACAAGCCTTAAAGCGGAAAACAATAAAAGTCCTTATTTGGATCTTTGATTAGCTTAGGCTAGTGTATGTGAGTATCATTCAAGTGTGGGGACCTTAGGGCATTAGGTGAATAGAAGGGTATTTTGTATTATTATTGGAATATTGGGAATTGGGTACATACTCATGAATTGATCAAATGTAAAACCTCGTGCATTGACGCTCTTGTATATAAAAATTTGAGAAAAACAAAAGAACAAAAGAAAAAGAAGAACAATATGGAAAAGAAAAAAGAAAAAAAAATATAGAAAAAAAAAAGAAGAAAAAAAGAGATAAAGAGAAAAAGAATATATATAATGAATAAGGGACAACATGCCCCAAAGTGAAGCTCAAGAGGAATCAATGCATAAGTATTGTGAAACGAAAAGAAAAATGCATGAGTATGTAGAAAAGTGAGGAATGGGTAGCTAGGTTAGTACCTAATTGTATAGGTCATTATATAGGTTAGGTGGGAAAGTTTAAGTTAATCAAAGATTCAAATCTTAAGTCCACTAGCCATATATGACCCTACCTTGACCCTAACCCCATTACAACCTAAGGAAAGACCCCATGATAAGTGTATGCATGCATTGAATAATTGTTGATTGTTAGATGAAAAACAAATCTTGGAAAGCATGATTAGGGGAGAATTGAGAGAATAAACCCCAAACACCGAGTGATTAGAGTAAAAACACCTCCGGTGAGGGTTCGAAGCTCAATCCTTCGATTCCCGGCTCTCGCGAGCATTCCTCATGCAAGGTTGCGCATATTGCATTTGATGCTTAGAAAGTGGCAAGTCCCATGCTTTGACCACCATCATGCCCCATATGCTCGCATATGTCCTAAGAAGGCTAATTTGTTCCCAACCAAGTGGATAGTAGCACCAAGTCGTAGTTGCATGCATATAAGTAGGTTGCACTTCATGAGTCCTATACTTTTGTGATCCATCGGTCTTCCGTGCTTCTTTGCATTTCTCTAAGCATGAGGACATGCTAGAATCTAAGTGTGGGGAGGTTGACAAACCCCAATTCGAGGATCAATCTCGTGCTGATTTCAGGGGTTTTATCAATGATTTCACACACTTTCTACATGAAAATACAAGATTTTGCATTCCTCTCCTAGTTTTGCCTCATGAATGAAAACATGCTTGTTTTGCACTAAGATAGATACATTTCTAATCTTCTCTTGATGCCATTCGATGCCGTGACTCGTGTGTTAAGTGGTTCCAGGATATAGAGTAGGAATGGACCGAAAGAGAGAAAGAAGACGGGTACGAAGAAAGGAAGCATGAGGATTAAGCCTTGGAATTTTCGCGTAGGCGCATGCGCGCACCTGGCGCGCCCGCGCGGATACAGCTACGTGGAGCCGAAGCCAAGAGCCGGCTTGAGAAGCGGCTAAGCCAGGATCTTCATGGGCGCGCACGCGTACATCACGCCTCCGCGCACATTGCAAGACGTCTCAACGACGCGTGCGCGTGCCTTGCGCGTGCGCGCCGATTTGCGAATATGATTTTTTTAAAGAAGTCACGTGACTTAGGCGTGGAGGCAGTTGATGATTCCACTCTTAGAGAAGCACCTTGGCGGGAAAAGCTTAAGAAGACCAAAGGAACAAGGGTTAAGGACACTTGGAATTCATTTCTTCTAGATCTAGATATTTTTCTTTTTTTGGAGAGAAGAGAGAGTTAGTTACACTTTTTGGGAGAAGAAGAGGGAGATTCCAAGCTTCACTAGGGTTCATCCTCTTCTAATTTCTGAATTTTCAATGACTTTTTGGTGAGATCCACTACAATTCTCACTCCATTTTGTTCATGACATAGATTTTCTTCTCCAATTTCAAGTAGTAGATGCAATTGATCAATTCTCATAGATCTAGAATTCAACTTTGCAATTTTAGATTTCATCTCTATTTTGGATTTTCATTGCTACTCTTTGAGACATGTTGTTAGATCTTTGTGTTGCAATACTTTCAATTTGACTTTTCTTCTCATTTTACTATGCCTTTCCTTCTTGCTCATCACATGTTTGATAAAATGACAACACTAGCTATGGAGTAGAATTTTCACACTTGGCATAGGGTTTGGTCTTTGGAAGAAGTTGAATAGTGTATCAATAGTTGGTTTGGAATTAGGGATTGCTAGTTGGCTTGGAGTGCACTAAAGCTAGATTCCCATAAGGTGAAGCTAGGACTTGTGACTCAAGTTAATTACTTTCATTTGACCTTCCTCTATACCTAGGGGATAACTAAATGGAGCAAGGCCTAATTGTTGTCATCATTGAATGGACTATAAGGATAGGATTTCCGACGCCAACCCTAAGCCAAGTCTTTTGATAATTGATTGTTTGTTTCTCATTGCTTTGCTAAAACCTTCAAAGAATTCCAACAAAGCTTACTAAATCAATAATATGCACACTTTGGCAATTCCAAGGGAGAACGACTCGGGAGACTAGTACTCTCGGATATAGATTGTAGATTTGTTTGATGAAGGATTTGCGTCGGTTTAGATTATACTACGATTGATCAATTGATAATTTCTATACCGGCAAAAATCTATTTGTCATTACGTAACACGTCCGTGTACGCGAGTTTGCAACCCTGACACTTCTGCATATGCGAGAGTACTGGACAGAGCCCAATACCCACGTCGCATGACACCTCCGCGTACGTGAGTTTATCAGTTTTTAGAAAAACTGTTTAGTGCAGAAAATTCAATTTTTAACACAAACTTTGAAATCTGAAAACTTATTCCACAAAATTCATTTTTCAATCATTCTTGAACCATTGGAAAGATCTTTGAATAAGTTTCCATAAAATTCATCTTTCATTGGATTTCCAACTCCGAGGACCGAGTTACAACTCGTCGAAGTTGGTCAAAAATCAATTTTTACCAAAAAAATAGAATTTACCAAATTTCCAAAGATTCACAAGCCTCATCAATCTCAACTCAACGTAATGACCTCTAACCAATCCAAATCACTCATTCACCATCATTTATACTCAAACCTATGCAATACACACATTCCAATCCTAAACCATTGAAATTCACAACTCAAATCTCAATTTCAACCTCAAACCATCAATTTCACAATTCAACCTCAATCATAATCATTCGACAACTTACCGGGATTACCTTCACAGCCTCCGGCCCAATTCCACGGCCTCCGGCCCAACATTCATCAATTCAATATAAATTCATATATGCACAATAATTATCCAACATCAATTTCATAAATACAGTATCAATTTCATCCACACGTTCACTAGACATATCAATCCATTCAAACATACCATTCAAGCTTAATCCTAGGAGCATCTAACCTAGGAATTCTCATCACATCACACGGTACTTAAATAAAACTTAAACCATACTTTAATGATGGTGGTTCACACACGACACTTGAATTCTCTACTCCAAGACTCACCCCAAAATTTTCACAAGCAAATTTAAGTCCTCAAAGTCTGCCAAATTTACCCAATAACACCAACATAACTAATTTCACATATACATTAATCTAGGGTTCATGAGATTTGATAAATCACAAGGGTTTGGAGATTTTTTACCTTAATCTATAGAATTTATTGATGAAACTCATCAATAGCTCATACTAGAGCACCCATAAATAACCAAAATCACAAGATTTTCTCAAAATCCAAACCAAAACACGAATTAAAAGGGGAAAATAAAACTGGGCAGAGAACTTCAAGATACTTATCACAATACCTAGATAGAATCAAAGAGCTCGACACAAGTTTCACGTGACTGCAAACTCCTTGTCAATTAGAGTTCCAGATCAAAAGTTACAAGCGAAACAAGAAGAGGGTGAATAGTGAAACCCTTCTCTTCTCACTTCTTCCAATCTCAACGCCTCTCTCTCCTTCTTTGTGTTTAATAAGGCTGAAATGGCCTCTAATGAGCATATATATGTGTTGGGCTTGGGTCACTTGGGCCGGTTCACTCAATTTAGCCCGTTGGCCCAATTTTGAACCAAAACCTTTAAGATTAGTATTTTAATCTGCATTTTAATTATTTTTTAATTCTACTTTCTTAATCTCTCTGACTCGTAATTTATTTTTTCACTTACAATACCAGACAGTCTAAGTCGGTACTATCGGTTAATTTTCCAATACGCGTCTTACGCATTTTTCACAGAAAAGTTGATTTTTCCACTCGAAAAAATCCTCCGAATCTAAATATTACATTTAAATTTCTAAATTATGATTCTAAAATTTTCCACCCCGTCGGTCTATATTTAATTAATTATTTATTTAATTTTTATTTAGTCGGAGTTTTACAAGTGTCACAACTAGAAAATTGCTTAATACAGACATATTTACTCTTTATTGCAGACGGATTTTTGGTTACCGACGGATTTTGTCCCTCTATAAAATCCTTGTCAGAAATTATTTACCGATGGATTTTTTTCCGTCAGAAATTATTTACCGACGGATTTTTACCAGTTACCGACAGATTTTTCCTCGGTAAATTCTTCCCTCCATTTCCCTGAAACGGCGAACTTTTTGACGGATTTTTCGTCGGTAATTACAGATAGATTTTCTCACAGTTTTTCCATCAGTAGTTGGAGCCTTGGAAAACCATTCCAAACTCTGAATACAGACAGAAAATCCATCTGTAAATCCATCAATAAGGTAAAATTTTTGTTTTTTTTTTAGATTTTTTCATTGCAAAATACACATTTTTTCATACAAAATAAATATAAATTTAATAAATAGAAATTTTTATCTAATTTGTATTCGAATATTTATAATATTTCAAAAAATAAACAAAGTCATTGTATTATCAAAGTAAAAGAAAAATACTATAAACAAGGAAGTCAATATAATTCAAAAAATAAACAAAGTGTATTGAT
Organism: Arachis hypogaea; assembly: GCF_003086295.3. NCBI lineage: Eukaryota > Viridiplantae > Streptophyta > Magnoliopsida > Fabales > Fabaceae > Arachis > Arachis hypogaea. Next base: position 21,689,108 of record NC_092049.1, read on the forward strand.
ACGTTAACTATAATAATAAATAACAACTATACATCAACAAAATGTGTTGATACATCAACTATAATTTAAAATATAAACTCAGTGTATTGTTCTTATAGCATCATATAAATTTTGAATGCCAACATCAGTTAAGAAGCCACCAAGGAGGCCAAGAAGGTTGAGAGTTCCCAAAAAATTGGTCAATATTGTAGCAAATTTAGCTGATGGAAGATTCAAAGTTCCAACCAAGTATGTCACCAAGTTCATAGATATTCCCATAACACATTCTTTCAGCTAGTTCAGTTCCTGCATAGTAAAAAAAGGTTTGCAAATTTAGAATTCAAATTATGACTCAAATTTCTTTGGATTAAAAAAGAGAAAAAAAAAAGAAAAAAAAGGGGTACCTAAGATGAGCCCTGCTGCTAGCCATCATCCAGTTTTCGACTTATCTGTCGAGTAGCCTCGAAAATCGAGCGCCAGAATGCCTTTAGAACCTTCTTTCTCACCATGGTTTGCAGCAAGAACCTATCATAAGAAGTAGAAAGATGCAAAAAGATAGAAATTTAACCATCATGAAGGTACTGTAGTGAATTACTGACACAAATTCTTGAGAATTAAGTTACTATATACCATGTTTCTATCTTTGTTAGAGAATCCTACAATGAAATTTCAGCTCCAACAAGATGATTGAAGAGAAGAAAAAACACACTATAGTGGTTGTTTGTGACAAATGTTTTTCTTTTGATAAGATGTTATATGCTGAAGGGTAACTTAATAATTTTTTGGCTCCACTTTTTAATGTGATATTAAGATGAATATGCATATATTTTGTATCCTTGTGTTTTGGAGTTACATATATAGGGCTATAAAAGCTGTGTTACTTTGGCCATACGTGACTACTCTTATTGATAACAAGTAACAGGACTTGAACAGTGATAGGATTTGCATTCTTAACTTGCCACCTTAAAGTAACGATTATCATGAACAATGTGGAATCATATATACATATATATAGATTTTCTATAATATTCCCTATTTACATAATGAGATCACAACGGAAAATAAAATCGAAAATAAAGTAGTTTCAAATCATCTGACAGAAAGAACAGTTAGACATACAGAGAATCAAGCATGTATAGGAAGTTTTCTGTGTAAGAAAGTTGATTGGATGGAAGCACAGGTGGCCATCCCACCATTCTGAGATAAATTACTGCAGCAATTGTTGTTCTTTGCATTGAGAAAGGGAAAATGATATTGCCCAAGAGGTAATAAGATAAATTCCAAATAATAAGTATAAAATTACATGAATGCTACATAAGAAATTCGGAGGAAACAAACTTAGCCAGGGCAAGTAGCATTCAGAATAAATCAATGACTAATTCAGCACACATAAGTAAAACCTATAAACCACAGATACTGACAAAAAATAGAGAGAATTGAGTGACCAAACCTTTCAGATAATCCAAGCTATTTGTTTATCGCTGACTTGCTTTGAGTTGTAAATATCAAAACCCTGCATTGAAGTATGATAAAGGGTTTTAAAAGAAATTATCAGAGCTAGATGAAAAAATGTTGAAAAGCTGAAAAGTTGGAAAACTATTTTTTTTTTTTTTTTGTGTTACTTACTCTTGAGTGCAGGATTAGCATCAGGATGATGAACAGAGAGAGCACTCATGGAATTAATAAGCACACCCATAGGATGAGCATCATGTGACATTGAAGGTATGATATCCTACAAAAACAAAAGAGGAATCAGTTGTTTACAAATCTAAAATCTAGAATCTTGCATTAATAGAAAAACCAGAAGGCTCACCAAATCTAGAATCTTGCATTAATAGAATCTTGCATTGAGCCACAGCACCAATGGTTTATCTTGAGGGTTGGTGATGGCTTCAAAAAACCAATAGAAGAGTCCTCTTCCTCCATTATTGGTGTTATCATTAACAGTGACATAACCAGCATAGTGCTTGAAATCTACAAGAGGCTGGCCAGGCAAGTTAGTCACAAAGGTCTTCAATGGCACTGTTGTTATCTCCTGCTGCTACTATTTCATGTTTCAATGACAGGTAAAATTGAATAAGAAAAATATTCACATTAGAAATCTTCAGGTATTAATCTCAAGTGTACGCAGCAAAATATTCACATTAGAAATCTTCAGGTATTAATCTCAAGTGCACGCAGCAATCAAAAGCATGATAAAAGCAGCAAGAAAATTCTTTTTTTTTATGTTGTTTTTACTTACTCAAAGTCTTTCAAATTTCTGCTTGATTTTCTTGCAGGGAGTGAATAGGGCATTTCTTTATGTGTCAAGCACTGAAGTTCATGACATTGTTGATGTTCAAACCCCAATTCTTTTCCGGTTGGTAAGTATATTCGAAAGTCTGCAATATTTCACTGACAGATGTTGCAAGAGCATTTGTCATGAGTCATGATCTTATTTTGATTCTTGGATATTGATAAAAGCTTAAAACCTGCAGGTTCATTCAAAAAATTTGCTACCAAAATTGAGCATTTGTCATCAGGTCACTTACTCAGTTACTCACTACCTAACCTTAATTCAATCTTTCCTTTAACACCAAAATTGACCTTTTTCATGAATTTGATTGGATCAATAATCAATCAATCTAAGACAGTTGTAAAGCACAAAAAAACATGAGATCTATTTTAAGTCTTCAGAGTAATTATAAATTCCAAGAAAATTCACCAATACAGTAAATATAAAAAACAAAAGATAAAAAAGGAACAAGAAGAGTAGCAACATGCAAATAAGACCTTGAGGAAAAAGTTAATTACCTCAACTTCCTTCATCCAAGAAGTAGCCTTCTGAACTTGCTCACTCTCCCAGCCTTTGATGACAGCATCTTCTCTCTTGAATCTGTTGTTAATCTTTGCAATCTTGTTGTTCTGCCATGCTGATATCTTTGCATTAACCTCCTCCTTCTTCACCCTTTGCACTGAAACCTCTTCAACTACTTGATGATGATGATGATGATGTTGATGTTGATGTTGATGTTGATGATGACCACTACTAGAACCTGCACCACCACTACTAGAATATAAACTCATGAACATTGGCTCAGAAAAAAGATTGATTTTAGTAAATAAAAAGCACCTTGGGTATCTACAAGATCATTATATATTGCTTGAAGGTGTTGAACAAGTCCTTAAGTGTCTAATCCATTTTCATGTTGTTCCATTTTGTCTTTATCCGAATCTTCTTCACTAGAATTAGGCCTATCACGGGAGGAGAAACTATCCAAAACACTAAGTGTATAACATCATTTGGTCCTATTGTTAAGATAGCAATAATTAAAAATCAACTTTAAGCTTAATGAATGACGAATTGAGTTGTGACTAATCAAACACAAGATGCTAGGGTGATTACATTTTTAGCTAACTTAATATCAAGTTTCACTGAACTTCACCAGAAATTAACAAAAAGCATTTATCCTAGAGCCTTCCAAGACCAATACACAATGAAATAAACCAAATGTTGGAAATCATGTTCAATATTGACCTTATATATAGAAATTGATTAGCACATTCAGGACTAGACCACACAGGAAAAGATCCTGCAGTGTTTGTGACTTTGTGCAAAAAGCTACTACTGAATCTTGTGATTAGAAAAGGAAAAAAACAGAAATGATTGATAGTTAAAAAAAATTCATAATCAACTAACAATCAAGTGTTTGACAATCATTACGTGCATTGAATTCATCACTTGTATTACTATTATTGGCCACTTAGAAAAAAGTAATAGCATTAACTAGTTGCAATCCAGTACAAGAAACATAGAACATAAGAAATCAAAATTTTGAACATAAAAGATGTATGTTTTTTTTATAAAATAAGCGTACAGAAAAATTTTTTATGCTGCTGTTAGGCTCTGATTCCACCTTCTATGGGTTAATTCTAGTTTAGATTTTGGTAGGTTTTTATAATTTAGGAAAATTTAAAGTGGTTTATGAGTTGGAATAAGAAAAGATTATGTCAACAAAAAAAAGAAAAGGAAATTCATAGATCAGATCAAGCTATCATAGATTAGAATACCTAGCTAGGAATATATGTCACAGAAAACATGGATACTTGAGTACATGGATACAATAGTTATTGAAAAGATAACTTGTGTGGCGGAGAGAGCACTGCGACGATGGCGATGAAGGGAGCAAACATGCGATGAGAGCGGCGGAAAGGGCTCTGCGACGATGGTGAAAAAGGGAGCAACGCGATGCAAGCGGCGCCGGAGGGGCTCGTGCAATGCGCGCGGCGGCGGCAGCAGCGGAGAGAAGAAGTAGCTCGTTGACGCCTTGACGGAGAGAGGAGAAGCTCATTTGATAATGTGTGGTGTGAATGGAGCTTCGATAAGGCGGGGACGTTTAACTCAATATTTCCGACAAAAAATTTTAAATTACAGATAGATTTTCTGTCTGTAATAATTTAATAAAACACAGTATTTTTGTCCATTTAATTACAGACGAATTTTCCGTCGGTAACCATTTTCCATGAAAAAAGTTAATTTTTTCTACAGAATTATCGACGGATTCTCTTTTCCGTCTGTAATTTATGCTAATTCATTTTTTTTGTTTTCGACAAAAAATCCCTCACAAATTATGTCTGTATTTTCCTGGAATAAAATCCGTCGGAAATATCTGTCTGTAATAACTAGTTTTCTAGTAGTGTGTAGGTAAATTGTGAGAAGAATCAGAGGGTAAATTAAGGGTTGAATTAGATGGTACAGTGGAGGTGGTAGTGCCCAAAGGAAAAATAAGAGAGGTATGAGGAAAATAAGTTCTGGTCTCAGGGGGCAGAATCAGTGGAGAATAATTCTGCATAAGGAAAGCATCGCTCATAAAAAAATCACATGGCGAGTGATAATGATTTTGCCAGACTTTGTAAGGCACTTATACCCCTTATGGAGAGGAGTATATCCAAGAAAAAATGATAATTAAGATTTGAAATTTAATTTTGTTTGAGAATAAGGTTTTAAGCATGGAAAGCATGCACAACCAAACACTCGCAAAAATTCATAATCTGGTTTTCTAGAGTGCATAAGTTCAAAAGGAGTTACCGAGTTTGTATTGGGAGATAGAAGATGATTGTAGATGTATGTGGCTGGGAGGAAAGCATCATCCTAGTGAATTAAGGGAAGAGATGTTGTAGCAAGCATTGCCAAACCAGTCTTTGTGATGTGGCGATACTTGCGCTCTGCCCTTTCATTTTGTTGATGCGTATATGGACAAGAATACCCGTGCTCAATACCTTTATCAGTGAGATATTATGTAAAAGTTTGTGAAATATACTCACGCCTATGATCAGTTTGAAATCGCTTAAGCTTGAAACCCGTATGCTTCTCTAACATAGTTTTATATTGCAAGGAAGCCTAAAAAACTTGAGACTTTGAATGCAGCAAATATATACAAGTATACTTACTAAAAGCATCAATAAAAGAGATATAATAATTGAAACCATGATATGAAATTATCGGAGCAGGCCCCCATAAATCCGAGTAAACGATATTTAAGGGAGCAGCGTAATTATATTTATCAAGATGAAAAGGAAGAAGATGCATCTTTGTATTGCAACAAAATTTACACACATTATATAGAACAATATTAGAAGAGAGATGCATATTGCATTTATTCATTACACTCAGAACTGTTTTTGAGGCACAATGGCCTAATCGATGGTGCCACAACTTATAAGAATAAGATTTTGCAAGAAACACCCTAGGTACATGATCACTAGAATTCAGATTAGAGGAAATATTATTTAGACTAGAACAAGACACAACATGTTCAAACACATAAATTCCTTGTCTAGGTGTTCCTCGGAGTAGAACCTCCCGAGTTTTCTGAAATTTAACAAGGCAAAGATCAGCATAGAATTCAAAATAACAATTGTTATCAGCTGCAAATTTTCTTGCACTAATAAGATTGTATGCAATGTCCGGTGAATGCAAGAGTTTATCTAACAAGAAAGCTCTATGAGTATCAAGATTAATCAAATAATTTTTACCATAGTGTGTAATACTTGCACCTTTACCATTACCTAACATAACTTGTTCTGAGTCATTATATTCAGATGACGATAGCAGATTCTGAGCATCACCAGTTACATGATGACTAGCACTAGTATCGGATAGCCACATTGGATCAAAAAATGTTGATGGAGTAGCCAAGTATGCCCTAGGATTATGAAAAGTGGATGGTGAAAGTGGTGAAGCTTGAGATGCAGTTTGAGATGGATTCATGGTAGATTATTGATAAGAAGAATCAAATCGGTAGAAACAAGTCATTGCAGTATGGCCAAATTGATAACCTAGTTGGCACTGAGGTCGTTGATCGAGATTGAAAAATCTGCCATTACGAGAGAACCTTCCACCACATTCTCTACATCCTCCAAAGGGTGGTCTTGAAGATCCTCTACTAAATTGATATTGTGTATAGTGTAATTTGCATGAACTACACCTAATTCAGTTTTCCTAAATTTTTCAATCATTGCTTTGTGTGCTAATAATAAACTTTCAATCTCAATCAAAGAAAGTGAATCAGATGGAGGATATGTATAATGCATACTCCTCAGTTAGACCTTCGGTTATGGCTGTGACATGATCATCAAGATATAATACATGTACAAGAGAGGCCAAAGCATCAACAACTTCTCTAATCTCTTTGAGATAGTTTTTTGCAGAAAGACCTTGCTTGCGGATTGTATTAAGCTGAGCTTTTAATTGTTGAACACAAATCTTGAACACTTTAGTGAAGTAATCTTGAATCTTTATCCACACTTGATGAGCATAAGCACAATCTAACATTCTATTTTTAAAAGAATTATCAATGGAGCTTAGAAGCCATGCCATGAGGTTGTCATATTTCTCTTTCCATTCGGTATAAGCAGCAGATTCAGTTCCAGCAAGACGTGCAGCATCACTATCAAATTGAGCTAGAATTTTGGTTGCATCAAGATGATTACCTAATCTATTTGCATTGATTACATGGAGAGCCAGTTGCTGCCATGTGCAATGTGTATCTTCATTGAGTTTGTCAATGGTGGAAATTGATAGGTTGGTAGAGGAAGAAGAGGTGGTGGATGAGAAAGGGATTAAAGCAGCCATGAATCTTGAACCTAAATTCTAGATACCATGATAGAGTTTGTGTATGAAGAGTGAAATTGCTTGTGAAAATAAATTCTGTAGAGTTGTATTATGAGAAAGCATGGGGAAACAATAATAATTATGAACAATGTGAACAATAGATTAAAAAAGAAAGGTAAAATTAAAATTAAAAAAATTATTTAAAATTTCAAATTTTAAAATTTAAAAAATTTAAAAATTTAGGATTAGCATTTAAACGCATTCACACTACGTACAGTTATTCCTAATCTCACCATAACCTCCACATCCAAAACTCGCCATCATCGTTTTCCGGTCCTCACCTCGCGCCGTTACACCCCTGCCGGCACTTCCCCGCTGTCCGTTCTGACGCTGCCCAGTCTCTCGCCGATGCTGCCGAAGCATCTCCTTATCACGCTTGCACTCTGTAGCAACGTCAGATCACTCTGCAACAACCCCGTGCAGACCCATTATGATCATCGCCGCTTCTTAGCTTGATGGTGGCGCTGCTGTAAGCCATGGCGGCTTCTCTTTCCATCTTGAATATTCCCAACCATATTCTCTTGTGGTTTTCATATATTTGTACTCCCCAATGGCTGTTTTGCTGAGGAACAATGCCTTTGAACTTCTGAAACCCTGCATTCTCTTCGTACCTCAAATGTTTTCCCATTATTTCTTTATTATTGTTAGAAGGTGATGATCACGTTTTAGAGTTTTTTGGCATCATCATTCTATGTTCTTGATGAATTATGATCATCACTTTTATGAAAATGGCTAGTTTAGAATGGTCATTTTAGTAGGTATACAGATGGTTATTTTAATTTTTATGTGGATAATTATTTTGATTGGATTGAGTTTAGTTATATATAATTAAAATACGTTGGATGTTCAATTCATTAGGTATGAGAATGATTATTTTTATCCTTAAGTGGATGATTATTTTTATTAAGGGTGAGCAATACTGGTGGTGGCGTGTGGCAAACCCAGCAGCGACGGTGAAGTGGGATGATTATTGATGAAGGTATGGGTGACAGCCGAATAGAAAGGAAGAGGGTATAGAGTGAAATGCTTTGGTAAATTAGGATTTGAAATATATATTTTTTTAAATATCTAAGTGAATTTTTTTATTTAAATAATTTGTAAAATATTTTTTTTTATTTTTTACATGTATAGGGCTAAATTTACAACCCATTGTTCAAATAGAATTGTTGCATTATTGCTTGTTCCATTTAATAATATAAGAATAGTATTTATACAAAAAATATTTTTTATTTCTTCAAAAAGATAACACACTCTTCTTGATAACTAACCAAACTAATCTTGCCACCATTTTTATATTATACTGGTATCATTATCAAACTACATATATTTCACTCACTTCCTTAAGTAGAAATCCTTTCTTGAAGAATCTATTAACCACTGGCACTACCTCTCCTTAAACCATTTCCCAATTGCTTCTAAAAGAAAATCCTTCCTACTCCGTCTAGTCCTAGAGCTCTAGACCCATTCATGCTGAATACCGCATTTTTTATCTCCTCAACAATAAGGAAATAGGTCATTGAGTCTCATTCATCTCTGTAACTAATAACCCTTTTCGGGATCTTACTCAAACAATCATTCATATTCAGCTATCCTTCGCTATGAGTTTGACACCACAATAAAAAAGGACCAACATTAATCTTGTTGAATTAGACTAATAGAATTATGAAAATGCAACAATTTTTGTTGGGCTGTATGGTTGTTCATATCTTTTTGTTCTTATATTAGAGTGGCCATAATCAAATTGAGTTGGTCTATAGGTTAACTCATTAGTCACTTAAACAAGTATCGGAAGTTTAAATTTCGCCTTGTACATGCAACAACCTATTGATCAACGACAAACAAAAACTAAAAAACAATATTAGAGTGGCCATGTTTTTTTTATTATCTTTTTTGGAGTGTAAGTAATTAGATCCACGAAGGTATGATGGGCTCTATTATTTCTGTGGAGTTTTAATTAATTAATGAGTCGTGTTCAAAATTTGTAAAAATTTATAACAATAGAAATAGAGTTTAATTTTAATACAATTAACAGTATAAATTTTTACACAATCATCAAATCATATCTTTTTCTTTTAAATTATTATTTATATGAATAATATAAAAAATTATTTTTTACTAATATAACATCATATTTGGTTATAGGCTCAATTTTATGGATATGGAAGGGTTTGGTGTGATCTACCCAGATATGGATATATGGCGTACAAGACAAAAATGGGGGATAGATTTTTCTGAGTCCAAGGTAGAACAACTCGCACCATGCGAGTTCTTTGGTCATAAAATTTTGCTTCACAAATCGCATGGTCCGATTTGCAGTTAGAGGAATTTTAAATCTGAAGCGTGGAATTCGGACCCTCCGTTTTGCTTGTTCTGGGTAATTTTTTTTTTAACGTTATGGAGGATCAAATCAGACGGTACGATTTGGTTTTTTATATTTTTTTCAATCCGGTTAACCTAATCGAAGGGTCCGATTATGTTTTATGGACATATACAAAAGTGTGTAACTGAGGGAAGAGATCTAGTCGCGTATTCTTCTCCTTCTTCAACGTCTTCTTCTCCTTCTTCAACGGCTTCTTTTCCTGATTTTTTCTTCTTCTTGCTGTGTTTCATGAAATCAAGAAATTTATTAATCAAGTTCATATTTTTTTTTAAGTGACTGAGAGAAATGAGTGACAGAGTTTTATTAAAAGTGTATTAAAAAAATTACTCTGCTTCCACCATGCAAAGCTTGGAAGAATGGAAAAATGAAGAAGAAGAAGAGTGAAATTGAAGTTCAGAGTGAATAGTGAAAGTGATAACTCAGATGGTGAGTGTGGGGCTATGTTGGGTGTAATCCACCGTTCGGGGAGAAGCCTTTGCGCAACACGTGTCCTCCCTGTCACAACACGGACCGTGCATTTTTATATACGCAACTCGGATCATCCGTTTTGAGGGACACAACTCGTAGGGTCCGAGTTGTGGTTCTTCTGATCCCACATCGAGGTGAAGCACCTCTCCTCCCCATATGCGAGTCCAACACCTCCTTTGGTTCCATATTCAAATTAAAAAGCGTTGGTTATACGTAGAAAATTATTTACACAATATTAAAATTAAATGTATTAACATCCACATTAGTCAGTCTAACAAGCACGAGTCAAACTCAACCTACTTGTTATAAATAAGAGACTGAGAGAGTAATCTGAAAAGTGTATTATTCAGTGTGATAAAAGATACAATATACAAGGGGTATTTATAGGTGCTAAATGAATCAGAGTAATAAAGGCATAGAATCCTATAATTAATATACAGATATACTATATAAATATAGACGATACTAATTGGTCTAAATTGATGCTAATGATTCTCTAACACCCCCCCTCAAACTCAAGTGGGAGCTAAGGATACCAACTTGAGTTTGGATAACAAAATCCAGAAACGAGTCGGGTGATGAGCTTTCGTGAAGATATCAGCAGTCTGATCTAGTGTTCCAACAGCAATGAGACGAACATCATCAATAAGGATACGTTGCCGAACAAAGTGACAATCAATCTCAATGTGTTTGGTGCGTTCATGAAACACATCATTATGGGCGATCTGAATAGCACTGCGATTATCACAAAAAACATCAGTAGGGGACGACTGAGGAGTACCCAGATCTTCGAGAAGCCAACGAACTGAGATAACTTCAGCAGTGGTGTCAGCGAGGGCACGGTACTCAGCTTCTGTGCTTGAGCGAGCAGTGAACATTTGCTTCTTAGCACGCCAAGAAATGAGAGCGTCGCCAAGAAACAAACAGTAACCAGTAGTAGAACGACGATTAGTGGGATCACCAGCGCAATTAGCATCGAAGTAATCCTGAAAAGACAAAGAGGAATGGGCAGAAAAATAAAGGCCATGAAATAGAGTGCCTTTGATGTAGCGAAGAATGCGAAGAACTGCCGCATAGTGAGTAGTACGAGGAGCTGACAAGAACTGGCTAAGTACATGAACCGGATAGGCGATGTCTGGTCAGGTGACAGTTAAGTAGACGAGACCGCCAACTAACTGTTGATAGAGAGTCAGATTATCCAAAACAGTGCCATCCATAGGGGTAAATCGAACATTAGGCTCAAGAGGAGTAGACTCAGTGCGACTATCTATAATCCCAGCGCGAGCAAGAAGATCTGAAGCATACTTAGCCTGAGAGAGATAGATGCCATCATTGGTGGAGATGACCTCGAGACCAAGAAAATAGCTGAGAGAACCAAGATCTTTCATCTCAAAGGTACGGTGAAGTGAGGCCTTGAGATCAGAGATACCATCAACATCATCCCCAGTAATGATCATGTCATCAACATACAAAAGTAGAAGAACAACTCCACGTTCGCTTTTACGAATGAAGAGGGCATTCTCATGAGGGCTAGAAGTAAAACCAAGACTGCATATGGTAGTGCTGAACTTGTCAAACCATTCACGAGGAGCTTGCTTAAGTCCATAAAGTGCCTTGCGAAGGAGACAAACCTTATTAGAAGGATAAGGATATCCCGGAGGTGGTTTCATATAGACTTTCTTTTTCAAATTCCCATTAAGAAATGCATTCTTCACATCCATCTGACTGAGAGACCATTTTTTTAACCACGGCAATGGCAAGAAGAGCTCTAACAGACGTAAGACGAGCGACAGGAGCAAAAGTCTCTTCATAATCAATATCATACTCTTGCGTACAACCTTGAGCAACCAAGCGGGCCTTATAACGGTCAATAGATCCATCAGAGCGAGTCTTGATCTTGTATACCCATCTACTGCCCACAACTTCCTGATCAGAAGGAGAATCAACCAAATCCCAAGTGTGTGCTTTTTCAAGTGCCTGTATTTCTTCATGCATTGCTTGTTGCCAATTTGGGTTTGAGGAGGCTTCTCTGAATGACTTAGGTTCATGTTGATGAAGGATAGTAGAAAAGCAATGATAATCAAGAAGATGAGGAGGTGGATTCCTTACCTTGAAGAACGAGCAGGAGGAGGAGGCATGACGGTAGGAGCAAGATCATCGTCTGGTCTGGAATCATCGGGAGATGGAGAAAGCGGAAGAACAGGAGGCTGTGGAGGGTCACTCGAGATAGAATCTGGAGAACCATCACTAGGAAAAAGATCAACATTGGGGTTAGTAAACAAAGGTGACTGAGTAGTAGGAATGGACTCAAAGGATGAGAACCGAGAAAACATGTGGTGCTCCCAGAAGACAACATGACGAGATATACGAATACGTTTAGAGAGAGGATCCCAACAAAGATAACCCTTGTGTTCAGTGCCATAACCAAGGAAACAACACATACGAGCCCGAGGTTCAAGTTTACTATGTTCATGAGGCTGAAGAAGAACAAAACATACACAACCGAAAACTTGAAGAGAACTATAATCTGGGGGGGGTATGATAAAGACACTCAAAGGGAGTAACATTAACAAGAACAGAAAAAGGGAGTCTATTGATAACATGAACAGCAGTAAGAATAGCTTCACCCCAAGTACGCTCAGAACACGAAGAAGAAAGGAGCATTGCACGGACGGAGTCAAGAATGTGACGGTATTTGTGTTCAGCTCTACCATTTTGTTGAGACGTACCAGGACAAGAAAACTCTGACAAAGTACCCTATTCTGCAAGAAAGGCTAAGAGTTTGGAATCACGGTATTCCATAGCATTATCACGTCGGAAAACCTTAATGACCTTGGAAAACTGAGTTTTAATCATAATAGCAAAGTTGATATAGATCTGAGGTAACTCATGGCGATTAGTCATCAAATAAACCCAAGTAAAACGGGAATAATCATCAATGAAAACGACAAAGTATCGAGCTCCGCCCATATAGGCAGTGGGAGCGGGGCCCCAAACATTAGAGTGAATGAGATCAAAAGGAGAGCAAGCAAGAGATGAATTATTGTGAAAAGATAAAGCAGGTTGTTTGGTAGTTTGGCAAGAAATGCAATCAAAAGATTCATTTGGAACCTGACCTAAAACACCCTGAGACACAAGAGGACGCAGTTTTCCTAAGGAGGTGTGGGCAAGACGTTGATGCCATAAGTGAAGGGTAGAGGGAGAAGAAGCAGCACAGAGATTTGGTACATGAGGAATATGAAGATTCTCGAGTTCAAATAACCTTCCGACCTTACGTCTAGTCCCGATAATTTGTCCTGTCCGAGGATCCTGTACACGATAGCCAGAAACGAAAAAAGTGACTTCAAAATCCAGATCAACAAGTTGACCAACAGAAATAAGATTAAAGTTTAATTTGGGAATATAAAAAGTATCAGGAAGATTAAGAGTTGACTGGGATATAGAACCCTTGTGTGTTGCGTGCAAGAGGGAGCCATTTGCAGTATTGACAGAAGGTCCATTTGTAGTGGTAGACATGGACGAGAAAATATTATGCAACGGAGACATGTGATTAAAGCAACCCGAGTCAAAGTACCATTTAGAATTACTTGGAGGGGTCGATAAAGCAGCAGGGGTATTACCAGAAACAGAGAGAAGACGTTGAAGAAGAGATGCAATATCAGATAGAGAGACAGGAGACGAGTGGAGTGGATCAGGACGTGGTGGGCGAGTAGGACATGCAGTAATTAAATGTCCTGAGAGCTTGCAGTAACGGCAAAATAGCTGTGAATAATGGCAGCTAATATGACCTGTCTGGTGGCATGTGCGACATTCAACAGAAAGACAGTCGGGGAAGAGGTACCCAGAACGGTTACAGTTTCGACATAATTTACCCTTTCTGTCAGTGGCAACAAAAACATCTGGCTTTTCCATGATAGTGGTCACAAAGATCAAAGAGAGGAGAGAAAATGGCAATTTCGGAGCAGAAAATGAGAAATCGGAGTGCAGAATCGGAAAGAGCTCACCAAAAAACCTTAGGGAGGGTCCCGCTTGTCTGCCATGTCAGCGCCACGTCAGCAGCGACGTCAGCGAGACAATGACACGTGGTAGCACCTGAGTGGACGAGATAGACACGCTGGCGGTGAGGTGGAGATGCGGGTCAGGCGCGGGTCGGGTCGGGTCAGGCGCGTGTCATGGATACCAGGGATGGCTTCGTTGCGACACGTGGCAGCACCAGGAGCGTGCGATTAGCACCAAGATCAACGACTGCTAAAGCTTCTGGAATGAAACAATGGAGGTGGACAGCGAACTTCCGGCGGCGCGTGACGGTACGTCCGAGGCTACTGGCGGCAATCTCGGTGGCGTTGGAAAGATGACGAAACGAAGAACACGATGATGCCAGAGGTGACGAACCAAAGCGTCGAAAACAGATCGAAAAACGAGAGCGAAGAGGCACTGTCGGAAGAGAAAAACAAGGAGGCTAGAAACAGAATTTTATTGAAAAAAAACTTTAGGCTCTTGATACCATGTTAGAAACAAAAGACTGAGAGAGTAATCCGAAAAGTGTATTATTTAGTGTGATAAAAGGTACAATATACAAGGGGTATTTATAGGTGCTAAATGAATCAGAGTAATAAAGACATAGAATCCTATAATTAATATACATATATACTATATAAATATAAACAATACTAATTAGTCTAAATTGATGCTAATAATTCTCTAACACTACTAAAGTCAAAACACTTCTCTTCATAATCGGATCTTCCCCACAGCAAGTAGAAAGCACCCTATTACAAACCCAAGAGAAGAAGATATCATATATGTACCATGTATTTATATTCTCTATCATACACCTCTTTCTTAATTTTGTACATGTTTCTTACATGGTTGTCAAAAAGAAGTTATTCATACAGTATTATACTATTATTATTTTATTACTACTGAGTTTTGTTTCTTAAGTTACTGGTAACCAACTACTTCTGTTTCTTTTGATGATGATGAATATGTAACAAAATGGCAAAAGATTAGGCAAATACATATATGGAAGAAGATTGTTATTGGTGGTGGAAACATAGTGGTTCTGGTTTCACTCTTCAAAACCGCACCCATACTAGGCTTCTTAGTCTTGAATGTTGAAGATAGAAAGCTAAGGTATGCCGTTATGTTCATTTCATATTCAATTATTGTAGGCTTAATTAAGTTTTTGTTACTCGTAAAATATCTGTTTTTTATTTCTGTAAAAAAAAAAAAATTAGTCCAATAAAATTTAAAAGTATTTTGTTTGTATCTTTCATTAGTTTTTTTTTTAATCCCTATAAAAGAGTTTAATTTTTCTATAAAATTCTCTTTCTGTTTTTATCTAGTAAAATTTTTAAAAAAATTTAGTTTTGGTCCCTATTGTTAGTTTGTTCCTGTGAACCACGGACAATTGGCTGAGTTGTCGTGTCTGCGTGTCGGACTCATTTCGGACACGATACTCACCGACACTCATTCGACACGCGTGTCTATTGTGTCCAACCGTGTCTTAATAAAAAATAAAAAATTCTTCTCCGAACACGTTTGAACACACCTAAATACCATCACGTGTCGGCGTGTCCAATCTTATTCTTAACATATATTCTTGAAATAAATTTAGATATAGTATATAGAATTATTTATTAAAATAAAAAAATTATTTTAAATACTTGATATAATTAAAATAAAATATTAAAAATAATTAAAAGAATTAATTTATATTTTAATATTAATAAAATATCAAAATATCATTATGATTTATCTAAAAATACTTTATATTTTATATGTATGTGTGTCTTCATGTCTTATAAAATTTTAAAATTCACGTGTCGGCGTATTCTGTGTCATGTTCATGTCGTATCCCGTGTCTGTGTGTCAGTGTCTGTGAATCATAAGTTTGTTTTATTAAATATTGATGTAATAAGTTAATACTGATGTGACACATTTTTTATATCAATATTTTAGTTCATTACATTATTATTTAATCTATAACATTAACACTTAACGGAGAAAAATAACAACAGAAACTAAAACTAAACACATTTTTATTTTTGATATTGGGTGAGTGATGGTTTATAACTTCGTTATGGTGGTGCAGGATGTTTGATGGGAGTGTGACGGCCAGGATTAACAAATTGGATGGACCGATTTAAGGAACAATAATCGGACGGTCCGATTATTGGCTGGGTAGGTACACAAATCGGACCGTTCGATTTGTGCCCCAGCCACGTGTCGCACATGCAGTTGGACCAACCCCAAGTATACACTCCCAAGTCATAAAGCTCCCTTCATTCACTTTCACTTTTCCTTTCACTTTCGTTTAATTCTCCTCTCTAATTTACCCCACCACCAGCTTCATTCATTCTCCATTGATGAAGCTTTGAGTTAAAAAAAATTGGACCACACAAAAACTATGCCTAGAAGAAGAAGAATAAAAGATGTTAATCGTCTGGAGCTCCACATTGCTAATTATCTTGATCATCCTAATTATGTAAGTTTTTACTTCAAAAAATTTTATTTTAGTTGAAATAATAATTATAATGTTAGAGATTAATAATAATTTATTATAGTGATAATGTTAGAAATTAGTGGAGTAGTAATTTTTAAATATTTGAGTTTAATTAAAATAATTTTAGAGATTATTAATAATAAATTATGATGATAAGATCTAGGGTATTAATATTGTTCAGAAGAAAGAATTATGTTACATTATAATAATAAATTAATTATTGTTATTAATAGAATAATTACAATAATAATATTCTTAATAATAATAATACTACGGTTATTAAAAAAATTGGATATATGATAAATAGAATAACTAATATTAATTGTTATTAATGAATTTATTGTAATAATAATTATTACTGCTAGTAGTGTAATAGTTTAATTATCATTAGAATATAGTAGTATTAATATTGTTCTGTTCTGTACGTGTGAAATTAAATAAGTTAATTAGTTTTAATTGTTAATAATAAATAATTTTTTTGTAGTAATAATGTATTAGTCGTTTGTAAATAAATATTATGAATTAAAAATTATTGAATTAATTATTTATGTTATAAGTTTAATATAAATATTTAATAAAGGGTTAATGATTGATTTATTATTATATGTTTGTTGTTAGAATAGAATAAAATAGAGTAGTTAGTTATTTGAGTATTAGTAGATAATATAATAGTTATTTGTATAAAGTATTATTATTATTATTTTTATTGATTCTGGATATGTGTTACTGGTTATTTGATAATGAAAATTTGATTCTTTTAAATTTAATTTGTTAATTAATTAATATTATGGTTTGTGTTTAGGGTTCTAGAATGTTGCAATGTGACCACTACATGACGTCGGATCGGTACAATCCAATAGTGGAGGGGTATTTACTGGACACCGGCTTTTATCATGTTTCACAGATTGGAGTTGTCTAATGTCAGTCGGCATTGGTTAATGCTCTGATCGAGAGATGGCGCCCTGAGACTCACACATTCTATTTTCCGGTTGGTGAGTGTGCCGTGACACTAGAGGATGTGGCGTTAATTCTTGGTCTTCCGACGAATGGTTTGCCAATTACGGGACCGACACTGAGTAGTTATGAGGCTTTAGAGGCTGAATGCTTGGATCAGTTTGGTGTTGCACCTAGGAAGGCAGACTGTAGGGGAAGTTTCATCAAGTTGACGTGGTTTCGAGCATTGAAAAATCGATTAGTGTTGGTTGATGATATCCATATTCAGAGGTACGTGAAGTGCCACATAATGTTATTGTTTGGGACCGTTATGTTTGGAGATAATTCTGGAGCAGGGGTAGGGCACACATGTACAGAGAGTTGTGTAGGGCAACTCGTGTCGACTGTAAGGAGATTGATGGTCTGCTGACACTCTTGCTTGCCTAGGCTTGGATCCATCTACCATTCATTGCACCGATTCCTAGCAATCCTCGAATCTTTCCGATTGCAAATAGGTAAAATTAATTACTAAAAGCTTTGAAATAGTGTATCTTAAATTGTATTGATAAATGTAAATTAACGAATTGTCTGATGTCAGGTGGCATAACTGGGAGCGTGAGAATCGGCCTTACAGATTTCGTACCCTTGATCACTTTAGGAGAGATATGGATGTTCTGCAAGAAGGACAGGTTTGTTGTAATAAATAAGTAGTTGTTTTCGTTTAGCCGTATTATTATTCATTGTGTAATCCTCGGTTACTTGCATAATGTATGCAGTTTGTTTGGGAGCCTTATGCAATTGGTCGGACCGATCCAGACGTGATTCCTCCTGACATCCGTCAGCATTTGGCTATTTGGAGTGCCACAGTTCCGCTTATATCTTTTGAATGTATTGAGTGACATGCATCTGATAGACTGAGGAGGCAATTTGGCTTGACTCAGGGCGTTCCTCATCAAGAGTGTGACCTAGGTGAAGCACACGGCGAAGTTCTGACAGGTCCGAAGAATCAAGATTGGTCTGGAACCCACTCATTCTGGGTTATGCATTAGATGAATCGGTATAGTCATGTTCTTGTCGAGCACACGGTGCCCACACAACATCAGGCAGATATCTACTTGCATTGGTACCGAGGTACATATGGTGACCACTTGCATCTGTCACAGATTGAACCGCAAGAGAATCAGCACGGTGATCCTATGCATAATAAGGAGAATCAAGAAGTACAACCACCACCACCACCACCACCGCCCCCCTCACAAACACAGGCACAACAAGAGCCTGAGCAGTTCACTCCATACATTCCTGACACGCATTCTGCGGATTACTTGACACCACCAGTACATCAGCAGTACTAGAGTGTCCCACACCAAGAATCAGGTGAACAGGGTTCGTTTAGCCAGCTGCTTGGATTCATGGCTCCTGTGCCAGGTTACTCATATCCAGCTTACGGAGACATTTCCACCGACCAGAGGGCCCAACCGAGTGGGATTGCTCCAAGTAGATTGTCATTGGATACGAGACCTCGACAGCTCACTTCCTCTGGTACTTCCGGAGGTAGAATTTCTATTGACTCAAGTATGAGTGATGATGCCACGAGGGGGGATCATACAGAGCGGAAATTCACGTCGTGTCCCGATGAGTCTCATTCTAGAGAGCTACTAGCCAGTTGATGAGGACAATGATGACTTTCTGGTTGATCATCCAGATGGGGATGGGGATGAGGATGCAGATGAGGATGAGGATGAGGACGACGATGAGGATGAGGAGGATGGTGAGGATGATGATGATGGGGGTGATGGTCCAGATGATGGTTCAGCGCCTACTGCAGGTAAAACAATTTGTTGGTTAGACTGGTTTGATTTGATTTGATCAATTGGTTATGGAATTATTTGAGTTGGTTAGTTGACTTGATTAGTTGGTTGTCAAAATTATTGATTTGATTAGTTGTTTATTGAATTAGTTGGTTATTGATTATTTGAGTTGATTAGTTGGTTATCGAATTTATTGATTTGATTAGTTGTTTATTGAATTAGTTGGTTATTGATAATTTGAGTTGATTAGTTGACTTGATTAGTTGGTTGTCGAATATTTTCATAGGTACACTCACTGGCGAAAAAGGAAAAGGATACAACCTTAGAGTTGACCCCCCTCGTCGGAGCGCTAGTCGGTATACCCCATCCGCTTTTAAAAAGGTTGCAAAGAAATGCAAGAAATTAGTCAAAGATGTAAAATGGGCGATGAGAAAATGATGTTGGACTTATTCATGTAAAATGTGTTGGACTTATTTATGTAGAATGTGTTGGACTTATGTATTTAGAATGTATTTGACTTATTTATGTATCATGTGTTGGACTTATGCATTTAGTGAACTTGTTTATGATGAATGTGTTGGACTTATTTATGTATCATGTCTTGGATTTAGTTATTTATATTGTATTTGACTTATTTATATTGCAGATACGGAGCCTTGAATTTCCTCAGAAAGTTGGACTCTATATGTCTGATGCAGAACATGTGGAATGCTCTGGGAGGAGACCAAGCTCCGTTACTACGAGCAATAACAGACCTAATGGAATCGTGCCAATCGGAGATAAGGCCCACACCATCACGTGTCACAACATGCTGTCGCAGGTTACTAAGAAAAAAGTACCATGCCTCAGATGTCTCTCCCTCAACTATCGCAAATGCAATCGGCACGATGTTGTTGTTGCCATCCTGTGAGACTGCAACCAACAAACAACCCTTGTATTTTCCATACAAATGAGTTTCATCTACCTGCACTATTGGCTTGCAACCTCTGAATGTTCTAATACAAGGGTAATAACTCTAGAAGACTCGGTGTAGTACACGAAAATTAGGAACCAAGTCATCTCCCTGATACGTAGGCATTGTTTCAAAATGAACGACTGCGGATGACTCCTTGTGACACATGGCCTCAAACCATATCGGCAAGGCTTCGTACGAAGCTTTCCACCCTCCGAAAATTGACTCCACTGCCTTCTGTTTTGCCAACCATGCTTTGCGGTAACTTATGGTATAGTTAAACTTTGCATGTACTTCCGCAATCACTGATTTCACCCTTATAGACGGGTCAACTTCTACCAATGGCTTTATTGCTTCTGCAACAGTGTTGGAATCCAGCTTCGAATGATCTTGAGAAATGGTGGCCCTAGTACAGGTGTGACTTCCATTGTACCTCCTTATCTCCCAACAAAACTTTCTGGACATTTTGCTCACCCTGATCAGCCAATCACATCCCGCACCATACTGGGTGCATTTAGCATAGAATGTCGTCGGTTCTGACTCATGCACCCGATAATCTACACCTTTACGGATTGTATAATCTTTCATCGCCTTAATTACTGCCTCCCTAGAACTGAATTCCATTCCCACAGTAAATTCATCATCTGGCATAAGGGGAAGCTCTGCTGCAGTCACATCACAAATTTTAGAGTTGTCAGAACTAATAATCTAATAAAATAATAATCACAGAACAAATGAAAAACGTAGTTGTCAAAACCGATCCGGTGATCGAACCGGTCAGGTCACTGGTTGAACCGATTTACCCGGTCCTATGTAAATAAAAAATAAAGCATAGTAAAAATTTTTCACTAACATTTAAAAAATATATAAATATTCTAAAACAATATGAAATAGCAACAATAGTATTTTGTTAATTTTACGGAGTTTGACAGCTTTAATCGGTTCACTCCGAATTTAACCGGGTTGCACCGGTTCGTTGCCTTGTGCGGTCTCATCATGGGACCGGACCGGTCTAAGATCCAATTTACCGGTTTTTGGTCAACCGGCAATTCCGGTCGAACCGGCCATTCCAGTCCGATTTTACCAACGATGACGGGAAATACTACATTTCTTAGCCTACATGTTCACTTCATAATTAAACATTAAACAATTACTAATTACATGTTATATTTTGCCTATTTACCGTTGTCTCTACTGTTTGTCCTAAACTCAAAACCCATGGACAAATCATACTTTAACAAATCTTAATTTAAATTGATGGCGCACCTGCATTTACATATTGAGGAAACTCCGGTGCATGCATGGCTTCCAAATCCAACGACCGCATGAAACTCGGCTCCACAAACGGCTGCTGGTTTGCTAGTGCATTTGCCACATCCGCCACATCTGCCACCATAGCCTCGTCAGCTTGATCTTCGTCTACACCCGGATCAATAACCTCGTAGTTACTTTCGAACTCTTCTTCACTATCACTGTTGTAATCTTCCAATTCAATATCTCGGTCTGCTGCAGATTGCTCGAACTCGATATACAGTTTGATGAACGATATTCGCGACCGACTTTCAAGATACACTGAAAATATTTCTTGCATGCTCGCTTCATCGGTCGCGTATTTCGTTTGAAATTGCACGAACCCACCAAAGACAGATATAGGATATCTGTACAGAATACACGACACTGTACTAGATATTTGAGAATCCATCTTCTCACAAATGACACCTTTTAGTTCTTCAAATGACAGTGTGAATGGAATAATAATATCCAACGGATTTTCACACACAAATTTTACTCCTTCCGATGTTTGTAATAAAATTTGGCCACGATAATACACTTTTAATCTTACTCTATCATCCATGATAATAGAGAAGAATAGATCTACAAAGAAGAAGAAGAGATCTGCAGAGAAGAGGTTTAGAGACTTGTAGCACCGGAGAAGAAGAAAATGAAATGGGCTGGTCAGCTTGGAAGGTATATATATATATATATATATATATATATATATATATATATATATATATATATATATATATATATATCACACTCAAATCGGACCATCCGACCGCTTGCATGGCCATTCGAATTTTTTTGAACTAAAAAATTGGACAGTCCGATTACTAAACAGTCCGCCCAAAAAAAATTGAAACCCAGAAATCGCTGGGTCCGATTTGGGTGCTCTGCGAATCTTTTTGAATGCATCCCTCAAATCGGTCGGTCCGATTTGGTTGGGCCAAAAAAAAAAAAACCCTCCGCATGCTACAAATCGCATGGTCCGACTTCTTTGCGCGCAACATCACCACCCACAAATCGGACGGTCCGATTTGTGTCCCCTCCCACCTGCAAGAAATCGGACCGTCCGATTTTCCGCCGTCATCTAACTGCCGTCACACCCGTGTTAAACACCTATAAGCTCCATAAACGGGCGTTACACCAAACCTTCCATCATATGCAAAAAAAAATTAGCCTAAAACCAAAACCTTTAAATTTTAAGAGACCAAAGCCAAAAAAAAGTTTAGAGATCAAAACGAAAAAAGAATATTTTATAAGGATAAAACACTTAATTAACTTTAAAGAATCTGCATTTTTTTTCCATATGTATTAGGACTTTCTCTTACACTCAATGGTCAATTATTGAATAAAATGTTTAACATGGAACAAACTCCTTGTACAAGATTATCCAATTAGAGTTTGTTTCAATATATGAATTGTTTTAAGTATACCAATTGCACGATGAGGTTTTGAACATTGGAAAAACAATGCTTATATAATTTATTTTTCGATATATCTAAAGGCTAAAGATTTCTTTTTAATATATATATATATATATATATATATAGACACACATACAGATTCGAAATCATGTTCAAACTTGAAACGAATCCAAGTTATTCTCTACTTGGATTTCAAAATAATGATATCATCTCTAAGACACAGATTTTTAATATACGCATCAATATTAGTTCACAAGCTTAGCTTTTTAGAACGAATTCTGTTTCAATTTTAACGCAGTTTCTTCTAAATATTTATATATATAACTATATTTTGCGATGAAAACTTTATTATTAACACAGATATCTATGTATTTATATTTTAACTTCATAGCCATGTTGTAGTATTCTGTCACATTTATTTCAGATATAAAAAATGACATTTTAATTTTTATGCCATAATAATTACCACAATAATTTTAGCTGAAGAAACTTGAGAAGGAATTGCAGCTATAAAAGCAATCCTCCTTTTAGCTACCCTTCAACCTTTTATTTGAATTTCTAGCTTAAATGCTTTTCCAATAGGCTGTGACAATCTTGAAACTTGTATACTAACAAACTCTGAAGAGTTCTCAACATGTGTAACCATCTTCCTCATTGAACTTGTTCCATTCTCATCAATATTCAACTCAGTATGCTTAGGAATTCCCAAAAAAGTGATCTTTTCTATGACCCATCTTTGGTTCAGAGCAAATCTTCCATTAGTAACATTAGATGCAACAAAAACACTATTCTTCTGTAATGCACCATAGAAACTTAACAATGTCCACTGATCATTCTCTCCTAACATGTCAAGTGCTTCTCCATCATCCAAATAAACTTGTCCATAACTACTTTTGCTGCTACTAACAACCACCACAAGATGAAATGCAGTCTTTCGGGCTGCCTCTGTTGTCAATGCTTCTCCTTGCATTACCAAGATGTTACCTTCACCAACATGCACATTGATGTGATCAGGTAGAGCATCAAGAGTAACATACTTTCCTGATTCAGCACTCACTGAATTTGAGACATTGAAGAGATCAAACCAGTTCCCTGCAGGGAAGTATGCATTAACAGTGACAGCTCCAGATTCTAGCACCGGTGACACCAAAACCCCTTTGCCAAGTAGAAACTGTGAACTTATATCATGTGTTGTGACATCCTCAGGGAATGAAAAGAAAAGGGGTCTTGCAATTGGTGTCCCTTTTGTATGTGCTTCATACATTAATGTGTAGAAATAAGGGAGGAGGCGATATCTAAGGCTGAGCACTTTCCTTGCTGATGAAGCAACTGAATCCCAAAGATAAAGCTCTTGCCTCATAGAATTCTTATCTGAATGGTCTCTAGCAAAGGGGTAAAATGCTCCCAACTACATGAGGTAAACAAAAGGAATTAGATATGTATATATATAGTATACCTTCCATTTTTTAGTTTTTCACAAAGAAATTATCCCATATCTTAGGATCAATTGTTACCTGGATCCATCGCCTGCAGAGTTCTTCGGTTGTATTTCCTGTGAAACCACATATATCTGCTCCAACCATCGGAATTCCAAATATTCCAGAATTTAATATAGAAGGAATTGAGTATGCCAAATCATTCCAAGTAGCAGCATTGTCTCCAGTCCAATGTGCTGTATACTTACCAGAACTTACAAAAGTTGATCTACTAAGAATAAAAGGCCTTTTACCAATTACATCTTTTAAAACTTTGTTGGTAGCTTTGGATTCTAGTAGTCCATATAAATTGTGTGCATCATACTCAGTGATATTTCCATAATGTAAGGATGTTGCTGGTACCGTTTTCGTATTGATTGGTTGTAGGGCTCCGGAATTGTTAATTTTGTAGGGAGGGTTGTCAAGACTGGAAGATGGATTAGGAGGAGAAGTGATGAAATTAGATAACTCATTCATGTCAAGCCAGAGACCATCAAATGGGAGAAGTTCTCTAAATAGTTTAATCTCTCTGCCCCAAAATTCTTGGCTTCTTGGATTCAAAAAATCTGGGAAGTAAACTTTTCCTGGCCAAACTTGACCAAGGTAATTGACTCCATTTCTCTTTATGTAGATATCTGCTTGCAATCCTCTAATATAAGTTGCATATGTGTTGTTTACATTGATACCTGTTTGCAAAATTAGCCCCATATAAATAACTGATACACACATGCTTCCATCAAAATTAGGATACGTTACACTCACATTCTCTAACCCTTGGTGATAGTATATACATACATCCTCTGATATTTAAGTTATATGACACTAAGTACCCCTATATTTTACAAAATGTGGCAAATTAAGGGGATGTAATGTGTCATATCAACTAAACAAGAAGCATATTAGTGTACTTTATCCTAAAAATTAGGTGAAGAGTGTGTGTGTGGTTGAGAGAAATTGCATGGTATCAGAATTAGGTACCAGGATCCAATATAGGTATATATTTCTGTCCGTTCCGGTGAAGGGCATCAACAAACGTTTTCATCTTATCCAGGGGAAAGTTGATAGGATCAAGAGTGAAGTCTTTATATGCATCCATGTAATCAATATCTGTCCACATAACTTCAAGGGGTATGTGTGCCTTTGCGTAGTTAGCAACCACACCCTCAAGATCATTTACACTCTTGTAGCCATATCTACACTGGTGAAAACCTTTCACAAAAGAAATTATAACTTTATGGATTAGCATGGGAGCAAGATATATCAAAAAGGGAGAAAAGCAGTGGTGATCTATAGTTAGCACATGTTATATTTGCTTCTATTATAAAATAAGAATATTTTGAATCTAGAAAGCACTATATGAGAACAATCTTCAGTTAAAAACTTGAAGTACTAAAAAACTGAGTGTAGATAAGACTTACCAAAAGACCAGTAAGGCATAGGAGTAGGCCTTCCAATGAGTTCAGTGTATTGCTTCATCACCAACTCCGGCGATGATCCGGAAAAAAAGTAAAGATCAAGCACCCCACCAATCACCTTATAAGTTATCCAGTCGCCACCATACACAACATCCATCCCATTGCTATTCAGCAGCAACACCCCATGTGTGCTTCCATCTTTAGATCCTTTCCTTACATCCATGTAAAAAGGGTGAGAGCCATAAAGGTTCAAGTCAAGGTTGAAACTAGCAATATCTGCATTCCATAGTGTGAGGGTCTGGTTTGGTTGCAACTTGAAGGAACTCTTTGTGTGCTCACCAAAACCGTAAAGGGAGGCTTTTTCACTTGGGAGTGAGGAAGATAGCTGAAGGTACTGGTCCTTGAACACAAGGAAAGTTGAAGGGTTTGAAGGGTCTGGTGAAGTGTCAAAGAGGATATCCTTGGAGGACTTGCGTGAGATAGTGAAGCCAAAAGGGGTGGTGTTGTGGAGGGTGAATATGAGGTCTGAATTTGGTGTTGTAATAGAAAATTTTGGTGCTTGTTTTGGATTGTAGGTGTGGTGGGAAGAATGGAATTCTTTGGTTGTGAGAGAGCGGAGAAGAGGGAAATGGGAGCTTCTTGGAATCACTTCTTCTGGAACTTCCCATCTTTGGTGAGTGGAGTCTGTGATTCTAACTCTTAACCTGTCCTTGGTCTCAAAACTGCAAAATACATACAATATATATAACCAATAACAGTAAAAAATATATTATATACTATATTAGCTATAAATGACTATGAATAATGCATCTTCAAAGAAAATTATGCAGACTATACCTGCTTCAGTATGAGTTTAGTACTATATTAGGCTATATTAGCTTCAATATGTCTTTACACAATGGATGATGAATAGGAATGAGGATCAATTATAAATTAGAGAACCAAATTTTGCATACTGTATTAGCACTGGTATGTCTAAGGCTATGTTACCACTGTATAATAGTACTCTTTTAAGGAGAATGGTATATGATCTAGAAGACTCAATTAGATAAGTCAAAATAATCTGCATAACACACAAACAAGTTTATATATGTCAATTCAATGGGTATGTATAAATTTGATTCAATATAACGATAGTACTTATTGTTACCTAGCATCAAGGCTGAGGCGTGGAACATCAGGTCCATAAAGTGTGGAAGACTTGATGAGTTTAAGGTTAGCAGTCAAGGAGGTCTTGGCTGAGAGAGCATTGTTATTGACACTAGATATGGTGTAGCCATAACCAACAACTCCTCCTTCTCCTTCAACATAAGAACTTGATGAGAAAAAGATGAGGAAAGTGAAGATTTGGAGAAGAGAGGCTTTGTTCTGTTTCATTGTGTTGAATGGTTTTGGATAGAAAATGATGGCCTATCAATTTATATGCATTCAATCATTCATCTTGGAAGCTACGGAGGATTGTGGGGCCTGCCAATTTGACTGGCAGATAGTAAGACACTCAATCAACCAAGTTCAATTGTCCAGTTCTTGAATAAAATATTATTAACATGTGACAAATTCTAACAGATTAAAATATCAGAATTTAAGTGCAGAAAAAAAATGTTAAAGTTCTTTGAAGTCTTATAATTGACCAGAATAAGACCTCCACGATCCGCGTAGATGTAAATTAATTATACTATAGAGTATATTTTAATAAGTATTATATTATATAAAAATTGATTACATAATAATAAGAGGAGTGTTAGAGGGAAGTAAGTTTTGTAATTTATAACTATCAATTAATTATTATTGATATTTTTAATAGCGTGAGATTTTATTCAATGATATAAGATTACTTATTTTTTTTTACTGATTAAGTATTGACCAAATTTTAATAAAAGTGCTGATTTCTTAGATTTTTTCTAATAATAATATATAAATTAATGTTAAATTTAAATTATTTTATATTAAAATTTTTTTTCAGGATATTTATTTAATAATTTGTATATAGTTCTATATAATTATTCAACTAAAATATAATATAAATTAAAATATAGTTTATTATTTTAAAAATTTGAATTCATTTATTTTTAGAAAAGGCATAGGTCTTTCATATTAGAATGGTATAAAACTATATCTTTGTTTGTTGCTTTTATTTTTATATTTGTTTTAGTTGTCATACTTTGTCTTCTCATATGGTGTTCTTTGGGTTAAAAATAATTAAAGAAATAACTTTAAAAAAATGAATAATAATGAGAAACACCAAAAATATAAATCTATTTTAAAAAATATCTTTATTATAATTATATTACAATTAGTATTTAATGAATAATAATGCATGATTATGCTAATTTAGAAAAATATCTTTATTATAATTATATAAAATCAATATTTAATGCATTATCAACTAATGAAAGTGAGGTGTCAATTCCTCATGAATTCATTTTTTTTTTTAAAATGGAAGTACTATTCTCTCTTCTAAATTCATTTAAAAAAATATCTTTATTATAATTATATTACAATATTACAATTATATTATAATTAGCATTTAATGAATAATGCATGATTATACTAATTTAAAAAAATATCTTTATTATAATAATATAAAATTAATATTTAATGCATTATTAAACTAATTATCAATTGGAAATATTTTTAATTATTTTAATTATATTAATATAATTCTAATTCTCATTCATTATGCAATAATTTTATTAGTGAAAAATTGTTACGTTAATAGTGACCTATTTATATTGATATCAATTGATGATGATGATGATGATGATGATGATGATGATGATGATGATACATATCAATAATTAAATGCTAAAATAATTGTCAAACATTCTCTACCTAGCTTCAATTAATTAACAAATTTAATTTTAGTTGCTATATTTTATTTTCTACATAATTATGTTAATTGTCAATAATTTTTTTATAATTATACATCAAATCAGTATTTAATACATAATTATGTTAATTGTCAATAATTTTAATTTTCAATCATTGTAATATAATTTTAAATTAATCGTAATTTCTTGTAAGTTGATATTGATATCTACCTTAAAAAATTAAAACAAAAATCTATGATTCTAGTCATGATAAAAATGTATATGATATAATAATGACTTATTCAATCACGGCAAATATATGCTGTATAACGTAAATAATAAAAAATTAACTTAATAATAACTAATTTATATAATTATTTTTGTTCTAATAAAGATTATATATAGTGTTTTTTTGTGATTCGTGAGCCTAAATCTGAAAGTTAACTCATTTTTTTTAATTTATTATTCTTCATTGACTACTTCATAGAATAAGAATGTATTATTCGTTTTTCATCGAAGTTGATCCTTTTAAGGTACAATTTATAATTTTTTATAGTATTTTTTATATACTCATTCTATTATATTATTCTTTTGATAATTGAATGATTGTTCTTACTCAAACTTATTCTTTTCATCTAATATTTCAATGCGATTGTCTTTTGCTACAATCGTTTATAATGCACCACATCCATCAAATATCATCTCAAGTTGTATTCACTAATTCGGGTTCTAATTACATGGATGTAAGCGTCTAACGAAGGGGCAGTAAACTCTATTTTAACAAAGGATGGTTGGATCTATTCACATATTATAACCAATATAATGGAATGTGGGTAAAGTTAGTTTTCTTGGGAGGAGCTCGATTTTTTATTGAGGAATTATTTCTACGGAGCTTTGTAGGTCAAGTTCAAGTTCCATCCTCTCCATGCTTTTTATGTCTACCCGAAAATTTTCGAAGTGGAGCACATAATGAGATTAAATTTTCTCAATTTAAGTTTAGTTTTGGTAAATTCGAGTCAAACTCGGAGATACAATTTCAATGATTGGTAATATGTTTAATTTTTTTATTTTAAACTTTTCGTAATTAAAATAATTTTATAACATATTGTGATTTTTTTTTTCAGAAATTATAGGCCTTTTTTTTGTATCAATGCAATGCCATTGAAGGGAATAAAGATTAGTTTAGTTTTTCGGTGTGGTAATTCTATACCTTGTCATATTATATGGATACTGGATGATGAAGCTTATTTAACAAGGGGATGGTCTGAATTTGCACGAATTCTAAATATTCGATTAATTAATTTAGTTCTAATATTAGTATTTGATTAAATTAGTTTTAGATTAATTTAAATTTAAATTGTTGCCTCAATTTATATATTACGACTATTCTTCTTTAATATGTTATTTTTAAATTTTTAAATATGAGATTTCTTTCTTTTTTGGTTTTTAAGTTATTTTTATTTCTATTTTTATTTGTTCTTAGTATAACTAAAAAAAATAGTTAAGTTAAAAAAATTGCAAATAATAAATATTATTTTTAATATGACAATTATTTTAATCAACTATATAAAATTATTGTAAATAAATAATAAAATAAGTAATAATTGGGTATGAATAAATTAATAATAATATTTATTAAAACTTTTACACGTCCAATAATATTTTTAGCTGTATTTAAAATTTTATAATAAGTTTAAATTACTTATTTTATATAATGAATACATTGGAGATTATATCATTCTTTATGGAATACGAAATTTTTACTCTATATTATTTGACAATTATTTAGTATTATATCTTTTTTCTCTTTTTTAACTATTTAGATAATATATATACTGAGCAAGTATTTTTGTTGAATTAATCATAAAAGTTAATAAAACAAAATGGCATAATTTTTACCCAATTATAGTAAGTATCTCTATTGAAAATATTGTCTAATTATTATCGTGTAAAATTAGTGTGTCGTATATATATATATATATATATATATATATATATATATATATATATATGTTTTACAATTATTTATTGATGGTAATCAGTGGCTAAGAGAAGGGGGTTGAATCTTAGCCCCTTTTTGCTGAGTAATACTTACTGCCTTTTAGAATGCTTCGGGAGATTTTTCTGTATTTTGTCTCATAACCAAACATGAGACATTTTCTTTTTGTCTTGTACCCAGTCAGAAGATTTTTTTTTCAATTTTGTCTCCTTAGCAACAGAAACTGAAATGGAGTAGAAGAGAAAGAGAGAATCACACCAAGAAGTATCCTGGTTCAGCTGCTAAGTGCAATGCAGCCTATGTCCAGTCTCCATCACAACAATGATGGAATTTCACTATAATCAACCAGATTACAGACTGGTCCCTAGAAACCCTTCCTATCCGGGACAAGTCCAGAATCTATCCCAAATCTTGAACTTGACTTGGTCACCTACCTAACTTTCAACTGCTAAGTGCTAACCCAAGATAAACCACCCCTTTGAACTTGACTTGGTCCAGTGAGGGTTCGATGCTCAATCCCTTGTTCCCTGCTTTTATGAGCTATTTTCTTCTTGCAAGTCTATTTATACTTCATTTTTCATGATTTAAATTAGTGAAATCCAGTTCATATTTCCTCTTGAAAGATTTATTTACTTTTAACTAAGTAGGTGGAAACATTCTGCATGTAGTTACATTCATAGGTTGCATTTCATACATTCTTCATCTTTATAGTTTCTCTTGAGCTTAGCATGAGGACATGCTAATGTTTAAGTGTGGGGAGGGTGATAAACCACTATTTTATGGTTTATCTTGTGCTCAATTGAGTGGATTTCATCAACTCTTTACCCACTTATTCATACTATTTGCATGGTTTTACATTTACCTTCCTAATTATGTGCTTTGATTGAAAACATGCTTCTTTGATCTTATATTTGCTTATTATTAATCCTCTCTTATTACCATTAGATGCCTTGATATGTGTGTTAAGTGTTTTCAGATATTATAAGGCAGGAATGGCTTGGAGGATGGGAAGAAAGCATGCAAAAGTGGAAGGAATGCAAGAAGTTGGAGAAATTGTTAAGCTGTCCAGCCTGACCTCTCTGCACTCAAACGGCTATAACTTTAGCTACAGAGGTCCAAACGACGCAGTTTCAATTGCGTTGAAAAGCTAACGTCCGGGGCTTCGATTTGATATATAATATGCTGTAGTTCCTTTGACGCTAGACGACACGACCGCGTGATTTATGCGGCCGCGTCGCAGTGACGGAAATCCAGCGTGGCAAAATTCGAAACCAGCGAATTCTGTACTGTTTTTGACCCAGTTTGCGGCCCAGAAAACACAGATTAGAGGCTATAAAGTGGGGGAATGTATCCATTCATAAGGCTCTCACAATTCACAATTTTAGGAGTAGATGTAGTTTTTAGAGAGAGAGGTTTTCTCCTCTCTCTTAGGATTAGGATTTAGGATTTCTCTTAGTTTTAGGAGTGCCTCTAAATCCCAGGTTCAATGTTCTTCAGTTATTATTTCTCTTCTACTTTTAGATACTCTAATACTTTTATTTGTTAATTACTTATGTTGCCCATTTGATTCATAAATCTTTCATGTTAGATTGGATTGCTTTTATTAATATAATTTGAGGAATTTTCAGATTTAATTTTGCTTTGCTTTATTTATATTGATACTATTTAATTTAGATATTTTCTTCCTTTTGGCTTTGGTTAAGTAATTGGTAATGCTTGAGCTGTCAATAAAGCAGTGATTGAAATTGGGAGTTGCTCCAATAACTCTAGTCTTTCCATCGGAATTGACTAGGACCTGAGGATTAAGCTAATTAATCCACTTGATCTACCTTCATAGTTAGAGGTTAACAAAGTGAGATTAAAATCCAAATTTCATCACAATTGATAACAAGGATAGGACCTCCAGTTCTAATACCTTGCCAAAATTTTATTTTTATTATTATTATTTTATTTTACTTGTCATATAACATATTCCCACCTTACTTCCTAATAAACCCCAATTTACAAACTCATAACCAATAATAAGAACATACTTCCCTGCAATTCCTTGAGAAGACGACTCGAGGTTAAATACTCGGTTATCAATTTTAAAAGGGGTTTGTTAATTGTGACAACCAAAACGTTTGTACGAAGGGATTTTTGTCGGTTTAGAGACTATATCTACAACGCGACTGTTTTTATGACATTCTTTATTGGCAAAAAATCCCAACGTCAAAATGGCGCCGTTGCCGGGGAATTGCAAATGTGTGCCTTATTATTGGTTATTGTAAATATTTTATTTTTGCTTGTTTTTATTTTTGCTTTTTTCTTAAGTTAAGAGGTTATTGGTTTTTATTTTAAAATTTTTATTTTATCTTATCTTATTTCAAAAATCAATTTTCAAAATTCAAAATTCAAATTTCAAAATTTCAAAATTCAAATTTTAAAATTTAATTTTCAAATTTAAAATTTAAATAACCTTTTAATTTAAATTTATTTTTATTTTCATTTTTAATTTTTATTTACTACTATGAACTCTCACTCCTTTGGCTATGAGTCTGGTTATAATAATGTTGAAGGAAGAAGAAATTACAATGAGAACAGGCATCAAGGTTGGAACAATCAAAGATGGGAGGAGCCACAAGGATTTGATCAATCCTCATGGCAACAACCACCTCCAATGGACTATCAACAACCACCACCATATGCCTATGAACCCTTTCCTCAACATAACTTTGGACCACCACACTCACAAGCCCCTTTCCGCCATTCACCTCCATATGACCCTAACCATCAACCACCATACCAACCACCTTATGAGCCATATGAACCATATATAGAACCACCCCAATTCCAATCCAATCACTCCCAACCACCACCACTTTCTTTTGTATCATGTCCAAGTCCGGCAACCCGAGAAGCAGAAGATCATCTAAGGGAAACAGTAATTAAATTTCAGGCAACCGTTCAACAACTGGAGCAAGCATTAATTCAATGGGCTTCTAGGCACTCAAATATACAAGGATCAGCCACAGCTCCATGTGGACAGTCTAGTGAAGAGCGTAGCATGAAGGAGATACCAGAAATCCCAGTGGACAAGACAGAGAATGAATTCGTACTAGAACAAGTAGAAGAAGCTGTCATTGTTCAAGAAGAAGAAGAAGTGGTTGAAGACTTAGGAGATGCAGAACCTCCATGGGAAAGTCCAGTCATAGAACCTCCTTCCAAGACGGTTGAATTTGATGCTAAGGAGGGTGTACAACCCCCAAGGTATATCACAGTTGAAGACTTGGAAGAGGTTGTTCAAGAGATGGAGATTCAAGAAGAAGAAGCACAACCTCCCATGCCCTTGGAAAGCAATGAAGAGAAGATTGAATTGGAAGAAAGCTACCAAGAGGAAGAGGTTGAAATTGAAGAAGCTTGCAAAGAGGTGGTAATTATCAGAGAAGAGCACAAGGGAGTGGAGCTTGCAATTTCATTAAAAATACCTCCCCCTAAGTTGCCATCATCCTTCACAACATTCAAGTGGATAAAATTCATATCCCTTAGCTTTCTGATTCCACTTGAATATGGGCTACTGGAGATGGATGGTCAACTTAGAGCTCTTTGTGGCATAAAGAGTAAGAGGAAGATGGTCAGTGATAAGAATTGTCCTGCAAGGTTCATCATGGTTGGAAACTTTAAGTTCAAACGCAAGGGTTGGTATAAAGCTCAACTGAATGGGTCTAGGAAGCTGTTTGGTCGCTGCAGTGAGAATTCAGATCACCTTTCACCCGGCTGGAAAAATGCAGATCGAGACAAAAACGGGTGTAAAAGTAAAGTTTGGGATCCTGGAATCTGTTCTAGCATTTGTCACCCCGGGAGCCTAAGAATCTGTTTGAAGCTTCTTAAGGGCTTTACATACTTAGTTTGGGACCCCAGAGGACACTGGAATCACAAACATTGGTGGAGATTCCTGGATGAGTTCAAGCACAAGCCACCATAATAGGAAGCTCGCCAAATGTCCAACTTAAGGACTTTAACTAAAAGAGCTAGGTGGGAGACAACCCACCATGGTATGATCGTTTCTTTTTAGTTTTTATTTAGTTTTATTTATTTTTGAATTTTATTTTATTTTGTTATATTGAACCTAGAGTTTTGCATCACATTCATATTAACACTGCATTCTGCATTTTTCAGATTACAAAAAAAAAAACGAGCACACGACGCGACTGCATCAGCGACGCGTCCGCGTCGCAAGGAGATGAGAGACAATATTAATATGAACAGAGAGTTTCGCAGGAGCAGCGCTGGAGGCGTGCCAATGGCACAAATCACCCCATGCGACCGTGTCATATGGGAATAATGGCCTCCCACGCGACCGCGTGCCCCACGCGGCCGCGTGACCAGGATTTCGACGTCAAAAGAGTGCATGGCCGAAAGTTGAGCTGGAATTGGGCTGGACCCGTGCTAGTAGCACAAGCCCTGCCACGCGAACGCGTCACCCACGCGTCCGCGTCATATTGGAAATAAGGCCACCCGCACGATCGCGTCAACCACGCGACCGCGTCACCCAGGATTTTGGCAATACTAAGTTTTGAACAGAGAGTTGTGCGACCGCGAGGCTGCACTCGCGCCATTAGCACAAATCAAGTCACGCGATCGCATGCCCCATGCGTCCGTGTCGCCTGACCTTATTGCGCATCACGCGGCCGCGTCACCCATGCGACCGCGTCGCCAGCGTCGCACACCTTAACCTCATATGCCAAAATATCTTGTCTTTCTCTTCCCCAAATCCTATTTTCTCTTTTCCCTCCTTATTTCTTACTTACTTCTCCTCTCTTTCTTTCCCTTCTCATTCTTCTTATCTTTCATTTTATTTTACTTCATTTATTTGCATATTTCATTCATTGCATTATTTTCACTGGTGTTGGAATTTTATTTTGGGTCATTGTGGATTATTGCATAATTATTTGACAATTATATATCACTTTTTAAAGGATGCTTGCATGTTCAATTTAATACTTTCAAATAGCTTATTTACCATACATGCTATGTGTTTGTGAAAAAGCCCATATGACATTATGCCCTTCTCTATCATACTTTATACTATTTAATGCTTGCTTTTCATAAACCCCCTTTACTATTTTAATTGAATATAATTGTCAATACAAACATGGTAATTTATTACAAGTAATGCTTGGTCTATACTACTCATGCCCTTTTCCGGCATGCCAATAAACACCCTGCATCCACTTATCTTTCGATGCACTGGCTATTTTTCATTGCTGGCTTTTCACATGTACTCGAGAGCATGTGTTAATGTCAATTACATCCTAATGTGCATCCATCACCACTCTTCCATTCTCTTCCTTACTATATATCTATTTGAATTTAATTTACTTTCTCTTTCCTTCTTCAGGATGGCCACCAAGGAAGGAAAGGAGAAAGCTACTCCCAAACCGCCGGCAAGGAAAGGAACAAAAAAAGAGCCCAGCTGAGAAACCACAACCCCCATCCACTTGCACATCTTAGCATGCACCAAGGAGTCAAGGACGGTGCAATCTTTAAGTGTGGGGAGGTCGATACCGATCTCCATGGGTTAGTACTTTTTTGTCTCAAACACTAATGTTTAAATTTTCTTTGTAGATTAGTTGTTGCATTTGCATGATTGTTTGATTTTTGCATATTTTACCACTTGGTGGAAGTAATATTTTCTTTTTCAAGAAAATTTTTAGAGAATTTCACTAATTTGAATAAAATTTAATGTTACACTTGTTTGAAGAGATATTATATTGGAACATGGTTTAGAACTCGAACACACAAAACCTGTGAGATTTTCTGAGCCTATTTGAATTGGTTGCATTTTATCAACCAAAAATTTTGTTTTAGTGTGTATTTTTCTCTCTAAAATTGTGATCTTTGTCTTGCTTAATTCTATATTTCCATGGTTTGATGTATGCATACACTTACATGATTGAGGCCTTTGTTTCACTGAGCTTACATACCCATATGGCCTTACCTTTCATTATCCCTTGCAAACCAATTTTGAGCCTATTTTACCCCTTTGTTCTTTTTATTTAGCACATCATTAACTCTAAGCGAAAAACAATAATGTCCTTAATTTGAATCCTTGGTTAGCTTAGACTAGTGAGAGTGCTTATGATTTAAGTGTGGGAAAATTGGGTTTGGAAATATTTGGTTTGAGAATTGAGTATGTTAGAATTTTCTAAAAATGTGAAAGAAATGTTTAGGACATGTTCATGCATTCAATAAATTAATCATATGCATTGAGAAAAACAAAAGAAAATATATATATATATATATATATATATATATATATATATATATATATATATATATATATAAAGAGAGAGAGAAAAAGAAAAGAAAAAAAGAGCAAATAAGTAAGAGGGGACAAAATGCCCCAAAGTTAAGTGTTGAAAGCAATGCATATGTACTGTACTTGAAATTTGAATGCATGAATACATGAAAAACATGGTTAATGGACAGTTGGTTTTTTTTTTTGTATTATGATTACATGGATTGTTTAAGTTAGGTGGAAAGTTTAAGTTAATTAAGGATTCGGATTTTAGTCCACTTGGCCAAATACAATCCTACCTTAACCCTAACCCCATTACAACCCTTAAAAGACCTCTTGATATGTGTATCTGTGCATTAAATTTGTGTTGATTGTTAGATGAAGAGCAAGCCTTAGAAAGCAAGGTTAGTAGAGAATTGAGAGAATCGAATCTAAAACACTTGAGTGATTAGAGTGTATACACTACCAGTGAGGGTTCGATGCTCAATCCCTTGTTCCCTGCTTTTATGAGCTATTTTCTTCTTGCAAGTCTATTTGTACTTCATTTTTCATGATTTAAATTAGTGAAATCCAGTTCATATTTCCTCTTGAAAGATTTGTTTACTTTTAACTAGGTAGGTGGAAACATTCTGCATGTAGTTACATTCATAGGTTGCATTTCATACATTCTTCATCTTTATAGTTTCTCTTGAGCTTAGCATGAGGACATGCTAATGTTTAAGTGTGGGGAGGTTGATAAACTACTATTTTATGGTTTATCTTGTACTCAATTGAGTGGATTTCATCAACTCTTTACCCACTTATTCATACTATTTGCATGGTTTTACATTTACCTTCCTAATTATGTGCTTTGATTGAAAACATGCTTCTTTGATCTTATATTTGCTTATTATTAATCCTCTCTTATTACCATTAGATGCCTTGATATGTGTGTTAAGTGTTTTCAGATAT
The DNA here is from genome assembly GCF_003086295.3 of Arachis hypogaea. NCBI lineage: Eukaryota > Viridiplantae > Streptophyta > Magnoliopsida > Fabales > Fabaceae > Arachis > Arachis hypogaea. Next base: position 21,726,927 of record NC_092049.1, read on the forward strand.
TATAAGGCAGGAATGGCTTGGAGGATGGGAAGAAAGCATGCAAAAGTGGAAGGAATGCAAGAAGTTGGAGAAATTGCTAAGCTGTCCAGCCTGACCTCTCTGCACTCAAACGGCTATAACTTTAGCTACAGAGGTCCAAACGATGCAGTTTTAGTTGCGTTGGAAAGCTAACGTCTGGGGCTTCGATTTGATATATAATATGCTATATTTTCCCTAACGCTAGATGACGCGACCGCGTGATCCATGCGGCCGCGTCGCAGTGACGGAAATCCAGCGTGGCAAAATTCGAAACCAGCGAATTCTGGACTGTTTTTGACCCAGTTTGCGGCCCAGAAAACACAGATTAGAGGCTATAAAGTGGGGGAATGCATCCATTCATAAGGCTCTCACAATTCACAATTTTAGGAGTAGATGTAGTTTTTAGAGAGAGAGATTTTCTCCTCTCTCTTAGGATTAGGATTTAGGATTTCTCTTAGTTTTAGGAGTGCCTCTAAATCCCAAATTCAATGTTCTTCAGTTATTATTTCTCTTCTACTTTTAGATACTCTAATACTTTTATTTGTTAATTACTTATGTTGCCCATTTGATTCATAAATCTTTCATGTTAGATTGGATTGCTTTTATTAATATAATTTGAGAAATTTTCAGATTTAATTTTGCTTTGCTTTATTTATATTGATGCTATTTAATTTAGATATTTTCTTCCTTTTGGCTTTGGTTAAGTAATTGGTAACGCTTGAGCTGTCAATAAAGCAGTGATTGAAATTGGGAGTTGCTCCAATAACTCTAGTCTTTCCATCGGAATTGACTAGGACCTGAGGATTAAGCTAATTAATCCACTTGATCTACCTTCATAGTTAGAGGTTAACAAAGTGAGATTAAAATCCAAATTTCATCACAATTGATAACAAGGATAGGACCTCCAGTTCTAATACCTTGCCAAAAGTTTATTTTTATTATTATTATTTTATTTTACTTGTCATATAACATATTCCCACCTTACTTCCTAATAAACCCCAATTTACAAACTCATAACCAATAATAAGAACATACTTCCCTGCAATTCCTTAAGAAGACGACCCGAGGTTAAATACTCGGTTATCAATTTTAAAAGAGGTTTGTTACTTGTGACAACAAAAACGTTTGTACGAAGGGATTTTTGTCGGTTTAGAGACTATATCTACAACGCGACTGTTTTTATGACATTCTTTACTGGCAAAAAACCCCAACGTCAGAGGGACCTGCAAAACAGATGAAAGAAGCATGCCAAAGTACATAATAATAGTTTAATAACCAAAGCAAAAAGGGTCCAAATTATCCAAGTACAGTCAACCAACAACACAAAAAAAACTGTACTCAATTCTAAGGAGTAGTAAACTAGAAATTGTTCAAAAAATAACTGGACAGCAGTGAGCTTAACAGTTAGGCATCAGACAGATTCACATCAGAGTCAGAGAGATCATTGTCTTTGTCGGAGGGAGCCATATCCTTTTCAAAGCTTTGGAGAAGCAGATTGATTCTTTCATTACACTTGTTCTATGCTTTTTCATTTTGGTAAGCCTGCTTACGAGCTTCTTTGTAGGAACGCGCCGTCAGTTTGGAAATATGTGAAAGCTCATTTATAACGTCCTTGATTGATTCAGCAAGCTTAGATGGCTCAGAAGGACGACTTTCAAGATCACTATCAAATGACATGGTTGGCATCGAGCTTTTTCCTTTATTTTCTTTTCCGGTTCCAGAAACTCCGCCTCTTTTGATGGTAGACACCCTGTTTTCTACAGGCTCATTGATTAAATCAACATGAAAATGTTCAAAGATACATGTGAGAAAAATACCATAAGGCAGATTTGCCTTCTTATCACTACGTACACAGTCCCACATGTGACGTACCATTAAATAAGCAAATGAAATAGATGAAGAAGTAAGAATAGCAAAGAGAACTAGGGTATCGCAAACTGTTACTCTCTGATAGAAACCGCTCTGTGGCATTAGAATGTGGTTGATAATACAGTGAAGCAGAGCTCTCACAGGCCTGAGAGCTTTGTGAGTCAGAACAGTCCCATCCAGTGCAGAGAAATTTTCACAGACTTGAGTAAGAGCAATCTGATAAGAGATCCCAACTTGAGAGTCCCACTTTCCTGACATATATGCTGTGGCTCCTTCATCAATATACCCTAATGCAGCACCAATAGTTTTGCGGTTCAAGGTCAGATGCACCTTCTTGACATAAGAATGAATCGCTCCATCATGGTACATCATGTTCGCGTAAAACTCGCGAACTAGGTTTGGATAAACCAGCTTTTGAATCTTGAACAGTGGAGTCCACTTGAGATTATCAAAAAGAGTAGAGAAGTCAATTCCTTTTGTACTCAAAGTCTCCAAATTCACTATATGAGAGGCACACAGTTGACAGTTGACCAGAACTTGACCATGGAACTCGTAGGTAGCGCAAGAGTTGAACTGAGCCGGATCGAAGTGAGAATGATTCTTGTTGAACTTATTCTTGAAGTCTAGAGAATCCAAGCTTGGTGGTTCTCTAGTGTTGCGAAGAACGTAACCTTTTGAACGCTGAGAACTTCGGCCAGATGGATGAGGAGTTGATCGCCTTGGAGGTGAAGGGGGTGGAGAGGATTGTGAAGCTTCTTCTTCTTCGACCATTGGCTCTTTTTCTTTTCCAACCTTTTTGCGAGAAGAGATTCTCTGAGCAATTACTTTCCTCCTTATGGCTTCGGTTGATTGTGAAGAAGGGGAAGAAGATGAAGTAGAATGTATATGGATGTGGGTGTGGATTTGAGGAGCAGATGAAGGACTTTTGAAAGATGGGGTTCGATTGCTTCTTTTAGGTGCCAACTTCTTTTTCATGATAGAAAATGAAGAAGAGAGTGAGAAGATGAAGGGATGGCCGAATGGATTGGAGAATGGAGAGAGGTTATAACTACATTTAATGCTGAGTGGAGAGAGGATTAATAGAATAATGGGCATTTAATGGAGCGGTCATCATCAAGGAAATCTTTTTAAAATTAAAAAGTAACTGAAAGATCTTTTCCTTGAATCAAGGGAGAGAGTAAGGGAAAAAGATTTTGATTTGACATTAACTCCCCCTATAAAGATATGATGTGATAGCCTCCATAAATTATTTAAAAAGTGTGATGAAGAACTCAAATGGGTCAGAGTCATGGAATGGGTCAAAAAAGCTTTGGTTGGGCTCAAGTTTAAAAATACTTGTGATCAGTCTCCCTCAGTTTCCTGACTTGTTCACTACTTTCCCAGATTTGTCTCCTTCCAACCTACGAGACAAAAACAAACAGGATCAATAAAATCATAATTTTTCAACAGAACTTAAATCCAGCATACCCAAACTGTTTCTCAATGAACAGAACCTATCTTCATACAGAGGTTTAGTGAATATATCAGCGAGTTATTCTTCGGATTTCACAAATTGAATATCAATAGTACCTTTTTGCACATGTTCTCTAATAAAATGATATCTAACCTCAATGTGCTTAGTTTTAGAGTGCAGAACATGATTTTTAGAAATGTTTATTGCACTCATATTATCACAGAACAAAGGTATACTATTGATTTTCAATTTATAATCCTCTAACTGAGTTTTTAACCAAATTAATTGAGAACAACAAGCAGAGGCAGATATGTATTCGGCTTCAGCCGTGGATAGAGAAACAGTGGCTTGTTTCTTGCTAGACCACATGTTTAGTGAGCTTCCAAGGAAGCAACACATTCTGGATGTGCTTCTTCTATCCACTCGATCTCCCGCATAATCTGCATCATAAAATCCTACTGCACAGAAATCATTAGATCTAGGATACCATAAGCCATAATCACATGTTCCCTTAATGTATCTAATGATTCTTTTGACGGCTGAAAGATGACATTCTTTTGGGTGAGATTGAAACTTTGAACATACACCCACACTTTGAACAATATTCAACCTAGAGGAAGTAAGATACATAAGTGATCCTATCATTCCTTTATACCATGTTTCATCCACATCTTTGCCGTTTTCATCCTTTTCAAGTTTAGTATTCGGATGCATAGGTGTTCCCATTGGTTTGGAATTTTCAAGGACAAATTTTTTGATTAATTCTTTTGCACATTTACCTTGGTGAATAAAAATACCACTAGGAGTTTATTTAATTTGGAGACCAAGAAAGAAAGTTAATTCTCCCATTAAACTCATTTCAAACTCACTAGTCATAAGTTTTTCAAACTCTTCACACAAGGTTTCATTGGTTTAACCAAACACTATGTCATCCACATAAACTTGAACAAGTAGAATATCATCATTAGATTCTTTGATAAATAAAGTAGTATCGGTGGTACCCTTTGAAAGTGATTTTCCAGCAAGAAGGCACTAAGCCTTTCATACCAAGCTCTTGGATCTTGCCTAAGTCCATAAAGAGCTTTTGAAAGTTTAAAAACATAATTTGAAAATTTTTTATTTTCAAAACCGGGGGGTTGTGCCACAAATACTTCTTTATCTATAAAGTCATTAAGGAAAGCACATTTAACATCTATTCGGAACATTCTAAAACCCTTATGGGCAGCATAGGCAAGAAGCAACCTAATTGCTTCCATTCTTGCTACCGGGGCAAAAGACTCATCAAAATCAATACCTTCGTCTTGATCGTAACCTTGGGCCACTAGTCTAGCCTTGTTACGAACAACACTTCCATCCTCACCCAATTTATTTTTAAAGATCCATTTTGTATCGGTTACCTTCTTACTATTAGGATTGGGTACACGTGTCCAAACCTCATTCTTTTCAAATTGAGCAAGCTCCTCTTCCATGGCTTTAACCCATGAGGGATCTTCAAGAGCTTGCGTTACATTGAGAGGCTCTAATTGGGACAAGAAAGCAACATCGCTTTGTTCAACTTGCTTCTTGCTTGAGGATCTAGTGGTCACATCTTGGGAAGGATCACCAATAATAAAATCATGGGAGTATCCCTTCAAAAACTTCCATTCTCTTGGCCTTTGAGGTAAGGATCTGCCTTGATGAGCTTCAGCAATTTGGTCTGTTCTGGATTCTCTGGCTGGTTCAGAAGACAAAATTGAAATGTCTCCTCCATCCTGATGAGACATTTCTGGACGGACAAGTTCTTCACTTGGGACAGTTTTGGGATTTTCTTTACTGACTTCCTGGTTGACAATATCTTCACAACCTGCATCATCTTCTACTACAACACTGGGAATTGAATTAGTATCACAAAAGGACACGTGTATGGATTCCTCTATGGTTTTATGTTCATTGAGGTAAATTCTATATGCTTTGATAGTGGTGGAGTATCCAACAAACGTTCCTTCATAGGATTTTGGATCAAATTTTCAAATATTTTCTTTATTATTAAGTACAAAGCATTTGCATCCAAAAATGTGGAAATACTTAAGATTAGGTGGGGTTCCTTTACATAGCTCATAAGGAGTTTTCTTTAACCCTTTTCGAATGATGGTCCTATTCAAAATATAACAAGTTGTATTTACAGCTTCAACCCACAGAAATTTTGAAACATCATTTTCACAAAGCATAGCCCTAGTCATTTCTTGAAGGCTTCTATTCCTTCTTTCAACTACCCCACTTTGTTGAGGAGTTCTAGGACATGAAAAATTATGAGCAATTCCAAAATCATCACAGAAATTTTCAAAATCATAATTTTCAAATTCTTTTCCGTGATCACTTCTCAAATGGGCTATTTTTAAATCTTTTTCATTTTGAATCTTTTTGCAAAGAGTGGAAAAAGCATGAAAAGCATCATTCTTATGAGCTAGGAAGAGAACCTAACCAAATCTAGAGTAGTCATCCACTACCACCAAACCATAATGTTTACCTCCTAAACTTTGAGTTCTTGTTGGACCAAAAAGATCAATATGCAACATTTTTAATGGCCTCTTGGTAAAAATTCCATCTTTAGGTTTAAACGAGGATTTTACTTGTTTGCCTAGTTGACAAGCATCACAAGTAATATCCTTATCAAATTTAATGTTGGGAATTCCTCTCACTAAGTTCTTCTTAACAAGTTTAGAAATTTGGTATCTGCTTGCATGACCTAATTTCTTATGTCATAGCCATTTTTCAGATTCAAGAGAAGTAAAACATGTCACCTTTTGATCTTTTAAATCCTCAAGAGTTAATCCATACACATTATTACATCTTTTGGCTTCAAACAATATTTCACTATATTTTTCACAAATAACTAAGCAATCCAATTTTCTAAAAATAACTTCATAACCAAGATCACATAATTGGCTCATGCTTAGTAAATTGTGTTTTAAACCATCAACAAGTAGAACATCATTTATGAAAGAAGAGAAACTTTTACCAACTTTTCCAATGGCCACTATTTTTCCTTTTCCATTATCACCGAAAGTGACAAACCCTCCATCATATTCATCAAGCTTAATGAAGAAGGTTACCTTTCTGGTCATATGCCTAGGGCATCCACTGTCCATATACCACATATTGTCCTTTCGCTTGGATGCTAGGCAAACTTACAAAATAAGCTCAAGTGAACTTAGGTATCCAAATCTTTTTGGATCTTTTGACGTCAAACCATCTTCTTTGTCCCAATCCATTATAATCACAAACAATTTTTAACTTTATTTTCAATCATTCTTTCACTAAAGAAACATTGAATAGGAAAATGACCATTCTGATTGCAAAATCTGCAAAATCTATGAGTTGTTGTTTTCACAAGGCTTGTTGGGTTTCGAAACCTTACATTATTTGAAGATGACGCCATGTTGCAAAATAAAGTTTTTCAACAGATTTTGTAGTTTTAAGAAAACCCAAACCAGCTTTATCATAAAGAGGTTTTTGACTAGGCAAGAGTTGATTTAAATTTTCTAAACTTTGTACAAAGTTGGCTAAGTCTTCCTTAAGCCTTTTTATCTCTTTATGCAGCCACTCATTTTCTTCAAAATAATTCAAATTTGCAGTCATAGAATGGTGGTACTCACAACTTTTAAGTTGAGCTTTTATCTGCTTGTTTTCTTCAACAAGTTCAACAGCAGTTTCAGCCTCCCTTAATTTATCCATGAGAAAACCATTTTCAGCTTTTAAAATAGCAATTTGAGACTCAAGATCTTGATTTTCATTCAGGAAGCATTTGATTTTTTCAGAAAGATGGTCAATCATGAGATGAAGATCTTCAGTGTCAGGGTTATGAAAAACTACCTGCTCTACGTGATCGGCCATAAGGCAGGTTTGAGACTTGGTTTCTGATTATTCATCTTCATCAGAGTCATTTTTCAAGTCTTCCCAAGAAGCCATGAGTCCCTTCTTCTTTTTCCTTTTCGGCTTTTCCTCCTTCTTTAGTTTTGAGCAATCAGATTTGAAGTGCCCAGCCTCTTTGCAGTTGTAGCAGATCACTTTGCTGAGATCCTTCTTCCTTGAGCTGCTTCCTCTATTTTTCTCCTTTAGCTTCACCATTTTCCTGAATTTCTTAGTAAACAAAACAAAATCATTTTCAGATGAGTTATCACTGGATTCATCATCCAGAGGGTTAGTAACAGATTTGAGGGCTATTCCTTTTCTTTTTGAATCTTTTTTCAAATATGTGTTTTCAAAAGCAAGTAAATTTCCTCTTAAATCATCATAAGTCATAGAATCAAGGCCACTACTCTCAGATATTACTATTGCCTTAGTTTCCCACTCTTTTGTGAGACTTCTCAAAATTCTCTCACAAGCACAGATTCAGGATATGTGATCCCCATAGCATCCAAGCCATTGATGATGATGTTGAACCTTTCGAACAGTTCATCTATCGATTCTCCTTCTTTCATTGAGAACATTTTGTATTCTCTATTCAGCATGTCTATTCTGGTCTTCTTTACTAGGGTTGTGACTTTATGAGTGATTTGTAGTTTGTCCCAGATTTCCTTTGCTGTTGTGTATCTTGATACTCGTCGGTATTTCTTGAAGCTGATCGCACAGTTAAACAAGTTGATAGCTTTGGCGTTGAGCTCCACCTTTTTTCTGTCTTCTTTAGTCCAACTGGCTTCACCCTTAAGAGAGACCACACCATCAGCTCCTGTAGTGGTTGGAAATTGAGGACCTTCTAGAATTATCTTCCAGAGTCTGTAATCTACTGATTGGACAAAAATCTTCATTCTTTCTTTCCAGTAAGTGTAGTTCTTTCCATTAAAGAGTGGAGGTCTGTTGCTTGACTGTCCTTCTGTCAAAGTATAGGCCACCAGGTTTGAGCCACTATTATCTGCCATCAGGATCTTTTCTCCAAGCTACAAAGCTTGATCTCTTTGAGACCAAGCTCTG